>NC_051064.1:53278819-53637671 GCF_004664715.2 Peromyscus leucopus | reverse complement strand
GGCCTGTGTGTCCATCTGTAGGCCTGTGTGTCCATCTGTAGGCCTGTGTGTCCATCTGTAGGCCTGTGTGTCTACACCCACGTACCTTGGTTCTGGTCTACTTGTGCATTTGCCTTCCTGTGTGCGGTCCATGTGTGCCAGCATGTGCCTTGTGGTCTGTGGCAGCCTTCACTTGAGTAAATAAAGAATGTCTCATCTGTCTACAGCCCTTGCATAGTCTTCAACCTTCTGCCCTCCCACGACCCTCCTCCTTTCCCAGCTTCAGAACGTGGACCTCACAAGTAATGTCAGGATATATAGTTTAAAGATTATTAAAGCTGTGGGAAACTATAACAAAGTAAAAAGTGAGCAGATGTGGTGGTTCATTGCCTTTAATTTCAATACTGAGGAGACAGCGGTGATTTCTGTGAGTTCAAGGACAGCTCAGCCAGTATTGGGCTAATCAGGTATACACAGTGAGATATTGTTCCCCACCCCACAAAAAAGGCAGTAAAAAGAAGAGGGATTGGAAAGAATGAAAGAAGAAGTAACGTAGGAATGAGAGGGCAACCTTTAGCTGTGGATAAGTTTCAGTCCTGAAATCAGTACTGAAAACAATCAAGAATTAATACAGAAGCGAGGATAAAAATAAAATAAAATGAAAACAGTATATTGTAACATCAATCTCTCTTCTTGCCGAGATGCTTATGGTAAGAACAGCTGCTGTGTCTCTGGAGCTGCAACAGGTTAGACCAGAATGAGCTGGATGCACGCTGTCTGTGTCTGTCACGTCTTCTTCACTGAGTTGAACTACTGCATTCTGCAGTCAGTGTCTACGTGCCCCGCCCACACACACCACGAGTTTCCCAGCCCTTTACAGGCTCCTCAAGCACAGGATCCACCCTGACAGCTACTGTCTCCCGCCTGCACAGGATGTTTGTACTTTTTCCACGTGGGTTTCCATGTTTGAGGTTCTGGGGGGACTTACATTTGCAGCTGGACATTCTCATCCTACCTAGGTTTGGGCTACCTCTCTACCATCCTACAGCCTTTGTCTGAGTAGACTGCTGTCCGGTCAGCTCCTGTGGCGTGTTTGACGAATCTGAGTCATTGTCGCCACCTACACTGAGACCCTTCCCCCACATCCGCATCACATAGCCTGCAAATCTGCTGTCTAAAAGTTTGCTATTGCTCTGTTTGCTTCTGCTGAGTCTCTTTTCTGCTTCTTTTTGAGGACCCAGAGTGTTGGTGGGGGGTGGGGGAGTGGGGGGTGCATTTTCCCTTTCCCCAACCACTTTGCTCAGTACTCTAAGTTTGGGTCTGTAGTTTCCTTTATGAATCCGATAGTCACTATTTTTATTGTATCTAGTTTCTCGTTGATGCTGTTTACTACCACAGCCCTTACTTGCCTTTCCATGTTTCTCATCTCTTTCTGAAATTACATATCAAATTCATCCTCGGGAGAGTTCTGTGTCTATACCAGCATCTTGAGAAACCAACATTAGCTCCTGATCTGTAACACTCCCTCTCCCCATAATTGTAGTGTTCTATCAGCCAAGGTCAGTCTGGGGGATCTTCAGTGTGGATTTTACTTCTTCGCAGAACTTCAGGTCACAGGATTCGGTCTTGTCTGACCATCTGGGAACAGAAAGGAAGTGAGCAGGTGTTCAGCAGCTGAAATGAATGAAGGGAAGGGGGTTCTGTGTCTAGAATTAATGAGGGATCTGAAAAAAGGAGAGAAAGGGTCATTAAACTCCTGAAATGAATTTTGGGAAAGAGTTCCACACAGACAGTAGAGATAGTGATTAGAAAAACTAATTACTGAGTGTGGATCCTCTCCTGCGGGGGCCTCACATCCAGTGATGGAGTAGTTGGTTATCCCCCTAATAGCTGTGCCAGTGTCTCAGCAATGGGCACATCTTCCTGGCAGATGCATTCTAGTTTGTAGAGCTCACAGAGGCTAAGACCACTAGTGCCTTTGTCCCCCAGTGGCCTGCCCAGCATCATCAGGCACTGTGAAAGCCAGCCAGCCAGTGGGAGACTTACAGCTCAGCTTCAGCTTGACTTCTCTATGTCTTGCATTCAAGGATGTGGTGTCTTCAGTCATAGACTCTTATTCTGGTGGGAAGACAAGAGAAATAACAAGTGCCTGAATTATTTTGGGGGGGAGGCTTTGAGTCCCCCTTGACCAACAACTGCTATGGAGGCATCCCATATCTGTCACTGCTTTTTTTGTTTGTTTTGTCTGGTGGCCTTTACTTCTAGGACTGGCATTATCTACCCATGCATGATAACTGCCTTCAAATTCTCTTTAATTTTTTTTAATTGGGTTGCCAGATAGGAGACTTGAGTGTAGTTTGTCATATTCCCTTTTCTTTTGATTAACCTTCTCCTACCCACCCCATCCCTCATCCTTCTCCCCGTATGAGCCTTCCTGCCCCCAGTATTCTCTCTGTCACACCTATTTTAGTTGGTGTTTTCTTTGGGCCACCAACCAGCTCCCCAATAAAGACACTGAGATTTATTATTAATTATGAATGCTTGGCCTTAGCTTAGGCATGTCCCACTAGCTCTTTTAACTTAATTTAATCCGTTTCTATTCATCTACATTTTGCCTCAGGGCTTATTACTTTTTTTTTTTTTTATTCTGTATGTCCTACTTTCCTGCTTCCTCCCTGTCTGCCTGTCTGATTCCTGGCATCTCCCTGGCATCTCCTTTTCTTTCTCCCCTTAGCCTAAATTCCTCCTCCTACTTATTCCCCAATGCCATCAAGTTCCACCTTTGCTATTGGCTATTCAGCTTTTTATTAGACCAGTCAGGTGCCTTAGGCAGGCCAGGTAAAATAGCAACACATATTTACATAATTAAACAAATGCAACACATCTTTGCATAGTCAAATATTCAGCAACAGCCTATCACTTTACCTATGTGCTACCGTCACCTCCACTCCAAAACCCAACTCCTTCCTAGTTTCTTGGCTTCCTGGGGTACTCCAAATCAGACACATGAAACTAAAGAGTCACAGTAAGGATCCGAATGTGAGGGAGACATGCCACATTTGTCTTTCTGGGTCTCAGTTACCTCTCTAAGTATAATTGGCTCTACAGCAGTGATTCTCAACCTCCCTAATGTGTGACTCTTTAATATAGTTCCTCATGTTGTGGTAACCCCCAACCATAAAATTATTTTCATGGTTAGTTCATAACTGTAATTTTGCTATTATGAATCATAATGTAAATATCTGTGTTTTCCAATGGCCTTAGGTGACGACCCCTGTGAAAGGGTCATTTGACACTGCCCCAAAAGATCATGACCCACAAGTTGAAAACCACTGTTCTAATGGACAGTTTCACAGCCATGGTCACACGGACAGATGGCCCTGGGTAAATTCTGTAGGGCATAATTTTTAATAAAACATGAATATGGGAGGGGTATTTGTAGAGAAGGGTCTGGAAAGAGGGAGGATATAAGGAGAAGTGGTCAAAGTGTGTATGTGTGTGTGTGTGTGCATGTGTAATAAAATAAAATGTATTAATAAAAATGAAAGGCAAACTGCTTCCTTTCTTGAAGATGTTTTGCACTTCTATAGCACTCCGTATTTGTAAAGAAAGTTTATTCCTAGAGTCATGGAGGCACAATCTATGACAGATAAAACATAAAAACAACTCAACTAGCCAATGCAGGTCAGTAGATACATAAAATGCTGCATATCAAAGTAATCAAATATCCAGTTTTAGAAAGGAAGGAGATTCTGTGACACGCTACAACACCTGTGGACCTGAATAAGTAAAACAATCCAGCCAGAAAAAGACAAACGTTGCATGAGTCCATTTATATGAGGTGCTCAGAGGAGTCAAAATCATAGACACAGGGAGAGTGGGGGGGTGCCGTGGTGGGGGAGAGGAGAAGGTGACGCCATTAGTGGTGGGGACACTTGCAGTCTTACAGCATGATAAGAGTTCTGGAGATGGATGGTGATGGTGATTATTCACCAGTGTGGATGCTCTCAATTCTCCCAAACCATATAGTTAGGGGCCAGGTGTGGTGCTTCAGGCCTTTAATCCCAGCAGAGGCCAGAGGATCTCTGTGAGTTCCGGGCCAGCCTGGTCTACATAAGGAGTTCCAGGTCAGCAGGGGCTACATAGAGAGACCTTGTCTAAAAAAAAAAGTCATTAAAAGTCACGTGAGAAAGCTTAGGGTGAATTCTTGGCAAAACCTTACCCAACACCAAATATGCTGGCATGTTAACCTTGGATGGCTCAGCCTCCAGAACTGTGAGCAACAGACTTTTATTGTTTTTAAGTTCTCTAGTCTAAGACACCAAGACAATTTGAATAGACCAAGAAGGGAAATGTTGGCGGTGCTGAGAAAAAGCAAATCAAGATGAGCAGACTAGAAGGAATTACAGGCCTGAAATATACCAGGCATCTGCAGACTAGACAGAAGATTCTGGAACTTGGAAGGAGCCCTGGATTTCTACTTGCAAGTGATTTCTGCAGAAAATAGCTGCTGTTACCCCAATAACCCCTATATTCTCCTGTCATTTAGGGTTTAGCCTATGTGTAGAGAGCAAAGCCAAGGTCCCTTCGAGATAACCTTGAAATGCACTGATTTGGAATTGTTTAGGCAGAGTGTATGACTTCTTCCAACAATATTAACTCTGGCTGGGTTCTTCCCTAAATTCATCTCCAATGAAGATGAAGTTTCACAATTTCACTCTCTGCTTACAGACACTGACACAAGCTTATGAATCTCTTTTTAAGGCTATCATTGGGGTTATAAAATTGAGAAAAAATGTCAAGTTCAAGTTCGCCTAGGCTAGCTCTTCATGTCCCTGACCCTCTCTGAGATGTGTTCATTAGTTCCTTTGGCTTGCTTACAGTGTCAGCTTTCTGGTGGTAAGAGTTCATACAATAGTCTATGGTTACTAGAAATCTTCATACATGATGTCAGGAAGTGACCCTGGTCTTTAGAGAAATGGATGTTGGGCTGTTTTGCTTCATGATGCCCCGTTCTGCACATCCCCTTTCCACTCTGAGGCAAGCACCAGCTCCTCTCTTCCTCTCTCCCCCTTCCTCTCCCCTCCCCCGCTCCCCGTCTCTGTCCCTCTCCCAGCTGTCTTCAGTCTATATCTTAGGCCTGCAGGACTCCGCACACGCTCTTTAGTGAGACAGTTTCCCTCTGTCAGAAATCTTGTAAGAGTAGTTAGGAGCAATCAATGGTAAACATTTCAGAGAAGGACTCCCAAACTGTGTCTTGTCTCAAGCTCCTTCAGTTTCAGTGAAAGAAATGTCGACCAGGAGAGCACCGAAGTCATAAAGACAACTCCGAACCCACACAGGATGTGGCTCCTTCCAGACACTGAGTACTTAAGCCTCAGCCTTGTAGCAAGCCCCTAAACCATTTCGGGAGATGACCAGCAATTTCTCTTCTCTATTTATATATGGAAATGCTCATTTCACTTGCAAAAGAGAAGACAAAAATGTCATTTTTGTGATTATGATGTTATAACAGAAATGTAGGAGTGTGAAATTTATAATGTTATAGACAAATTTAGTATGAAATGCAAATATCACAGTAAAGCAGGCTGAGTATCCAAACCTCAGCCAGAACTGTGACAGGGTCTCTACCTAGCTAGTTCGGCTGACTAAAGGGCCAGTGTTAAGGAGGAAAGTGGGAAAGAGGGTGATAATTCCAGGGCGTCAGGGGTACTTTGTGCTTCATAAATCTTCTCAGCTCCTCTCAGGAGACTTGTAAATTTTTAATATTTACCATAGTGAGTTCTCCCTGTACAATGCCACGTGGTAGTTAACAGTTAGTACTTAGGATAATACAGACTGCTACTCATAGTGACTGTAACAACTTGAAAACACTTGATAACCTCCATACCTGATCACTTCAGTCCTCTGCTCCAAGTCCTGCAAAGGATCCTAGTGCCAAGAGAGCACACTGCCTAGCGTACGTTGTTCTTCTCAACTATTTACTCCACTGGTTTTCCATGAGTGTTGACTGAATAACAGGCCCTGAGCTGGATGCTGGTGATAAAACAGTAGCAGATCAAGAGACCTCGGAATTCTTAGAGTCCACGTATATAGCAGAGACAGAAATTAAGTTAATAATTTTAATGTATATGAACATATATATGTGTGTGCTGTTGTTGTTTGTAGCATGAATCTTAAAAGGTTTTATTAATAAAATCAAACCTGAGGCCAGTTATTGGGATGAATGCTAGAAGATCAGAGAAGCAGAACAAGCCACAGCTTCCTCCCCTCACCAATTCCTCAGCTGATCCTGTTTCCTCAGACTGGAAGCCTCTGAGTCCTCATCCAGAATGAATCTTTGCTAAACTGGTGCTCAAAAGCCTAAAAGTTTAACCAGGCTATAGTTCCTTGTCCTCACGCCTTAAATATCTTTCTGCTTCCTGCCATTACTTCCTGGGATTAAAGATGTGAGTCACCATGCTTGGCTGTATCCTTAAACACATGGATTTCTGCCTCTGGAATGCTAGTATTAAAGGTGTGTGCTACCACTGCCTAACCTCTATGTTTAATATTGTGGCTGTTCTGTTCTCTGACCCCATATAAGTTTATTAGAGTGCACAATATTTTGGGGAACACAATACCACCACATTTCCCCTTTTTTGTCTAAAATTTAAAAAAGCTTATAACTAATACAAGAAAAACTATATCCAATAAGTATAATATATACAGTCAAGAATTACATTAACGATGTCTAGTCCATTAACATTTGATAAACTCAGACAAAAAATTACTTATCCTATTTAAAACAAGTAGTTTTTTTAAAGTAGATTCAATAATCTCCCTTTTTAATCTTATCATATCCAATTTCTCTCTTTTTTCTTTTCATAATAGATTCAATAATCTACCTTTTGTCATTTTTATATCTTCCCCTTTTTCTTTTTAGAGTAGATTCAATGATCTATCCATTTATCCTATTATTTATCTTTTTTCTCAGAGTAGATTCAATGATCTACCTCATATCTATATTCTCTTTTTTTTAAACAAAAACTATGAATCTAATCTCTTTACTCAGCTTTTTTCCTGACCATTAACAATTAACAACTTGTAACCAACCATCATAAACAATGACAATTATCCATAAGTCATTCAGTGACCAAAGAATACCCACCCCACCTCTTGGGAATGTGGGTGTCGTTTTCTTAAAATTACTTCCTGCTTTCTGGGGTTGAAGACATCTTTAGGGGATCCTGAAAAGAAAATTTTGAAGTTAATTGTCAAGTCTTGTATCATTTTTTTAGTCTCTGCATAATGGGAAAGTGCAGGGCTTGTCTCAAGTCCTTATTCCAGTAGTCTGTCAGGCTGGATCGTCTCAGCTAGTCATCTTGAAATTGTCCTGTGCAGTTCATAGTCCAAAAACAAACATTGAATGGTGTTAATCAGCTTAATGGTATTATCATAGTCCATGTGGAATTGTCAGTCCCTGTGGGGTCCTGTCATCCTTTTGTAGATTTCAAAGTTGCTGTTAGGCGTGGTCATGATTCCTGGCAGATTTGTGTGTGTGTGTGTGTGTGTGCCTCCTCTGTAGTTTGGAGCAATCACAGTCTGATAAATGTCTGTCTCTCTGAACCATGAATTTTCTTCCCTAGAAGAGAATATCTTCACAGCAATTTCTTCCCACCATTTGTCTTCCAAACTTTTCCAAACTGATGTTTGCCAATGCTTACTTGTAACACGATGGTCCTGGCAATTCTTCTCTGAACAAGCAGTGGTAAACCTTTCATCCCCAGTAACAGCATCACTGCCACCATCAAGATGGGAAGCAGCTGGCAACTCAGAGCTGCAGCCACCACCGTTTTTAGCTCAGGCCCAACCACAGCTTCTCCTCAACAAGCCTCCTAGGCCGTCCTCAAACTTGGGATCCTCCTACCTCTGCCTCCTTCAGTAAATCCAATCGGTGTGCACCACAAACGGCTGATTGTAGCTTGGGCCTGAGCTGGGGCCCATAAGGTCATAGGCAAACACCTTTTTTGTGAAGTTGTACCACAAACATTGGGCACCAGATGTAGATGTACCGGTCTTATTAAATAAGAAATACAGAGCCAAATGCAGAGTTAAAAGCCCAAGAGGTCAGAGCAGTAGCTAAGAGCTGAAACTAAAACCTCCTTCTTACCCCTTGCTGCCAAAAGTTAAAACTTTCTTTTTTGAAAAAAAAAAGAAAAGGGGAAGTGCTGTGGACGTCAGTCTGTATAAATAAAATGTCGATTGGCCAGTAGCCAGGCAGGAAGTATAGGCGGGACAAGCAGAGAAGAGAATTCTGGGAACAGGAAGGCTGAGTCAGGAGACGATGCCAGCAGCCACCATGACAAGCAACATGTAAAGATACTGGTAAACCACAAGCCATGTGGCAACTTATAGATTAATAGAAATGGGTTAATTTATGATAGAAGAACTAGATAGCAAGAAGCCTACCATGGCATACAGTTTATAAGTAATATAAGTCTCTGTGTGTTTGATTGGGTCTGAGCGGCTGTGGGACTGGAGGGTGAGAGAGATTTGTCCTGACTGTGGGCCAGGCAGGACTGGAGAAAACTTCAGCTACAGTTGTTGTTTGTATTTTACTCTTTGGGGGGCCCACCACCCAGCTCCCAAATAAATCACACACACAGGCTTAGTGTTAATTATGAATGCCCAACCTTTACCTTGGCTTAGTTTCTAGCCCAGCTTTTCTTGACTTAAATTATCCCATCTACCTTTTCCCTCTGGGCTTTTCCCATTCTCTTACTTCTATAAATCTTACTCTCACTCCATGGCTTGCTGATTGTGTAGCTGGGTGGCTGGCCCTGATGTCCTCCTCCTTCTCTCTCGTTCCTAGATCTCTCTTCCCAGATTTCTCCTTCTATATATTCTCTTTGCCTGCCAGCCCTGCCTGTCCTTTCTCCTGCCTTGCTATTGGCCGTTCAGATCTTTATTAGACCATCAGGTGTTTTAGACAGGCAAAGTAACACAGCTTCACAGAGTTAAGCAAATGCAACATAAACAAAAGCCACACACCTTAAAATAATATTCTACTACATATATAGGTAGATAGACAGACAGACAGAGAGAGAGAGAGATAGAGAGAGAGAGAGAGAGAGAGAGAGAGAGATACTTATTTTGTTTTGTTGTTTGAGACAGGGCTTCTCTGTGTATCCATGGCTGTCCTGGAACTTGCTCTGTAGACCAGGCTGGCCTCGAACTCAGAGACCCACCTGCCTCTGCCTCCAGAGTTTAAAAGCATGAGTCACCACCGCCCCGCCTAATTTTAATATTTTGATAGTGAATTAAGTTACATTTTTCGTTGGCATCCCTTTCGCAATCATTTGCCCATATCGAGCCATGTTCCCCTCCAGCCATTCCTCCAATACAGTCCCAGGGAAGGGGAAAGATGAATGTCTGTTAAAGGAACATATGATAAAAGGGGAACTCTTGGCACACACAAAGGACTTTTCATTAAAGGCAGAAATACACAGGACATGACTTAGCTGGTGTGGTAGTTTGAAAGAAAATGGCCCCCAAAGGGAGTGGCACTATTAGGAGGTGTGGCCTTGTTGGAGTGGGTGTGGTCTTGTTGGAGGAAGTATGTCACTGTGGAGGTGGGCTCTGAGGTCTCAGCTCAAGCCACACCTAGTGCTCAGTTAACTTCCTGTTGCCTTCAGATCAAGATGTCAAGACTCTCAGCTCCTGCTCCAGCACCATGTCTGCCTGCATGCCACAATGTAACACTATGATGATAATGGACTAAACCTCTGAAAATTAAGCCACCCCAATTAAATGTTTTTCCTTTAGAAGAGTTGCTGTGGTCATGGTGTCTCTTCACAGTAAGAGAAACCCTAAGACAGTTGGCAAATCCTTGCCATGTACAAATGAGGACCTGAATTCATATCCTTAGCACCCACATAAAGGTCCACACCTGCAATTCCAGTGATGAGAGATGGGGTGGAAACAGATAGGTTTCTGGAACCCATCAGCCAGCCTAGAAGAATTGAAGAGCTCAAATTTCACTGAAAGAGACCCTATCCGGAAAAAGACCATCTAGAGAAATAAGGGAAAAGCAATTGAACAAAATACCTGATGTGAACCTCTGGCCTACTCTCTCTCTCTCTCTCTCTCTCTCTCTCTCTCTCTCTCTCTCTCTCTCTCTCCACACACATAGTCACACACACACACACACACACAGTCACACACACAGAGTCACACACACAGAGTCACACACACAGTTTGGTAGATTGTAATAGAAATCTTTGGCTAGAGAGGATGCTGACCTGAGACGCTTAGTTTGCTTTCTGTTGCTGTAATAAAACACTTCCAAACACCAACCTGGAGAGAAGGGTCCATCTTAAACTTCCAGGTAACAGTCCGTCTCACCAAGGGAAGCCCCGGCAGGAGTCCAAGGCAGGACCTGGAGGCAGGAACTGAGGCAGAGGCCACAGAGAAAGACCACTTCCTGGCTTGCCCTGTGGTTTTCTCTGCCTTCCTTTTTATGTAGCCAGGGAATACCTGCCCAGGGGTGTGCTGGGTCCTTCCTCATCAATCATTAATCTAGAAAATGCCCTACAGACATGACCATGGGCCAATTTAATGAAAGTAATTCTTCAGTTGAAGTTCCCTCTTCTCAAGTGACTCCAGTTTATATCAAGTTGACAAAAGGAAGCAGCACTTCCACAAAGCCCTGGGCTCACAGGCACACGTGAACACAAGACCAGCTTTGTTTTTTAATGTATGTATTGGGGATCCAAATTCAGGCCCTCAGCTTCACAGTAAGCACCTCACCCGCTGAGTCCACCTCCCGGCACCTCACAGTTAAGGTCTGTTCATTTGATGTGTATGGTGATTTGTCTGCATGTATCTGTGTATACCACGTGCATGCCTGGTGTCCTTGGAGGCCAGAAGAGGGCATCGGGTCTCCTGAAAGTGAGTTACAGACCATTGTGAGCTGTGGTGCTGGGAGTCAGCCCTGGGTCCTCTGCAAGAGCAGTGCATGCTCCTCACCACTGAGCCATCGGGCCCTCATCTGTGGTCTGAGGTAACAATCTGCCCTCTAGCTGCGTTATTTAGTGCATATTCCCCAATGCTGTTTGTATGGTTAATTTTAAGTCTCACAGTTTGCTTTTCCTTGGTGTTCCTCTTTGATGCCTTGTTCTGCATTTAGTGAATAATCCTAGTATGATTTCGATGTCTTTCGTGTTTTTTCTCTTACAGTTACTTTCTTGGTGGCAGCTCTTACAATATATCTCTTATCAGAATCACCATCAGATCTGGTCTAACCTAATTCTGGTATTACATAGGAAATTTTCCCCTATATCTGTTTCTTTCCCGTTTTCAGTGGCTCCTCGGGGCATGAGTCTTTCCCCTTCTTTCATCTCCTCCGCACACCCTCTCTTCCTTTCCCCTGCTTCTCCTTCTCCTCTTCTTACTCACCTCCTTAGAATTGAACCCAAGGCCTTGCACATGCTCAGCAGGTGTTCTGCTGCTGAGAAACACCCCATTCCACCCCGGACTATCGTCCACAGCTTCAGCAGGACTCGGGTGTAAGCTACTTAACAAGGCTACATGAGGGGACTCCTGAGTGGCTTTGGGGTTGCCATTTGAGATGTTGCAAATGTGTGTGTGGCGTATAATTTGAACTTGTCGTCTGGTAGGGCTGCCCAGTGGTATAACTGAGGATTGCACAGGCACAGGAAACCCATGCAGTGTTTATCTGTTACTGACATGCAGCATTGCAATACCCAGGAGCTCAGAATTCTGGAGAACCCGTTGGTGAGACCTGAAGTGAGTATAAGATAAGCGTGTTGGGAGGCCACTGACTTCCACAGGGCAGTGGAGATACCCACGGGTCCAGATGAAAAATAAAAATGATGATGCTATGAGTATTTCCATGGTTCTGCTAAGAATGAAGAACATCCATCTGTATCAGTAAACTATGATATGTACAAATTATGGACTGTCAGTGAATACATAAAATTCTCTGATTCTTATGCTTAAAACTGACAGCACACAGGATAAACATGAACAATTAAAATTCATGCATATTGTTTAACCTTGAGATTTAGAACATGAGAGAGAGGAGAAGGTAAAGTTCAGCCATGAGTGGTGGTGCACACCTTTAATCCCAGAACTCCTGAGGCAGAGGCAGGTGGATCTCTGTGAGTTCAAGGCCAACCTGGTCTATAAAGCGAGTTCCAGGTCACCCAGGACTGTTACACAGAAGCCCCTTTGAGGGGGGTGTAAATTTTTCTAATTATTACCTTTAATATTTCCTACTTTTTAAACAAAGGGCCTGTCTTAGTCAGGGTTTCTATTACTGTGATGAAGCACCATCACCAAAAGCAAGTTGGGGAGGAAAGGGTTTATACAGCTTACACTTCCACATTGTAGTCCATCTTTGGAGAAAGTCAGAACAGGAACTCAAATCAGGGCAGGATCCTGGAGGCAGGAGCTGATACAGACCATGGAGGAGTGCTGCTTGCTGGCTTGCTCCTCGTGACTTGCTCAGCCTGCTTTCTTATAGAACCCTGGACCACCAGCCCAGGGGTGGCTCCACCCTCACCAATCACTAATTAGGGAAATGCCCTACATTCTTGCCTACAGCCCAATCTTATGGAGGCATTTCCTCAGCTGAGGTGCCCATCTCTCAAATGACTCTAGCCTGTGCCAAGCTGGCACAGAATCAGCCAGCATAGGGCCTGGGCCTGACACTTTCATTTTCACCTGGGTCCTGCAAATAACACAGCCAGCCTTGTTGCTAACAAGCCGTTGATGAATCCGACGAAAAGCCAGGCTTGAGATTCACGAGCAACTGACCTAAAAGACTCCAGCTAATGCAGAGCCTGCCCCTGCCTGGGCATGTAGGATGTGTGGGTGCCGTCCTCTAGCACTCCCTGGCTTCTGTCTGGTGATTGAAGCTTAGGCAGTCTCATGTTTGACACAATGTTGAACTTTCCTGTCAAACTTGCTAAAAACTTTGGCTTTGGGCATTAACAAAGAGGCCCATGTATTTAAAAAAAAAAAAAAAAAAAAAAAAAAAAAAAAAAAAAAAAAAAAAAAAAAGCATTCCTCTTCTCAGAACCTTGGTGCATTTTAGGTGTCCATTAGTATTTTATGAGCAGAAGACACAGCAAAGCTCCTGTAAATGCTTCTGTGAGGGGTTGTCAGAGGCACATCTGCTCAGTTTTCTTTATAAGGCTATGTGACCCACAGCACTTATGAGCTTACAGCCATGAACAGCTTCCTGGAGAAATCTGATGACGATAATTGTGGCGTTGCTACCTGACAATGGAAACAGTCTGACTTCCGCAGTTTTCCTAGAAACAAGTGAGCAAGGTTCCTTTACTGTGCTGCGGACATCCAGAGTGCACAGAGGCGTGACACAGGCATCTCATAGCCTAGGGATGACACCACCCACAATGGGCTGAGCCCTCTCGTATCAATCAATAATTAAGAAAATGTGCCCATAGGCTTGCCTACAGCCAGACCTTATGGATGCATTTTCTCAATTGAGGTTCCCTTCTTTCTGATGACTCTAACTGTCATCAAGTTGACATAAACTAGCCAGGACAGAGGCCTTCTTCCACGAAACACATGTTGGGGTCCTTTGCCCACATGTCTGTTTAGTTCTCTGTCTGTACTGGATAGTCTTACCGTGGAGAGTCCACGAAGGAGGGCCATGCTTGTCCCCTGCACAGGACCATCCTACCATCCAACACCGCTAGTGTGCTTCTGGGTGGACTTGGAAGCTACTCCAAATCATTTGTTCACAAAAGCAATGGATAGGGCCAGACCCTGAGTTGGCCATGAGAGTTTTGAGAACAGAGTAAAGAAGAACTTGATGGAGTAGAAAGCACACAGGGGTCAGCCTGAGGTCTGAGATCATGCTGGCCCCGAGGTCTGGCAGGGCTTAGAAATAACCTTTCTCCAGACTAACTGCAGAGGCACAGGAGATTGGAAGGAGTCCCTGTCTTAAAGGGAAGCCTTGTCAAGGCTGTCTGGCCATAAATACTGCAGAGGAGAGCTGAGGACGGTAGCGTAGTCTATAAGGTCCTTGCCTTGCAAGTATGAGGACCTGAGTTTGAGCCCCAGAACCACATCCTAAACATCAGGGCATGATGGCAAATACTCAAAACCTCAGTGCTAGAGGGCAAAGATAGACATCTGGCTCACTAGCCAGCCAGCCTGGTCAGTGAGCTCAAGACACAAAGGTGAACAGCATCTTTAAAATGACCGTTAAAGTTGTCCTCTGGCTGCCATATGCGCACACACGTGTATTTGCATACACATGCACCTGTATACACATACATGTGTGTGTACTTGCACACACATGCACCTGTATACACACACACACTTCAGAGAGGTCCTGAAAGACTGAAAGAGATCTCTGGCAGAAATTTAAGGTTTGAGAGATTGTGAACATTTCCATCCTGTAATAATAGATCTGTAACATACATCAAAGTCTGACTTCCTGGAGTCATTACACCAGAGAAATAGGGTACAGGAGTGAAAAAACTCAAACTTGTTGTAGAAAACGGAGCCTACCTATAGGCATTTCTGTCAGCCATATCTAGGACCTCAATGGGATATGCCTCAAAATGTGCATGTTGGCCAGTTTAACCTCTTAAGTTTGTGTTCCAGAACCTTGAACTAAGCGTGGCCAAAATGTGTCAGTCACTCTTTTTTATTGAACTGTCCTGGTCGGGTTTTGGTTTGTTTTGTTTTTATCTACTTGATACAGGCCAAAATTATCTGAGAAAGGGAACTAAAACTGAGAAAATGCCTCCATGGATTGGCCTATAGGCAACCCTGAGGGCCATTTTCTTAGTTACTGATGAGGGCAGGTCCAGCCCCTTGTGGGTGGAGCCATCCCTGAGCTGGTGGTCCTGGGTTCTACAAGAAAGCAGGCTGAGCCAGCAACAGCAAGCAGTGAGCAGCTCCCCTCCATGGCCTCTGCATCAGCTCCTGCCTCCAGGTCCCTGCCCTGTTTGAGTTCTTGGCCTGATTTCCGTCAGCGATGGACGATTGATTACCTGGAAGTGTAAGATAAATTCCCAAGTTGCTTTGGTTGGGTCTTTATCTCAGCAGTAGAAATCCTAGCAAAGACAATGACCTTAAACTGTAACAACACAGGAACATGCTCCTTAACTGAGCATACTCAGGAATATTCCCATTCTAATGTACTTTCTTGTGTGACTGTGGATAACCTCCCCCCCCCTCCAGTAAAAATCCTCATGCTTCCTTTGTTTGTGGAGGCCACTGCTTTGGAAATTAGTGCTTTTTCTTCCTTGCTGCAAGTAATAAATCTTTTCCCAGCTGTCTTAGTCTTAACTGGGGCTGGCTTACAGTTTCAGAGGTTCAGGGAGCATGGTAGCACACAGGCAGACAAGGTGCTGGAGAAGTAACTGAGATCTACATCTGGATCTGCAGGCAGCAAGAAGAGAGAGACACTATGCCTGGCTTTGAAACCTCAAAGGCCACCCCCACTGACCCACTTCCTCCAACAAGGCCACACCTCTTAATCCTTCTCAATGGTGCCTCTCCCGACCACTAAGCATTCAAACTATGAGCCTGTGGGGCAATTCTTATTCAAACCACCATACTGCTCTTTAAAAAAATATAGTCCAATGTATCCATCTTCCTTTAAGATGGGTGCTTATTATGATTCTTAAAGGAATTTTGTCTACCCTAAAGAATTTCCCAATGAAAGGGCTGGAGATGTGACTCAGTGGAAGACTGTTTGCCTGGTGTGCACAGCCCCTTGGTTGGATCTGCAGCACTATTTTTAAAAAGTCCTAATGAAGACATCCTATGTTGTATTCTAGAAGCTTTATGATTTGTTGTAACCTTCCTAAAACCATGGGATAGTCCATTTTCTGTTGCTGTAACAGAATGTCACAGGTGGCATAACTTATGAAGAAAACTTCATAAAGAAAACATCTATGTCCTCAAAGTTCTGGGGCAAGGCAGTAACATCCACCTGGCATCTGTGGAGGCCATGGCGACAGAGAGCAAGCTAAGCCCAAAGAGCTTGACTTTATAACGAAACACTCAAGCAACAACTTTTTAATTCACTGACATATTAATCCATGAGGGGATTAATAAATTCACAGAGACGGAGCCCTCATAATCACCTCTTTTATTTATCTTGAGACTAATTACAACATTATATATATATATGTATATATGTGTGTGTGTGTGTGTGTATACATATACATACAATTACAACCTTTCTACCTTCCCTGTTCTCTCTCCAAACCTTCCCATGTAGCCCTCCTTGCTCTTCTTCAAATTCATGGCCCCTTTTTTCATCGTTATTGCAGGCACACACACACACACACACACACACACACACACACACACACACACACACACACACAAATATATACCTAAATATAACCTGCTCATCAATGGATATGCCAAAGTGAATGGGAAAAGTCCACAGGGCCTCAACCCTACACAAGGAAAAATAGGCAATTGAGAAAAGCTGGGAGTGGGAAAGGCAGTCTTCCCCCAGGAACTATCACAGTGACTGGCTGTCCAGTTCCAAATGGTCACCTTTTAATACCTTGTGCCCTTCTCTCCCTCCCCCTCCTCCTCTTCCTCTTTTTCCTTTTTATTTTGTAATCGAATCTCTTAATAGGACCCAACTCATGATAGGAACTCTATTTCAACATGCATTTTGGTGGAATTATTCAAACCATAGGAGAGCCCCACCAAAATGAGTCAAAACACACACAAGCAACTCTGGTTCAGTATGGGGTATTTCCTTCTGTTCTTTTTTATCAAGGTCACATTTTTACATGGTTAGATTTGTGGTACTCAATTAATTCCCCCTCATAACCTTATTCTAACTAGCATTTTTACCTAGCATCTTAGACAGGGTCTCTGTTGCTGTGGTAAAACACCATGACCAAGAGAACTTGGAGAAAGAAAAGATTTATTTTATTTTGTAGCTTGTAGTCTATCACCCAAGGAAGCTGGGACAAGAACTCAAGGCAGGAACCTGGAAGCAGGAACTGATGGAGAAGCCATGAAGGAGTACTGCTTACTGGCTTGGTCCCCCTGGCTACTCAACCTGCTTTCTCATACACCCCGGGACCACCACCTTGCCCAGAGGTGGCCCCACCCATGATGGGTTGAACTCACCAACATCAATCACTAATTAAGAACATACACTACATGCTTCCTACAGGTAATTCTCATAGAGGTATTTTCTAAATTGAGAGCTCTTCCCAAATGGCTTTAGCTTGTGTTAAGTTGACAATAAACTAGGCATGACACTTAGCTACACCTTACTATAAACACCATTTCCCCCCAAAGCTATGGAATTCTTCTTGTTTTTTCTTCCAAGAGATTTGCAGCTACTTTGAACACTCCAGTGAACTCATTACCCATGCAGTGAAGGTGACCAATAAGAGGAAGATAGAGTTCTCCTCTCTACTGCTCTTAGTGTGGCTCACAGTTTTGGCCAACGAAGCTTTCTATGCTACCAGGTATGGAAGAGCAGAAGGGGGATGTAGGACCAGAATCAACAATTCCCCCATTCAAGAATTTATATTCAAGCCATTTCAACTCCTTCCTGACCTCCCCTGGGTCACAGGGCTAGTCTACCAGTTAACTACTCTTTGCTCTACTCCCTCCTCCATCTCTATGTGTTCAGTACACCCCTGCTACTCTGTTAGCATCCATGTCAGCAATGATGCCAGCCTCTGCCCTAGGCTGATGGTTAGGAGGTGACTCTCTCTTTGCTCAGTACCAACATATTCCTGTCAAGTTGTAACTAACCCAAGATTCCTGTTTAACACCTGTCTGGCTAGTGCAGTAAGTGATTAATGAGTTTATCATGGATCCAGATAAAAACAAACCTTCCGAAGTCATGACAGATATCCCTCCTCCGCCTACTGGGAGCGTCCCTAGGCCAAAGATGACCTAATCTTGGCAAGATCTGTTCTTTTTTTCCATTTATTGTGTGTGAGAGAGAGAGAGAAAAAGAGAGAGAGAGAGAGAGAGAGAGAGAGAGAGAGAAGAAGAAGAAGAAGAAGAAGAAGAAGAAGAAGAAAGAAGAAGAAGGAAGAAGAAGAAGAGGAGAAAGAGTTTTCAAGAATGGGTTCTCTCCTATCACATGGGTCCTGACAGCCCAGATTTGTCAGGCTTGGTGGTTACTGCATTACCCGCCTAGCCGTCTCATCCAGCCCCTAAATCTGCTCTCTCTCTTTTTTTAATATGTATTGGCTACCAAGAACTGGAGCTACAGATGTCTGTAAGCCACCTTGTGGGTGCTGGGAATTGAACCTGCATCTTCCAAAAGAGCAGCCAGTGCTGAGCAATTCTTTCAGCTCCTGAATCTGTTCCGCAGAGTAGTAGCTCTCAACCTCTTTTTTCCTTCATTCATTTGACAGCTGATTTTCAAAAACTCTGTTGTCCCAGTGCCTAATTTCCCACTTATTTTCTATAACTCAAACTTTCCTCTCCAACACAGAAAAGCATGTGCAACGTAGAAATATCATACTGTAAGCATAGCTCACCTTTCACTTCCATCATGTAAATCATTTGAAAATTTGGGTTATTAAATAGTAACGCTATTTAGCAGTATCACAAAAAATTGTGTAGCTTCTTGATTTTTAATTGATTTCTCATTAATTTTGAAAATTTATTGGCTATTTCTTCTAATACTTACTTTGTTCTCCCTGCCCCCCGCCCCGTGTGTGTGTGTGTGTGTGTGTGTGTGTGTGTGTGTGTGTGTGTGTTTCTAGGATGTCTTGCACGTATAATGGTGTTTTTGATATGTGTCACAACTATTGGATGCTTGGCCTTGGTTTTTTTGTTTGTTTTGTTTTGTTTTTCAATTATATTTCACCTTGGATAACTTCTATTGAATTACCTTTATGCTCACTGATTTTTTTTTTTCTCCAATGTCACTGATAAACTTGCCAAAAGCAACCTCTGTTAGAGATAGGATCAACCAGAAATTCTGGAAACAGAAAATATGGCATGTTGAAATTACCCATTAAATCAGAAAGATGACCACATAATAATACTTTATTCAAAGATGTATAGTGTTTGTACTGGTTGGTTTTGTGTGTCAACTTGCTGGTTTAGTGTGTCAACTTGACACAAACTAGAGTCATCAGAGAGGAAGGAGCCTCAGCTGAGGAAATGCCTCCATGAGATCCAGCTGTAAGGCATTTTCTCAATTAGTGATCAGTGGAGGAGGCCCTGTCCATGGTAGGTGGTGCCATCCCTGGGCTGGTGGTCCTGGCTCAGTAAGGAAGCAGACTGAGAAAGCCATGGAAAGCAAGCCAGTAAGTAGCTCTCCTCCATGGCCTCTGCATCAGCTCCTGCCTCCAGGTTCCAGCCCTGCTTGAGTTCCTGTTCTGACTTCCTCCAATGGTGGACTATGATCTGAAAGTTTAAGCCAAATAAACCCTTTCCTCCCCAACTTGCTTTTTGGTCATGGTGTTTCGTCTCAGCAATAGAAACCCTAACTAAGACAGTGTTTAAATGAGAATGTCCCCCAGAGGCTTAAGTATTTGAAGACTTGGCACCCAGTTGATGACCCTGTTTGGGGAAGTAATGGAATCTTTAGGAGATGAAGCTTTACTGGAGGAAGTATGTCACTGGGAGTGGGCTTCAAGAATGTACAGCCTTTCCCCACTTCCTGTTCTCCCCTTCTGCTTCCTGTGTACATATGAAATGTGATCAGCCACCTTCCTCCTCCTGCAACCAAGCCATGCTTTCCCTACCATTATGGACTCCCCCTCTGGAACTAAAAGCCAAATAACTCTTTCTTCCATCAGTGGCTTTTGGTCGTGGTATTTTATCATGGAAACAGATGGACATATATTATAAAGCATTAAAGACTGAGTTAAATCTGGGCATAGTGACACTTGCCCATAATCTCATCACTCAGAAGACAGAGTTAAAAGTTCAAATCCAGCCTGAGCTAGATAGCAAGTTCAAGGCCAGATGACAAGCCAAGGACTGCAAATGTAGCTCAGTGTGGAGAACTTGCCTGGTATGCTTAAGGCCCTGTCCTAGTTAGCTTTGTACTGCTGTGATAAAGACCATGACCAAATGCAACATCCCAATCACAGTCCATCACTGAGGGAAGCCAGGGCAGGAACCTGGAGGCAAGAATCTGGGGGCAGAAACTGAAGCAGAGGTCATGGAGGAACACTCCTTACCAGCTTGCTCTCCATGGTTCCTCAGCCTGCTTTCTTACACAACCCAAGACCACCTGCCCAGAGGGAGCATACTCAGAGTGACCTGGGCCATCCCACGTCTATCATTAACCAAGAAAATGTCCCTCAGACATGCCAACAGATCAATATAATACAGGTATTTTCTTAAAGTTCTTCTTCTCAGATTACCCAAGCATGTGTCAAGCTGATAATAAACCAAACAGTGAATCCCTGAGTTTAGTCTTCAGAACTAGGGGGGTGGGAGATAGAAATGTAGTTAAGTGGTCTTTATTTCTCTTGTTTGGAGACTGTTGCCTTTGGTTTAGGACTTCTCTACAAAAATCTTTAAGGATGGACACTTTGCTTTGATGGGACTAAAAGCTCTTTCCTCAGAACCCGGCTGTGCCATCTGTGTTGTTAGTAACTTCTGTAATATGTCCCTCACCTGAGGGACAATGCACCTCAGTGCCTCTAACTTCTACTCTCTCCTCAAATAATCTAACAATCACTGTAGGAAGAGAGGCATCTCTTCCTTACACAGTGTCTTGGTTACTGCTTTCCTCTGTGACTGACAGAAACAGCTCTAGGAGGAAGAGTTTGTGCGCAGGGGATGTGCAGGGAAGCCATGGCAGAATGCCTTTGTTGCAATTTCCTCAAAATTCTACATGCAGAACAACTTCAAAGCTGCTAGCTGAGATGGTCCAGCCTCACAGACTACTCCAGCCAGGACTTCAGATAAGCTCTGAACTTTCCCACCACAAAGACCAAACAACAAATGCTATAGCTAGCTCTCCCAGAACTTGACCATTATCCCATTTTTCTCAGGGGCCCCTAAAGATGACGTTGCCTCCAGACAGCAGGAAGTAATTTTGAGAACATGATGCCCATATTCCTGAAAGGTGGGGTGGATGGTTTTTGGTCATTCAGTGGATTATGGATGTTTGTCATTGTTTAGGGGGGTTAGTTGCAAATTGTTATTGGTCATGGTCAGAGATGAAGCTAAACAGAGGAGGTTGGTTTAAGGGATTTCTTTCTTTCTTTTTCTTTATCCTTCTTTCTCTCCTATCTAGTGAAAATAAGGGGGTATAGGAATGATAGAATAGAAGGGTAGATTATTGGATCTACTAAAAAGCAACTACTAGTCTCAAATATTTTACATTGGTATAGATTTTTTTATATTGATATAAATTTAAGGTTATTTTTGTTATAACATATTGTATATATGTTTCTACTCTTGTCTAAGGTATTGTACCTATGCAGCTCATTTTAAAATGTATTGTGAAGTTCTAGTCCTTGAAAGCTATTATTATAAACTGTTTAGTATAATTAAGAAATGCAAATTAATAGTTACTAATCTATAACAATCAAACTTATAGTCATGTTAGGTTATGTTTTCAAGGTCAAACATATATTTTTAGATAGGTAGGTGGTCTTCAAACACTTTAGAGATCTACAGAACATGGCATTTAAGATGTTTTAATAACCTAAGGCTTTTCATGATACTGAGACACATCTGCTCCTGACAGCACCAATTTACTTCAAAAAAGGATGATGGGCATAAAAGAACCTACATATGGAGATTGCTTCCAATGTGGCAAAGCTAGCCATTGGGCAAGAAACTGCCCTTGCCTCAACTGCTGACAGCATGCTGTCCAAATTGTAGAAGCAGGACACAAAGGAAGTCGACTTCTGAACCTTGCCAAGACAAGGTAGTCCAGCCCTTTAAAATTCCTGCTTCATAGAAAGTCTTTCAGATATTCAAGGCCTTTAGGTCATGGATGGATGCCCCAACAGAAGAACCTTGGGTGATTGTCATGGCAGCCAGCTATCTCTATCATTTCATTTGAAAGTTGTTTGCTTTGCATTTTCTGTTTACCCAGGTAATAGTTTATCCTTCTGGGATATCTGATGAGGGTGAAGACTAAATTAGTTATAGTCTTACAGTTTTTGTTGTTACTAAATTCAGAAAAGAAACTCACAAAAGAGATGTAAAGTTTATAAAGGTTGAGAGACATAAAAATTTAAGTTGTTTATCTAATAAAATATTTTAAGGTCTAAAGGGATATTTAGGCTGGCAATACAGGTTATAATAGAAAATGGTTTATGTGTAAAACTTTGGATGCACCAAGATAATAGAATACTTTCTCCAAATTTGCCATATACAAAGGGACTGGACATTGTAAATCTTACTTAATAATTGTTCTTGTTGTATATATATTATACTGTGTTAGAGTGAAAACATTTCCTTTTCATTTAAACAAAAGGGGGAAATGTTGTGGGATAATATTTTTGTACACTGTGAAGGTGTGTCTCTATTTAACCTCCCCCACATAAAGCCCTTCTGATTGGTTTAATAAAAAGCTGAATGGCCAGTAGCTAGGCAGGAGAGGATAGGCAGGACTTCCGGAGAGATAGAAATTCTGGAATCTGAAGCATGGGGAATTCGCCAGCGAGATACGGAGGAAGAAGTCAGACATATGCTATATTGAGAAAAGATAACAAGTCATGTGGCAGAATGTAGATTAATATAAATGGGTTAATTTAAGTTATAAGAACTAGATGGGAACAAACCTAATCTAAGGCCAAGATTTTATACTTAAAAAACTTTACAGTTTTAGAGGGTTAGACTATGATCATTAAGAAAGGAAGCAAACAGGTATGGTGCTGTAACCATAGCTGAGGGCATTACATCCTGATTTGGAGATAGCAGGTGGGGGGGGGCTGCAGGGGCTGGTGTGAATTTCTGAAACCTCAAAGCCCACCCCCACTAACAAACTTCCTCTAGCAAGGGCACACCTACTTCAACTAAGCCACACATCCTAGTCCTTCTAGTCCTTCTCAAACAATAGATCTGAACCAAATACAAGAGCCTATGGGGGCCATTCTCATTCAAACTACCACAGCTGGGTTTACCTCCTCTTCTGACCAAACTGCAAACTGTCTCATTTTTCTGCTTTCTCTCATCATGGTTCTGGCTAAGAGTAAGCAATGTCATGACACAATCTGGGTGCTGTGCTGTCTTCATATTTCCTCTGTCAAACAAATTAGTCCATTATTTTTAAATTCAGCCTCACTTAAACTTTCAGGACATAGGTTTAATATAGCCTTATGCTTTGCCAGAATATAAATGAATGACATCTGGTCCGGTTCCCAATAAAGTCTTTGTTCTCTGAAGCATGGTCTTTGCTGTCCATGTTCCTATCAGCATTCTGGTCTTTTGTTCTCCCTCTGGAATGGCCCATTAAGCTGTATGTACAGCATTATTAAAGCTTCTCTAACCTGTGGCTCCAAGCTCTTCCACATTCTTCCCACAAACTAACTTCAAAGGCTTAAAAACCACATAACCAGGTGTATTATTTATGCTTCCTATGTGTCTTGCTCACTGTTCTATTGCTGTGATGAAACACCATGATCAAGGCAACTTGTAGAAGGAAGCATTTAACTGGGGCCTTGCTTACAGTTTCAGAGGGTTAGTCTATGATTACCAGGGCAGGAAGCATGGCAGCAGACAGTCAGACATGGTGCTGGAGAAGTAGTTGAGAGCTCACATCTAACATGCGAGTTGTAGGGAGAGGAGGGTGGGAGACTGAGCCTGGCATAGACTTTTAAAACCTAATAGCCCACCCCCAGTGACACACCTACTCCAACAAGGCCACACCTCCTAATCCTTCCCAAACAGTCCCAATAACTGAGGAGGATCAAACATTCAAACACATGAGGCTGTGGGGCCATTCTCATTCAAACCACCATACTAACATTATGCTAACATAATTTGAAAGATACATGAATAAGAAAATTAAGTGTAAGGAGATAAAGATGGGAAAGAAATGTGCCTTCTGCCTTTCCTATTTTGTACTATATATATATATATATATTATATATATATATATATATGTTGTGTATATATATATGTGGTGTGAATATATGTGTGTGTGTGTGTTCCTATTTTATACCATATGTGTGTGTGTTCCTATTTTGTACTGTATATGCCTACTTTAAGAAAAAAATCAGTGCTAGTGACTCAAATGAAAGAAATGTCCGTCTTCCCTCGGTAGGTCTCAACCCTGCTCAAATCTTTCCACTCTTGCCTTTCCACCTACTCACTCAGCTGCAGCTCTTCAAGAGCAGACCTGCGTTTCCCACTGCCAGATGAACTTGTGGCCCATTCCTTGGTTCGTATAGTTGTTAGAAAGTTCTCATTCTATTAGGAACAGTCCTGGAGCAGAGCCAGCGGTTTTAAGCAAATTCTAAGTACCCAGGAGTCCAGGAGCCCACTCTGACAACCAGGACCCTTATTATGGTTCCTCTTCTCAGAAATAGGATGGTTGCAAGTCTAAGATGAACATAAAATTCTATTTATCCTGTTGTTAACTCTTACTTTATTTGAATTAATCTTTGCAACTAGATTTGTTTGCTTGTTTCTTGAGATCGAGACTACACACAGACACCCTAAATGTGTCTATACTCTTGACGTTGCAGTTTAGGGGTGAGCACGCTGTGTGTCCACCACCAGCAGGGTGGAAGACTGGGTGCTGGCAGGACAAACAGTCTCTTCATAGAGTCCTTTGGTGACACAGACACTGTCACCGGAATAAGCTTCTCAAGGGTGTTCGGAACTGCTAGGGAATCAGAAACCTCTTACAGTGGCCACAAAGGCCAAGCAGGCAGCAGGAATATTCAGTTAGGACAGAGGAGTGATGACGGATCATGAACTGAAAAATGCTGCCTTGACTGACATTTTCCTAAATCCGGATTTGAGAGAGAGAAAAAATCTCCAGACAAAAGCCGTGTGTCCAACCATAAGCAACAAGGCATTGGTAGCCACAGACAGAAATGGCCACTAAGCCCACTCTTGGGAGCATTCATCACCCTAAGCACGCAGGAGGAGGCCTTCATGTGGACCGGAAGCTCAAGTCTTGGGTAGAGCTTCACGAGTGTGCTACATCCGTGTACCTTGGAGGAGGACAGTGTTTACAGTTGCTCTCCAGCCACACACTGTAAATGTCTCTCTTTCCTGGATGGTGTCATTTAAAGATACTGCCACCTTGGCTTTATAACCTTTATACTGCCACCTTGGCTTTATCCCATCAGCCATAACCAGCCCCTCTTGTAGTTCTGATCTCTGGTGACCCCTTGTTTGAAACATCAAAGCTCTCCACTTCTAAGCCTCTACATAACCATACTGTACCCTCTAAAGTCCTGCGTGTCTCCAGGTCAGGTATGGAGTTAGTGTTCTTTCTCCCAGCCATTCTTTCTCACAAGGTTCCCAGTGTGCCAAAGAATTCAAGATTCTGAGGATAAGCGACTGTATAGTTGTGGATGAGGAAGCTGAACAAAGAGACTGGTATGGGAGACTGAGGAAGCAGAGGAAAGGAGATAGATCTCTATCTATCTATCCCATCGATATATAGGTATAGTGAGCATGGCGCCTATAGACTCAGACTCCATAATCTTTACAGATGAACACACACACACACACACACACACACACACACACACACACACACACAGAATGAAATTCCACTGGAACACCCTCCTTGGAACAGAGGGCTTTGTGATGCGTTCTGGTGTCCTAACTCTCTCCTCTGTGAGGCAGCCATGGCAGTGCCCAGTGCTGAGAGCCACTGGGCGCTTAGGCCCCTGAATGCCTAGATGCAGAGATGACTGGTCCCCTCGTGCTAAGGAGATTTAGGTCATGTTGAGCTCTGCATGCTCTCTGTGGGACATCGGCTATCCTTTATGTACCTATAGCTCCATCTTTATCATTTTTCTGATTGCCTGGCAAATAAGACGGAGTTACCAGGGATTGAGTTTGGAACCTAAAAAGAGCTGCTGCCGGGTAGGAAAACACTGATTAAACTTGAACTACTTTAAGCCTAGATAAGTAACTTTTAAATTCTGAGTGCTTCTCCAGATTGCCCCCATTTTGTGCCAGGGACTAAGAAAAGAAAGGAAGTGATTATGAAGACCTATAAATAACTCCTTACATTCCAGGCCCTCCCTGCATTGTACTCCAATTGAAAAGCCAAGGGGCTCCCTATTTGTCTTGAGTTGAGAATTAGATAATAGAAAAACAACCACACTGGATCTCAGAAGATCTCCCGAGTCGGGAGTTTCTCCATTTGGAGGACTTAGTGAGCAGCCAACCCTCGGGCTTGTGGAAATGTCTTTGAGTCTGTTCAGATTTTCTCCGTGTCACCCTCTCTGCAGAAGTAGAGACGTGGGGAAGAAGGACGGAGAGCCTTAAGTGAATGAGAAATAAGCAGAGAAGGGAAAGGTTCAGGTGGACAGAAGGGCGGGGTCTAGGGAAGGCAATGTAAGGAGCATACACCGTAGAGGGACATGTATATGATCTCTGAGTTTGGACATGAAGAAGGGAATGGAGTCCCAGCTTCACACTGTAATGTTTTTCTCTTGAAGCGTCACCGGAAAGTCAGGCAGAGGGCTAGAGATGTGGCATCAAGAGGTAAAAGCCCAGTGTCCCCCGACGCCCCGCCCCCAGGAGAGCTCCCACCGCCTCTGCCCAACTTCGAGTTCCACTGCCAAGAGCCAGGTGTTGTAACTTCTGAAACTCTAGTTCCACAACTTGTGATTTATACAGGAGATGGCTGTGGGTGGGAGCTGAGAACATGGGAGTGTTCCGAAGAGGTTCTGCCTAATCTCCTTGAGCATAAACGGTTAAGGACGTGACACAGATGACTGTGCAGCAGAGATCACTTAGGGTTTACTGCTCCCCCTTCTCATCATGATGACGACCCACCTAGCAGAACTTAGAAGGAACGGTTTATTCTGCTCACAGCTTCGGAGATGGTCAGTCCATCACAGCAGGGAAGGCGTAGTGCCTGGGTGGCTTGTCTCATGGCAGCATGAGCTTGTAGCCTGACTTGTTCGCATCAGGGTACATCTGAAGCCGAGTTCAGGCAGAGCAGAAGGTGGGCCGTAATTCCCGAAGGTCCACTCCCATGGCCCTGCCGCTTGCTGTACATGTAGGCCCTCTCTCGGCCTGGCTACGCTCGGGCCGACAGCACTCCTTGTC
Organism: Peromyscus leucopus; assembly: GCF_004664715.2. Lineage (NCBI taxonomy): Eukaryota > Metazoa > Chordata > Mammalia > Rodentia > Cricetidae > Peromyscus > Peromyscus leucopus. The sequence continues at coordinate 53,610,467 of NC_051064.1, read as the reverse complement.
CTACTTTGCATGTCTGCCATGGTTGTCCAACTTTGCATGTCTACCATGGACAGCACTCCTTGTCCTACTTTGCATGTCTACCAGCCTAGGGCCTCCATTATAACTTGGGCTCCCCTCTCACAATTTCGCCCACAGGCCCTCTAGTCACCAAACCTTTCCTGCCCCAGTGGAACCCAGTGCCACAGTAAACTCTTCCTCAAGTTACTAATATCAGGTGTTCCGTCACAGGGAAGAGAACATCTGATCGAGAACTAATTTTATGACCCTGCAAAATTCAACTTACTTAGTCATCCACAAAATAGGCATGATACTGATGATCGTCGCGTGGTTGTAAACATCAAATGAAATTAGGCAAGGACAGCCAATTTTAAGTAGTAATGAATGCTAGATAGAAACACATGCCTTAGAGCACCAAGTCTAGATCTTTAGATCCCTCTTGCTGAGCTAACAGCTTCCTATAGAATGCTCCTAAAATGTTCATTCACCACCTAACGCTGTGTCCTGATTCTGCAGCCAGGAGACTTCCCCAAGAAGAAGCTGAGAAGCCATGGGAGCTGCTGACTATCATGAAAAGGTGACCTCTTGACCTTTGTGGTCTAAACTGTGATGATTTCTTGGCCTGGTTCTGTGCCAGGGGTGAGGAAGGGCTAACGGACGGGAGGGGAAATGCTGTGGAGGCAAGTTCACCAGCTGAGAGGGTTGTCAGGGCAGAGACGGTTCACACCTCAGGAGGGAAGAGCCACCCGATACCCAGTTCTGTCTGTTAGGATCTCTGCAGTTCAGAACTGACGAGTGCATACTTTGTAGAGGACATTGCTGGAGTTGCACTCAGACACCACATTGACAAGAAAGTGGCTTTAGCATGAAGAAATCACCCTGCTCCAGCTCCTCCCTTTCAAGGGCAAAGCAAGCCCTGGGTCTGGCTGGATCCTGCTGACATCACCTCCTGTCTGTCTGGGGGGTGGGGCAGTTGCTGGGACACCTTCAGCCCATCATCTTATCCTTATCTAGAGAGTGTGAATGATCCCATTGATTCCCTGGGTACAGCAGCAGGAACATCCCATACTTTGAATGGTTCCCACAAGGACCTCATTTGTCACAGAGTAGGCTTGGAACTGTGGGACTGGAGGATAGAGCACAGCAATCACCAGACTCGTTCCTCCAAGGGGGCAGATGTCATTCCATCATTAATGGCGGCCATTTTTCTCTTCCTAGCCAAAGCTGGCTCCCCAAGGAGGAACATGTGCGGCAGCTCCTGTGTGTCGATCCCTGCTGCCAAATCTGTGATGCTGCATCTCTAGAGATCCAGCAGCTGCTGCAGAGTGAGAGAAGCCAGACCTCCCCTGGTTTGTCGGGACTGCCACCGGGCTCTTCTTGCCTGGAGATGTTGCCCATATCCAGAGTGTCTTTTGAGCAGAACATGGAGCTTCGTTCCAGGCATTCCAGACGTATTCCACTGGCATCTGGGACTCCAATACTAGCCCAGCTCACAGAACACTTATCACAGTCGACCAGTGCAGTCGGTGTCCGACAATGCTGGGCTGATCACCTCCAGCTAGATCAGAAATTTCCTCTGGCAGACATGCCCAGGATTTCAGAGACTATGGCTTCTTCAAGGCTCAAGGAGCCTGTGGTTTTAATGATTGAGGAAAAACTAATGCAAAACAAAGCAAAGTTTGACCAGGAGAGCCAAGACTGCCATCACGTGAAGTCCTCTGTGTCTTTACTACCCCTGAACCCGAAGACCACTAACTTGACACATACTATGTCCTTGCAGATGAACTCAGTACCGCCTTCCCGGATGCCATTACTCAGCCCTAAAGTCCGAAGGATTCTTGAACTACATGTAAAAAAATGGATACATTTCCAGAAGTGGGGCCTTCCAAGACGTGTGGAGGAGTCCCTGAGGCAGCTTGTGCCAGGCCGGACATTATTTTGTCAATCTAGAAAAAATGTGCTTTCTTCCATTCTGAGCAGTGGTTCTGAGATCACTATGGACAGAACTGGGACCATTTCCCGCCAGACCAATAGACTGTATTTGACAGACCAGCCCACCCAGACCTGCTGGGTTTCTGAATGGTCTTTTATAAACCTGAAACAAAGGAAGCCCTGGCACCAAATCCGCACTTACTTGTCCTCTCGTGAACTTGAACACCTAAGAGGCTTCTATCCGCCCCGCAAGGCACAAGCTAATGACTCGGGGAGCAATCTTCAGAGTGACTATCGTGGCCAGTTATTCTGTGGCCTCCCATCTCTTCACAGTGAGTCCCTGGATGTTACTTCCTTGAGCTCTCAAGGTGTCTCCAAGAACATATCCAGGTCCTCTTCCGCAGATCGTCAGCCCACACGGGAGCTTTCGCTCCCTTTCTTGCCCCAAACTCCGTGTAAGTCACCCCCTTTGTCTTCCCCGGCCTCTCCAAATGCCAAGACTCCCCGTGAGCATGAAAGAGCACAGATCAATGTCCCATTTCTGACCCTGGCTGAGTGTGAGGCACTGGAATGCCACCTCCTAGAGAGGCAGGTCAAGCTTCAGTGGGGCCTGCCAGCTGTCTTCCTGAGAAAACGGTACACCTGGAGCCACATGCTGTGTGAACCACATGGTAAAACTACGACTATAAAAACTTACTGGCCAAGGAAACCCTTCTCATATCCCACCAGGGAATTCTCCTTCCCAGAGCATGTGCGCAGGCCGCTGGAATTCCACCTCCAGAAGCAGCTGATTCACCTTCGCTGGGGCCTGCCCCAGAGGATCCAGCGCTCCATCCACTCCCTGCTCTCCTCTACCGACCAACAGTCCCGGTCCTGCAGCAGCAGGGCGCTACCCGATGTGAGCATCCCACAGCCAGGCCGCCCAGAGGCTGATGGGTCTGGTGACAGGTTTGCACTTGCAGTGGACAAAGGGTCCATTTCCACGCCACGCTTGTTTTCCCAGACAAAGGCAATGTTGGAGAACCATATTGATTCCAAATGTGGACAGATCCACCAGGGCAAGGTCCCGGCCCAAGTCTGGAGGTCTTGGGAACGCAAAATTCCTGGAACCCCGGCAGCAGTGGCTCCCTCCTCTTGGATTCCACAAGGCCAACACCCGGAGCTACAAGCAGAAAGTCAAAGCAACCCTGACCTACATCCCAAAGCTGTTCCTCTGGAACCGGAGGCCTTGGAGCAGGAGCAGCAGGCTTCGTCAGGTACTCTCATTGAACACTGTAAGCGGCCCCACGCTCTGTCTAAGGAAATGATTAAGAAGCTGGAGACAACTTTGCAGCATAAGTATCTGGCCTTCCTGTCAGGCCTGCCTGCCCTTTACTGTGTGGCTCTCTCTAGGCCCATATCCCCAACGGTCACGAGCCAACCTAGAACGACAGAGATGATGTCCAGGCCTGTCAAAAGCTCACCAGAAGCTCGGACTCAACTGACCTCACTTGCAGGTCCATTTGAGCCTTGTCCTCGAGATGACAAAGAGGCTTCTGCGGATGCTACAGGAGAGGTCCAGCCTGACGGGCCGGCGGAAGGGAGGACAGCGAAGGTGTCTCTAGACAGCCAGACTCGTGACAGTGCCCGCTCGATAAACTCACATATCTTGGCGAAACTGAATTTCCACCTGAAAAAAAAGGTTCTAGCGATGCAATTTGGAATTTCTGAAAAGGAAAGGGAGAACAAAGAGCTAGCTCTAGCCAGCCCAGAGAATGAATCCATACAGGAGTTTCTCAGGAGTCTAGGTATCCCAGAAAGCACCGAGCTCCAGAAACTGCCCGGCTCAGGTGACTCTCCTCCAGCCCCAGATGCAAACAGGGTCCCCCTTAAGAAACAGCCAGCCACGGCAGGGCAGCCTGTGTGCCACAAGCCAAGCCAACCTAGTTCCAGAACAGTGCCCCACGGTTCTGCCCAGTGGGGCTCCAAGGCCTCAAAGCTCAGGGATAAGATGGAGGCCCAAGTATACTGTATTCAAATGGAGACCAGTGGGGAAGAGCCCAGCCTAGAGAAACCCTTTAGCACTGAGCCTCAAAGCCCAGGCAAGAGCAAGTCCTCAGCCCATGTCTCCACGATGACAGAAAAGAGTGAAGAGCCAGGGGAACCCAAGGCAGTGGGGGACCTTGGAGAGAGGGATGCAGATCTTGGGCTTTCCCCGACCAGTGAAAAAACACACCAGGATGGAGATCAGGAGCCAGAAAAAGGGCCTCTGCACAGCACACCCCAAGGCTCCTCACAGCAGAGGCAGAGCGTTCATCTTGAGGATCCCTGTCTGCCCAGCCCCCAGGAGCCCTCTGACCTTGAGTTCCCAGAGCCACCTCCAAAAGTCTTCATGGAGAGAGAGCCTGAACATGACATGCAAGACAGTCAAGCCAAGGTGAATGTCATCCCGAAACCTGCAAAGATTGCCAAGGTCCCCCAGTCTGTGGCCTCCCAGGCTTCCCAGAGCCTTCCTTTCCCTCGCTCACCAACTCAGGGAAAGCCTTTTGGGGGCCAAACTTGGCAAGACCACCTTTCACGAGGGCGGGTGATGCCAACTTCTCCTCATGCTAGCCCCAGCCTTCCAGAGGCTGGCTTGAAAACTAAGATGAAATCCTTTTTTCACTCTATTAACCCCAAGATAAAAGGCAAAACACATGTGGAACCCATAGTCTCAACACCTGGAAAAGTGGCCAAAACCAGTAAAGAAAATGTTGACAAGGGTCTGCCTCAAGCCAAAAGCCCCACCAAGAAAACTAAGACAGAGAACTGCAGAGGGCCCAAGGCCCAGTCTGCGTCCTCTGAGAAGTCGGTGATCGCATCCTTCCTAACTGCTCCCCACATTTCAGACAGTAAGCTCCGGCCAGGCCCTCGACAGTTCGGCTCTGTCTCAGCACCAGGCCGGCCCCGACATTGTCCCCGGCACTGTCCTCTACTGGCTTATGCCATTCAATACAGAAACCCACCCTAGGTCCCCAGGTTCCCCTCGGAATGTTGTTCTGCTAATGGAGACCACTGAGGGTGATGGTGGCCTCTAGGCTCCCCAGCCTCTGTACCCTTTAAAGAGCACTAATATTGTCATTTTCTTTATTGAACAGGTGGGGAGGGCACCACCCAAAATATATTCTATATCTGTCTAGATGAGCTGTCTGTCTTCTTTGTCTCTGCTGTACATTATTAAGGGGAGGGATGAAGGAAAGTAGAGTGTCTGCCCTCATCTCAGGAAGGAAATTTTCATTCACATTTCAGACAAGTCAGTTGCCCCTACCCCACCCTAGAACAAATTCAAAAACTTGACCAGAAAGGAAGTGTCTGGTGTAATATACATTAAAGATAGGTCCTGCACCAAACTCTTTGCCTGCCTCATATTTCCAGCCAAAGATAAGGAGGTAAAGGAAAAATTCTGAGATGTTCTTGATTTAATTAAGAAGACCAAGGGCTGGAATGAAAAAGAAACAGGGAAACCAACTGGTCAGCAACTGCAGAGACGCAACACAGAAGACTTTTCATGTTTATGAACCTTTACTTAAATCCCATCACCACCAGCGTTACTGAGCCGTATTTATGCAAGGACAGTCCAAACGCTTGGCTCCAATCAACCCAGAGGAAACTACTTGCCCAGTATAGTGGCGCACGCCTTTAATCCCAGCACTTGGGAGGCAGAGGCAGGTGGATCTCTGTGAGTTCGAGACCTGTCTCAAACAACGCATTCACAGAAACGATCCTCCTTTCCCAAAACGTTGCCTTTGTCCATGGTCTTCCCCTCTCATCTACAGCCATCACAGGACACAATTCTTTCCTCAGAGTTTATAAAAATGTCCTTAGCTCTGACAATGACTATGTCCCAACTGTCACCTACCCTAGCTGCCACTGAAAGCTATGAAAACTTGTCCCAGTAATCAATTCCTTTTAGCTGGTATCTAACGGCTCCATGCAATCTTCTGTTTCAGATATTCAGGTTTCTAGTTTTGGATGAAATGATGCATTCATGAGAGTTGCATCCATAGTCTAAATACGGCACCACGTTAGTGTCATTGATGCTCTAGAGTTCGGGGTTCTGACACAGGAGGAAGTATTCAGATGAAGAGGAGGTCTCCCGAGGTGTGACTTTGAGAAAGAGCTTGTACTCAACAAATGTGTTACCTACGGGCCAGGTGCTTGCCTGTGTGTCAGGGGCCACACTAAACACAACAGTATCACACAGGCTGTGCCACAACAGAGTCCCATGCAGTGGTCCTTTTCACATATCTGGATTGCCTACTCAGCATCTCCACCTGGAATCCCATTATTCACACACACACACACACCCAACTCTACGGGAATGAACTCACAAATCCAGCCCCCGTCACTCCTTTAACAACTGCTCCTGTAGTATTTCTCATAGAAGTTTGAATGCAGCCCCATCTTTCCAGTAGTTCAGCCATAAACAACGGTGCCATCCTTGACTGTTTTCATCTAAGAGTCTGTGGGAGCCCGTTCTCGGGTTCCTCGTGGCTTTACCCAGCAGGTCCGAATAGAGGATGATTAGGACCACGGGCCTAAGTGCAGGTGTCTGAGATGGTCTGCACTTGGCTGTGCTGGGGGAGGAGGTCTTTTGCTCCACCCCTTGGCGTCTCTATAAAAACCCTGGGCCAGAGACAGTCGGGACCCATTGGAATAGGTTCCAGGCCCTCTCGAGGCTATCCTTTATTTTCTGTTTATCTCTGCGATATTCTCCGCAATAAATCCTTCTATCTAATATGTCCTGCTGATTGCACTCAAGAAAACTCTGGGGAACTGTGGGGGTGGTGGGTAAACGCCCTACAGAATGGCACCCGAACAGGGACTAAAGAAAAAAGAAAAAAGGGACTAAAGAAAAAAAAGGAACAAAAAAAGGGACTAAAGACAAATGAACAGGGACTAAAGACAAAGTAATAGGGACTAAAGATAAAGGAAAATAATAGTTTTATTACAGAGTTTTTGGTGAAAGTGCTGAGTCAGCCCTGCCAGTGGAAAGGCATGCCGGTGTTATGGAAAAAATATTTTTTATATATATTTTTGGGAGGCAAGGGTTTTATCCTCGAGAGAAAAGGAAAGCGGACTGGAAGGATGTCCGATGCTGCAGCGAAATTCTCTTCTGTCAAAATTTTCTATCTTCTATCCCTTTCTCAATTTCTATCTGTGAAAAATAAGTATAAGGTATAGGGTAGTAATATAGTGTAGGAAAAACTTATAAGTGTAAGATTGTGTAGGAAAAAAATAAGTAAGGCAACTAGACAGAAAAACTCTTCAATTTTCTAACTTTGGGGGCTATGAATGCAAACTGGGGGAAATAAATCTTTCTTTGGGCTTTACGGGAAGTAAAAAAGCTCTTCTTTGAGCTAATGAGGAAGAAAAAGTTTCCTATGGAAGCTTTTGTCCTGGGGACAGCTGAAATGCTAAGTCCAAGCGGCAGGAGAAAGTGATTTCTCCCTGAGGCAAAAATGGGGGTGTAAGAAGTCAAAGTTTAAAGTTGAAGTTTTGGGAAAAGTTGGTCTTTCTTTCTCCTGGGGAAAAAAATAATAAATCTTAAACTATAAAGCTTTTCTTGGAAAATTTGGGGGGAAAATCTCTCTAAAAAGCCTTAATCTTTCTCAAAAGCTCTCTTAAACTTAAAAACTAAAGCCTCTTTCTCTCTCAGAAGGACAAAAATTAGAATCACCTGAAGATATTAGTATGGGGACCACCTGTGATTAGCTCTAAGGGAAAACAACAAACTTAAGACAGCAAACCCTCTCTAAGTTCTTTCAAGCTTTAACAATCCTCCCTGCAATGCAGGAGGCAGGAACAAGTTCCTGAAAACCTTTTCTAAGCTCTGTCTCTTCAAGCTAGTAAAAGACAGTGGGTCAGAGTACCCTGAGGGAAATGCTTGGGAGAGTGTGGGTAAAGAGCTACAGAGAGCCCAAAAGGGCAGGAAACTTTACCTGAGAAAAGCAAAAAAGCCAAGCTTTTCAGTTACAGCCGAGCTGAGGCATCAAGGGTTTTGTTTGAGCCTTTCAGAATGAAAAGGTGCTCCTAATCATCCTAATGCAAATATCCCCTGAAGCAATGCAAACTCTGTTAGCATTGTATCCTCGCTTCTGACCAAAAACCCAGAGGCGACTGGCCAGTGTCTCTGAGTTGGAGTGCATTTCAGGGATACTAGGGTTCCTGCAGTTGTAAACTTCCTGGAACACAGAGCTGAGGCAGGAAGGTGCAGGACCCGGGGAAGATTGCTAATGAATAAACAAAGCTAAAGCCGGTGGGAACGGCACAGTTGTCTACTTTCCTACAAGTCCCGGGTTGATAGGTCCACAGCTGCAAAAAGAAATCTGAGAAAAGCTTTCCTATCAGAGAAAGGACCTTTCTGGGAAAACAGTAAAGCTGAACTGTGTCTGAAGCAGTCGTGCTGCCGAGTCAGAACGCTGTCTGGGGAAAGAGCCCAGCCAGGGCAGAACAGAACTATCCAAGAGTAAAGCTTGCTTTTCTGTCAGAGAAAGCACCTCTTTGAGAAAAGCTTTGTTTCAACTGACTCCCTGAGATGAGGGAGTGTAGCCCTAAGGGGTGACTGCCTCTGGCATAAGCTCTGTCCTTGAGCACCCAGACAAGCAAATGCAACCCACTGGGGGACTGGGCCAGGTGAAGGCCTGATGAGGCAAAGCACCCGTCCTAATGGGAGTTTAGAAATGGCAAAAAACCTCCCTTGTTAGGTTTTCAGTCTGTACGCAAACCACACAGACCCCGAAAACAGAAACGGACAAAAAACCCCTACCTTCAGTAGCAGGGAAAGCCGCCACTGTAGTGTCTGGGGTAGAAGGGATAAATTGAGACCAAACTGGGAACTGTCTGGGAGAAAGACTCTGAAGAAACAGAGAAGGGACATAATCCTCCCCAGAAAATATATGACCTGACAAAGCTGCTAGAGTTTGAGGCAGATTCGGGGGGAGAAAAAAAAGCCCCTACCTCCAAAGGCAGCTAGCAGAGGTACAGACGCAGACAGATACCTGAAGCTCTGCATCTGGGGGGTAGGGGGGGACACAAACAAGAAAAATGAGATAGATCAGTGGGAGAAAATCTCTCTGAAAGAGCTATGGAAAAGCTGTTGTAAATGATCTTGTTTTTCACTGACTGGCTAAAACAAACACAAGCCCCGAGGAAAGTTGCTATCAGAAATGCCAGCCTCAATGCGTGCTAACCAGGCAGGTGCAGTTCTGATTCAGGGCCAGTGTCAAATGGAGGAGAGACACCTGTTGAAGCCAGCTGAAAGACTAGAACTCTCCCAATGTGCCATAGCTGAAAAATGTAAAGTGCTTGTTCAAATCTCCCATTGCAAAAGCAAAAAACTTTGTTCAAACCTCCCGGGCAAGATTTTGTAAGCAAGTCTGGTAAAAAAAAAAAAAAAAAAAATAAATAAAAAATAAATAAATAAAATAAAAAAAAAAAAAAAAAAATAAATAAATAAAAGAACTTAGAGGTTGACTCTCAGACCCAAAAAGAACTATGGGAAATGATATAAGGGACTGATATTATTATGGACTGATATAAAGGAAATTCATTCTGGGAAAGGTAGTTTTTCTGCTAGAGATAGTGACATTGACCTGAAACACTTTTGTCAGCTCGAAAATACGTTCATGGTAAACTTAAAATACAGCTTTTAAAAGAATGAGTAGGAAAATCATCTAAGGGTTTAAGTGTCAGTTCCAATGAAAAATTGAAAGGATATGGAACTAGGTGCTTCGCGGTTTGGGAGTTGGTAAAATGCCTTATTTACCCTAATAGCTGTGCAAAGTTTTTACGGTAGTTGGATGACAAAAAGCTACCTATAAGAGCAAACAAGCCACTTTAAAATCCTTAAGAAAACAAGGGAAAGCAGTTTATACACTGAATGTTGTCTTAGATATGAAGAAACTTATGTTGAAATTAAAAAAGTTCTTTGCCTTGAATGAACAGCCTGCAATGAGTAATTCCTTTGCAAATCTAATAAGGAGACAAGGAAACAGGCATTCAAAAAAAGGAATGTGCTGTGGGACGGTCTGTATGTCAAATTGCTCTGATTGGCCAATAAATAAAACACTGATTGGCCAGTGGCCAGGCAGGAAGTAGGTGGGACAAGGAGAGAGGAGAATTCTGGGAAGCGGAAGGCTGAGGAGAGAGACACTGCAGCTGCCGCCATGAGCAGCAGCATGTGAAGATGCCGGTAAGCCACCAGCCACGTGGCAAGGTATAGATTTATGGAAATGGATTAATTTAAGCTATAAGAACAGTTAGCAAGAAGCCTGCCACGGCCATACAGTTTGTATGCAATATAAGTCTCTGTGTTTACTTGTTGGGTCTAACGCTGTGGACTGCAGGTGACAAAGATTTGTCCTGACTGTGGGCAAGGCAGAAAAACTCAAGCTACAGAAATGACTGCTTTATAGATGGGAAACAAACTTAAAATCTAGCTGTCTTATAAAAGAGTTGCTTTACTTGAAAGTTCCTTACAAGAAATCAATGCTAAATATCACCGATGCTAATAACATCCGGAGTTAAAGCTAATGAAGTGAAAATACTAAATCCTGAAACTCAAGTGAAATGGACAGATCCCTGCTCGGGATTATGGAAGGGTCCTGATCCTGTGTTAATATGGGGTCGAGGACATGTTTGTGGTTTTTCACAAGAGGAGAATGAAGCTCAGTGGTTACCGGAGCGTTTGGTGTAAGGAGCGTGGAACTAAGGAGGGTCAGTTCCAATGACATTTCCTATAAAGGAACCAGAATGAAAGTGGCTCAATTAGTATTTCTGAGGTTTTGTCACTGGTTAATGCAAACAGCGAGGAAACAGAGTTCCGAGCTGTGCTGCTTTTGGCTTTTACTAGCTTCTTTAGAAAAATACTTTATGTCACCTAATAGCTGTGCAGTATTTGGCGAAGAGCTTTACAGAAGCTAAATACGGTAATTTCACCCTCAGCGTGAAGTGAAATTTTTCGGTAGAACGAACCAAAAGTACTGCTGTAATAGAAACGTTTGTATGAATTGAAGTACTTAGGGGACTATTATGAATTTGAGTGAAGGGACAGCCTCTAGTTAAAAACCCTTTACCGCTGACAGTGCATCTCTGCTGGTTCGGAAAGGCCGAGAGAACTCGGCAACTTTTGGGTGTGGCTTTGTCCGGAGAATGTTACAATCCCCTAGCAACAAGCATCACAACTCTATAATGACAACACTCACTAAATCCCAGTGCTTCGTAACAAAGCTGACTATGAACTCTAAACTTTAGAAATGATGTACGTACTTCCTGTCTAGTTAAGAGAATCTTTCTAATAGAGATGGTGATAATAATTGAATAAGAAGTAGAAAGACAAAAATAAGATATGAGTTTGTAAAAATTCTGTCTTGTTAGATCTATGTTAAGAAATTTTTAGGTGTTTGCTAAGTTAGATATATGCTAATGGTAGCCTATATAAGTTTGTAAAATAGATCTATAGAGTTCCTTTCAGAATATAAGCTTGCAAGAAGTATCTAAGGTAGTCTTAAGACATGTAGTAATAAGCTTGTAAGATGCTAGTTGTAAATGTAAGTTTAAATAAGAAATAAGATGGAATGAATATAAGTATATAAGAATAAGAAATATATTTGCTAAAGTAGTTCTATAGTTTCCTTCAAGTATAAATAAGTAGATGTTAATATGTTATATGTGAGTTTGTAAAAATATGTAAATGTTGAGTGAGTTTATGCTTAAGCACATGTTATGTGGGTTTGTAAAGTGTAAATGTTAAGTGTGAGTCTATTCTTAATGTATATGGTGAAAGAACCCAAGACACAGAAGGTTAGTGTCCCAGTAGACTGCAAAGTAGGCAGTCTGAATGGTTTCAAAAGCTCTAGAAGCCGCTAAGAAGCTAAGAATGGCGGACGCCAGAACCAGCACAAGGCATCGGCAGCTGAGATCCGTGGAAAATCAACGCAGCACAGAAAAACCTGAACTAACAGCAAAAATGGTGCGGTTTAAAATATTACTATAACTAAAAAGGTCTGTCTGTGAGAACAAAAGTTGCAGAGACGCTTGTTTGAACAAAAATTATTATTGAGTGTCCTGCAGCCTTCCTACCTTTATCAGGTCAGAGCCAGGAGGAAATCCTACAGAATATGACAGCCTAGAAGGTCAGGTGTGGCAAATCCAAGAGACTTTCTCCAAAAAAGAATTTCTCCAGCCCAAGTATCAGCTGTGGGCCTGTTCCTCACAGAGGCCCACGTACCAACACTCTTCCGTCCCCTTATTTCAGAATGGGGTTGATGCACCCTGGAATCCAAGAACTGGCCATCCTCAGTGCAAGAGGAAAAACAGGAAAGAAAACTCTCAGATGAAAGAAAACACTAAGGTTAAGACAAGCTGTGTAGATAAACATGCTAACAGGATGTATAGGTTACCAAATCCTGATTCTGGTGCCAGAAACAATCCAGGAAGGTCCTCATCTGATGCCAGAAAGATTCCAGAAAGGTCCTAGAGGAACACCAGTTCTCTACCAGAAGCCTCAGGTTTACAACTTAGATTTCCTGCGACCTGCCTGGGGTGACCTCACAACAAAGGTATCTCTCAGCCTCCTGAAAGCAAGTCCCTACCATCGGCACACCCAAGAGTCCACATCTTCTCAGACGAGCAGCCCCACCTTACAGTGAATTCCAGAAACAACAAAAGGCAACCCGAACGTTCTTTCAGTTGGTAGCTTTCTAGTCACAAGAAGTCACCCTCCAACGGGAAAGGCAGTTATGTCCCACCGTGTTCCTCAAAGACAAGATTTGGTAAGGCAGCGTGCGGTACTCTCAGTAATTGAAACTGTGCTGCTAGGTAAGGCCACCCAGGGAGTGAGTGAAAATGGAGACATATTACAAGGACTGGGCCTCAGAACGCTCTTCCTTTAAGAAATTGAAGGGTTGGGGATGCAGTGCAGCAGCGGAGTACTTGCCTAAGCTGCGAGAGGCCTTGTGTGTGGTCCCCGGAAGTGGGGTGGAGCTACAAATCTGAACATAGCGGGGAAACTCATAAGCAGAAGAGACTGAATGAACCCTAGTACCCATGACATAACAAAGCCGGACCGCGGCACACTGGACGTGAAAAAACCAAAGGTTTTCAAGCACAGAGTGATGAAGTGGGTGAGAAGTGCCAATCTGCCACTTAAGGTGCAGACATCCTCTTCAGCTGCCAAGAGATTATTTATGACCTTGAGAACGGCCTTGGGTGAGTGCAGCATGCAGACCAGATGGAATGGTTTCAAGGGGTGGGAGAGTGGAAGCCAGGTATGAAGGTTTATGCCTAAAGAGTCCAGTAAAGGTCCTGGGAAAGAAAGAGGGTAAGTTCAGGAGAACATCTGCTACACAGTGCATTCCAGGACAGCCTGGTATAGTAGCAAGAGCCTTCCTGCAAAGAGGAGAGGGCAGAAAGTGAAGGGGTGGGAAGAGAGAGAGAAAAGAGAGAGAACAGACCTCCCTCCCATGAACTCCCTAGAACTCCCTTTGCCCCCATAAATAGAAAATGGAATTAATGGGAGTCCTTCGTGGATCCAAAGAAGAAAAGTTCCTCCATCAACCAATCAGTGAAGGGGAATCTAGGAAGGGGCCATAGCTTCGCAGGAAGGCCCATGGAAGTGTCTATCGGGTGCAAAATTCGGTCAGCATAAGAGCCCGGATGCACACAAGAAGGAGTCGAAGCTGCTGCTCATGCATCTGGTGGAATAGAGCTGCAGGAGAGTCACAGAGAGAGAGCGGAATGGCCAACGCCTGAGGAGAGCACCCAAGTGCTCAGCAGAGGGTCAGGGAGAAGAGACCCAGGAAGCAGGGAGAGGAGGCTGTCCCTCTCCAGATTCTCACTCTCCCCTCAGGGTCATCGACCGTACTCTAATTAATTAAGGGAGAGACTTTTTGTTTTTGGATCCACAAAATATTCTCATTAATGCTTACTGGCCAGCAAAGGGCCCTCAGAATGTACTTCTGCTGCATCCTTCCAATGTGACACAGCAAAGCCTAGAATTGTAATGAGGGTGGGAAATTCAGGAAATGATGTGTTATTAGGGGTAAGAGGAGGCCCTTGGTCTTAAGGAAAGCTAGCATCAGTAACCAACCCATCTAACCAGTAAGAAGTAGAGGCAAGGCTTGCTTAATCGAGCAGAACATGATTGTTTGGTATCATGTGTCCACAGCAGAAAGTCCAGATGGCAAAAACATGGACATGTCCCTACTCTGAATGATGGATGATCTGTACCTAAAGGAAGGAAGCCCAGACCCTCATTGGTCCAGAGGGCAGAGAGACACAAGACCAGGCCTGCTGAGCCAACATTCTCCCAGGTGTTTTCCTGAAGCATCCCAAAGATGGAAAGGAGGTCTTGTGACAGACGCATCCTCTCTGCCTGGTGAGAGCCAGGCAGAGAGCCACGGAGCTGGGAGACTGGGGAAGGGCGGTTATAGCAATGAAGGGAACTGACCGGAAGCGTCGTGGTGGCCTAAGGTAGGAAGGCAGGTTACTGTGCACACATCCTGGTTTAGGGTGGAGCAGGTCCTTCCGGTGGCACCCCACAGGTCCTGTCTGTCATAATCCACCGTGGGCTCATGCTGCTGACCAGCCTCCCACAACAAAGGGCTGGAGAGATGAACCACAACAGAGACTTTGGGGATCCTGAGTTCTCGGCAGAGCAGAGAACTAGGAGCCAGAGCGAGGGCCTGTGATTCAAGCAGAATGCTGATGGAGGATGAAGCTGCCCACCCCTTCCCACCAGCTGAGCACGTCCCTCCTGTCACCTTCCCTTAGACTTAAAAGAAGGAAAAGCTGAAGAAGCAGAAGCCTCATGAAGGCACACGTTCAAGAATTTACAGCCTTAGATTTAGGGGTCGATGCGAGGAGCGTATCGGTGCCTGGTTAGAAACGTGAAGGCCACTCTAGCACACCCTGTCATGACGAATGGCACTGACCTTCTAGAGCATTCCCTTTCGGCTCTCAAGAAGAGCATTTCAAAATAGCCTGGAAGACATGAGCCCCCTTCCTAGCTGAAGAGTTATGGACAGTTGATGGCTTCTAGGAGGGTGAGAATCGGTTTTATTTAAGGGTGTGGCCTAAACTCCAGCGGACAGCTCCGTAACCCTTAGTTTATGGGCAGCACAGATTGGACACAATGGGCTATAAAAAATAAATTTAAGAGAGGACATGAGGTTGGAAGCGGGGGATGGGTACAGACCTTGGCTGAGTTTTGGGGGAGTTAGGGAACGGCGAGAAATGACCACAATCAAAATACATTGTATGTGTGAATTTCTCCAAGAATTAATTCCAAAAAGAATTTTTTTCCAAGAGAGAGTTTCTCTGTGTAGTTCTGGCTATCCTGGAACTCACTCTGTAAGCCAGGCTGGCCTTCAGCTCAGAGATCCACCTGCTTCTGCCTTCCAAGCTTCTGCCTTAAAGGCGTGTGCCACCACTGCCCAGCTAAATTTAAAATATAAAAATGTAATACAAGGTGTGCTGGCTAGTTTTATGTCAACACTGAAGTCACCCAAGAGGAAGAAACCTCAGTTGAGAAAAATGCCTCCATAAGATAGGGCTGTAGGTGAGCCTCCATGGTATTTTCTTAATTAGTGATTGATGTGGGAGGGCCCAGACCATTGTGGGTGGTGCCATCCCTGGGCTAATGGCCCTGGGTTCTGTAAGAAAGCAGGCTGAGTAAGCCATGAGGAGCAAGCCAGTAAGCAGCATCCCTCCATGGCCTCTGCATCAGCTCCTGCCTCCAGGTTCCTGCCCTGCTTAAGTTCCTGTCCTGACTTCCTCCAGTGATGGGCTATGATGTGGAAGTGTAAATCAAATAAACCCTTTCCTCCTCAGCTTGCTGTTGGTCATGCTGTTTAATCACAACAGTAACCCTATCCAAGACATAAGATCTCACGATGGAGTTCTAGATGGCCTTGAACTCACAGAGGTTTGACTGTTTCTGCCTCCTGAGTGCTGGGACCAAGGGCATGTGCTACTGTAGTTAGCAAAAATGCATTCTAAAAAATTGTCTTGGGAGAGCTGTACCTTATTGGGAGAGAACATATCTCATGGTAAAGTGCTGGCCCAGCAAGCAAGGCCCTGGTTTCAATTCCCAATGTGGTTTTGAACAACAAGAAACAAAATTAAAGCAGAATTCTCTGGAAAAAAAATTTGGGCAACTAAAAATAAGTAGACATATGAGAAGCTCCCTCTGCAGCATCAGCCCTTCTGTTGAGCAGTGAGTCACAGTGTGTGTGTGTGTGTGTGTGTGTGTGTGTGAGAGAGAGAGAGAGAGAGAGAGAGAGAGAGAGAGAGAGAGAGAGAGAGCGTGTATGTGTGTGTCTGTGTGTGTGAGAGTGTGTCTGTGGGTGTTTGTGTGTCTGTGTGTAAAAGTGTGTGTGCTTGTGTATCTGTGTGTGAGGAGAGTGTGTGTCTGTGTGTGTGCTTGTGTGTCTATATGTGTCTGTGTGTGTGTGAGAGAGAAAGAGTGTGTGTGTTTGTGTGTCTGTGTGTGTAAGTGTATGCATCTGTGTGTGTGAGAGAGAGTGTGTTTGTGTGTACATGTCTGTGTGTGTGACAGTGTATGTGTGAGACTATGTATATGTCTGATACTATGTATGGAAGGTGTGTGTGTGTGTGTGTGTGTGTGTGTGCTTGTGTGTCTATATGCATCTGTGTGTGAGAGTGTATGTGTATGAGAGTGTGTGTGTGTGACAGTGTATGTGTGAGACTATGTATATGTCTGATACTGTGTATGGGAGGTGCGTGTGTCTGTGTCTGTGTGTGTGTATGTTCGTCTGGCCGTGTGAGACTGTGTGTCTATGTGTATGTGTGTGTGTTCACACGCTTCCTTCCTTGCCTCTTTCCTGCAAGCTACCCAGGATGACAAAGAGCACAGATGAACACAGATAAACAAGATGGAGACCCTGCTGCTGCACCGTGGGTGCTGTGGTCGGGTCCCTGATACTATGTCAACCCACCTGGGTCAGGTCTCCAGCTGGACTCTGGAGCCAGGCCTGCCATACAAAGAATAAACATTCTTCCTTTGTCCACTGCAAAGAGAGGAAAGAAGGGAAGACAACTTTGAGCTGGGTGTGGACATGAGGCAGACTCCGGCGACACAGAACAGATCTACACCTGATAGGACTGGGCTTGCAGAGGACTGTCTCTTCTCGTACCCGGAGACTGAGGTCAGGACACTGAACACATGGTTGCAAAGAGAGCATGCGGGGAAGAAAGAGGCCTGGGAAAGAATCAGGCAAAGATCTTGTTTCCAGGAGGGTGGGTGCTGCCAATTGCTGCCTTCCTTGTCTTTCCCCTCTCCCCCTATCTTCTCTCAGCCCCTACCCAGGCAAGGAGCGTAGGGGATTTCCAGCCTTTAGCACTCCCAAGGTCAGGCCTGCTTCAGAGGCCACAGGGCCAGGGACCTGGGCAGGCAGCCTGACCCCTGGGAATCCAGACAGCGGGAAGGGAAGCCATTATTTGCGGTAAATAGTGCTGGCAGCTGCGGTATGTCGGGGGTGGGGGGGTAGAAAGGGGGTGGGGGGGTGGGGAGCGGTCCAAAAGATTGGCTGAAGCAGATACCCAGTCACACAGGTTCATATGACAAAGTCAACCACTCAAAAACTCAATCAGATCGTGCAAAATCTTGTCTACGAAATGTACCTACACAGACTCCTAAACACCCCAAGTCAGACATGCTGGAGCAGACACAGGCAAGACAGTCATGCAGACACGAAGGCAGGCTTACATGCGTAACCATATACCCCGTCTCACACAGATCCACAGACGCAAAGGCTGTCCAAATCCGTCCTTTAAGCCCCTCCCCCCAGTAAGCTTCTAGGTCTCCTCTAACCTGCCTCCTTCCTCTCTCTCCTGGGACCAGGTCTCACTTCTGGCTGACCTGGAACTCACTCTGCAGACCAGATCAACTTCCAACTCACAGAGATCCACCTGCTTCTGCCTCCAGAGTGCTGGGATTTAAGGTGTACCACTATGCTGGCCCTTTTCCCCCCTTTAAATCTGGTTTGTAACTTCCACCCTACTGCCTGTCCTTAAAAGGATAGCCTTGGATTCATGTGTATATCCTGCTCTCAACAACTTGACTGTTAGATCTTCAAGAATCACCAAAGGGTGTTCTAGCCCAGTGGCAGAGTGCTCAGCCTCACATATGCAAGGTCCTGAGTTCAATCTCACTGGGGGGGGGGGGGGGGGATATTCGGAACGACAACATCCACACACACACACTTGAAAGTGGTAAACAGTTAATGACGACAAAGCCAGGTAAAGCACTAGAAACTGTTCACATTGAACAGATCCTCTTTTAAGAATTACCGAAGTCCGGACATGAGTTCACAACCCTCTTTAGAAGCCCGTCTACCGCTCATACACTTATCACAGCGGCAATGATTCCATTTGCTCTGGGCTTCATGCCTTCAGACTACTGACTGCCCAGACCCTGACATGGCAGCCACAGGACAGACATGCCCAATCCAGGCTGCCCTCTGGGAACCATCCAAGTCCCAGGTGCCCAGGAAGGAGCCCCCGACACAAAGCGTGATCCCTTTTCTATCTCTCTGTCAAACTTTGATGTTAGATACAATCCCAGCCTTACAAGCCTACTCCTAAACCCAGCTCCAACCTCATTCCCAGGAAGAGACAAGTGTTCCAGAGAAAGATGATGTTGGTGAATGTCAACAAGAAGTCTGTGTGGCTTGGTGAGCCTGACGTAGAAGGCTGGCTGTCCCTTCTCCCTGGGACTGGATGTCTACCTGCCCTACTTGGATGGCTATGAGAGACTTATAACCTCACACAGAGAGCCCAGAAAACAGCCAAGCCCCCCACCCCATATCAGAGCAGAACTTCACATGGCACATAACTGTATATTTCTCCCTAGACTGTCTCAGAGGTTGAGAACCAACCTCGAACATACATTGTAACTCCTTAGCCAACCTTAACATCAAACCTAAATTCAGCGACCTGCTCCATTCCCTCTCCAAAAGACAAATCCGAGATATACCAGCCTGTATCAGCAAGAATCACAACCCAATTCCAAACCCCACGTTAACATCACCAGGATCCTTCCCTGTGTCGACCCTTGCCCTAAACTGTAACCACAAGGTCAATACCTTTCTAAGCATCCATTTAATTCTAGCCCTGCCCCGAACAGTTACACACTGAATAATGTACAACTCTAGTCCGGGCATACAACTTTCACGTCTTTGGGGACTCAATGGCTCCTGCTGGCACAGCTACCATCTTTTTTTGTTCACAAGGCATCTTATTCCTGGATGGCTCAGCGCTCTGCTGGGAACCCAGGAGCACCAAAGTGCCCATGCCTTTTGACCCAGGTTGATTACACAGGCTCATGGGTCCTGGCCCACCCCGAAGCCTCTTCCAGGATTAGTCCAACCCTTGAGCTGAAATTCCCGCCATACCCTCCCCTTGGCTCTTGTCTGCCAAGCTTGGAGGGAGCATCTGCTGCCCTGGAGCCCCCAAGTAGGCAAGAACATGCAGGCCCAGAGCTGAAGGGAATGTGGCTATTCCAATATGGGGATTTCCAGACTCTTGCAACATGTAAGATGCCTACCCCAGAATAGCGCTAGGTACCTGTCCCAGACAGGTAGTGGACCTGCTGAAATGGAGGCTGAGGGAGGCAGAAGTACACACAGATCTCCTACTCCCCAGGGGCTCAGTCTGGTGATCGGGTTAGTTCTGCTCTCATCGTGAATTTTGGCATCAACCGCTGCACCTGCCCCACTCTTTACCCCTAGATGCCAGTGTAGGCATCCTCTGTTCCTGGGCCTCCATGGGCTGTCACAGTAGCCAGGCTTCCTGAGGGGTCAAAACCTTCACATGAAGGACTGGAACACTCAGGTGGACAGCATCAATCTTGGCGACCTTTCCCCAACTGTTTACGTGTGGTCTGGCTTAAGGACCCAAAGAGGTTCTAGGATGTAAACTCCAGACCTCTGTGCCTATGTTGGGGTTCAGGTGGGACTGTGGGCTGGGCTGGGCTAGGCCATCAGCTAAGGGCAGAGGACTGTCTGAGCATGGGTCCTTAGAGTCCTGGGGAAAGGTAACTCTGCCCTCCTCATCTTGGCCTCGCTGATGGCCTTACTCCTCTCCAGGCCGCCTCAGTGGCACCCTCTCAGGCTCCTGGGTCCTGTCACCAGTCCAGACCAGGTAGGGCAGGAACTTGTCATCCCCTTTGTTTTCCAGGCAGAAGTGTCCTCCTCTGGCTTTTGTCCAGCAAGGTTCCCATCCCCACAACCTCTATTTCCCCTCGAGGCCCCTCATTTAGACTCTAAGGCCAGGATCAAGCAGGACGACCTCCACCCCAGTGTGGAACAACTCTTTCAGGCTGTTCGGCCTCTGCAGACTCAAGTTCGATGGGAGATGTCCTTGGTCTACTATAGGAAAAGCTTAGGAACGTGGGCAGTGAGGGGACCTGAGTGGGAAACATGTACCACAAATAAGAGCATAAATAAAGGCAAGGGCGTAACAGGGTCTCCGGTGAGAGAGAAGGGCTGAGAGGTTTCAGGAGTGGGAGCCACACAGTGCCATTTCTAGTCTTCATCATCCCCTTTGTTCTGTGCTAGGCTGGAAGGTAACCTCCCTCGGGAGAGGTGGGGAGCATCGTTTCTCCCTGACCACCTTTGTTTCCTCCCCAAGCTCTTGGCCCATCTGCAGTGTGGGATGGGAGCAGAACTGTCCCAGCTGGTTCCTTCAGTCTCACCCATCATATGCTTGGAATTACCTGGACAACCTGGTAAAAATACAGCTTATTTGGCTCTGTTCTGAGATTCTATTTAAGGTGGTCTGGCATAGTGACTGATTCTTTATTTTTAACAAGCCCTCCAGGTGATTCTGAAGTGCATCCAGTTTGGGAAAGAGTCTAATACAAGGTGACTGTCACATCTTGCTCTAGGTCCATGGTATCTTCCCTTTTAGAAAGCTCAGGAACAGACAATATATCAGGGTTCTCTAGGGGAACCAAACGGATAGAATGAATCCACATTTAAAAGGCTATTTATTGGATTGTCTTATACAGTCCTGTCTGGGTGGTCCAACAATGGCTGTCTTCAGACTGAAGAGGCTAGAAGGCAGAAGAATCTGGATTCTGATATCAGCAAAGACATCCGTGGCAGCAGCAGCAGCAGCAGCAGAAGAGGAGATGAACTCACAAACGGGCTAGATGAACTTGCCGCAAGACTCACAGCAAGCAGGCAAAATGTCAAACTTTTCTGTCCCTCTGACCTTATTATAGCTGGATGGTCACTGGAAGGAGCCAATCACCTCTGTGGTGTGTGTGTCTACCCTGAGCTACCCGCCTCTGTGGTGTGTGTGTCTACCCACTCAGTTAATGCAGTTAGGGAAATCCTGGGGCCAGAGAAATGGCTGGAAGAGTAAAAACACTTGTCTCAAAGGCCTGGTGGCAGTGGCGGTGGTGGTGCACGCCTTTAATCCCAGCACTCAGGAGGCAGAGACAAATGGATCTCTGTGAGTTCAAGGACAGCCAGGGCTACACAGTGAAACCCTGTCTCAAAAAAACAAGCAGAAAAAGAAAGAAAGGAAGGAAGGAAGGAAGAAAGAAAGAAAGGAAGAAAGGAAGAAAAGCAAGCCTGATGGCCTGAATTCAGTTCTAGAACCCGTGAGGAAAAGGTAGGTGCAGCTGCATACATTTATAGATCTATAGTCACACACACATACTGAGTTAATAAAAAAAGAAAGAAAAATCTTCACAGATATGCTCACAGGCCAACCTTAATCTAGATATCCCCTGTGACCTGGAGACTTATCTCTTAATTCCAGATTCAGTCAAATTGAAAACTAAGATTAACCATCAGAGAGGTGCTCCCTGCTGCCCTAGAGGACCAGAATTCTGTTCCTGGCACCCACTCTAGGTGACTACAACTGCCTATGATTCCAGCTCTGGAACATAGGACACCCACTTCCGGCCACCTTAATGCCTACATGCACACACACATGCATATACATAAAAAAACAAATAAAATAAATCTAAAAACAAAATACCACCCTAGTGTGCTGATGCACACCTTTAATCCTAGAACTCAGGAGGCAGAGGCAGGTGGATCTCTATGGGTTTGAGGCCAGCCTGGTCTACAGAGTGAGTCCCAGACTAGGCTGAACTACACAGTGAGATACTATCTCAAAAAGAAGAGAGGGGGGGCAAGAAAGATAGTGGAGGGAGGAGGGAGGAAGAGAGAGAGAGAGAGAGAGAGAGAGAGAGAGAGAGAGAGAGAGAGAGAGAGAGAGAGAACACAGCTACTCACTATTTTGTCACCTCCAGAGAGGAGATAGGTGAAAATTAAAATTTTTCTGGTGCCAAGATCTAGGTAAAAGATCCAAGACAGCTTACCTCCTAGCCCCCACCCCCATCTTCCAGAAATGCCACCTTCTCACTAGCAAGGACACTCCATGTCCTGCATAAGGTCTCTGCCTACTGAAAAACCTGATTCCAGGGCTGTTCTTCTCCCAGCTCTCCTAGCCAGTCCCTCTACTCTGTTAACTATTCTACTCCAACAGTATCCCCGTCTCAAACCTGCTCATCTTCTCCTTTCCCAAAAGCAGCTCTCAAATATTACCCTATACAACAAAGGCAACATGCCTTGCAAAGTTACTTTAGAAAAGTCACAAATGGATGACACAGTCCTTAGCAAGGGTCGTCAGCCAGGCGTGGCGGCACACTCCTTTAGATCAGAGGCAGGTAGATTCCTGAGCTTGCGGGCAGCAGATGTCATCAACCTCTGAGAATCGTAAGAATTGATGTCCAAAGATCCCACAACAATGATCTGAGTCTCCAGTAGTCACCCAAAATTACAAAAGATTCAAAGAAATGGGAAAGTATAGCTCACTCACAGGGAAAAAACCAAAAAACACTGAAAAAGAAACCATCACTGAGAAAGCCCAGACATCGGGCACACTAAGAGAGAAGTTTACATTATTGTTACTTAACTGCCTTCAGATGGCTGAAGGAAACTGGGCAGAAAAGTAAAGGAAATCTGGAAACCCGTACAAACTTGGGAATAGGAAGTTCAGAAAAAACATTGAAAACAGCGGAAATAGCACTTCACATCCTTAATCCACCTTAATTTAGGAGGCAGAAGAGGAAGATCCGAGTTCAAGGCCAGTCTGGACTACAGAATAAGATCAAGGCCGACCTGAGCTCTGTAGTATGAGATACCAACTTAAAGACAGCACTGGAGGCATAAGGATGGAACTCAGCGGTCTGTCTTAGCTGCCAACTTTTTTAAAAGACAAAAGAAGTGAGGCAAACTCAGTCTAAATCTGTACAAAACAATGAAATGATACATATAAATGCAGAGATCAGTGAAATAAAGAATAGAAAGAAAAATAAAAGGCAGGTGTGGTGGCCTACACCTTTAATCCCAGCACTCAGGAGGCAGAGGTAGGCACATCTCTGTGAGTTCAAAACCAGCCTGGTCTACAAATTTAGTTCCAGGACAGCAAGGGGTATATAGAGTGCCCTGTCTCAAAGATAGATAGATAGATAGATAGATAGATAGATAGATAGATAGATAGATTAAAAAAGATAAGAGTACTGGCTGCTCTTCCAGAGGACCAGCCTCAATGATCAAAACACAATGGTGGCACACAACCATCTGTAACTGCAGTTCCAGGGGATCTGACATGCTCTTCTGGCTTCCATGAGCACTGTGCACAGATACTTATAGGCAAAAACACCCATACACATGAAATAAAATAATTTTAAAAAGTCTAAAAGATCAAGTCAGAAAAGAAAGTAGGGACATCACCATAATTTGACATAAATAAAAATCCCAGAAGGAAATTAAAAAGACAATTACATCTGTAACAGCACCAAATAGAATACTTATAAATAAGCTTAATCAAGTAGGTATAAGACTTGCACTTTGAAAATTATGAAATATTGTTAATTAAAGCAGGCCTGAATAAATAAAAAGATGTCCTTCGTTCATGGATTGAAAGATTTAATATTACTAAGACCACAGTACCAACAAAGACAGTCCACAGAGTCTGCAGTCTGTATCAGAATCCCAAGGGAGGAATGGGAAGGAGAAACAGCGTAATCATAATCACAAAAAGCGAAAGAAATAATCGAAACAAGAACAGAACAAAACAAAACATAAGGGAGGTGCTGGAGAGATGGCTCAGGACTTAAGAACGGGTCCTGATCTTGCCGAGGACTTGGGTTCAATTCCCTGCACCCTCACCCACCACTTCCACTCACAGACACACATACATACACAATTTAAACTTACAAATAAAACCAAAACAGACAGAAAACAGAGGAAACTTTCTCGGGATTAGATCTGGCAATCTTTTTTAAATGTGATATTATGACACCAGCATAGGGAAGAGGGGGGAGCTGGATTCCACAGAACCTTTCAATTTTGAGCACTACCAACAGGATACCGGTACAACGAGAAGACACATTCGCACGTCGTGTATCTACATCACGGCCTATTATCAGAAGTGTATAACGAGCTCTTAATTATTAACCGGACGGTTAGTTGCTGGAAGGAGAAGAAATGTGTGGAACCTGCAGGGCAGTGAGGAAGGACCAGGAAGAGATGAGGAGACAGGCAGTTAGGGGCCGCCCGACTGTATGCTAGAGCTCACACTGATGCCTGCAGCCAGATCCGACTCGCAGGAAAGGGAGGGGGAGCGAGGAAGCCCAAGTGTCTGTCAGACTGCATAAATAGGCAGCCAGCCAGTCGCAGCCCACACACAGACCCCAACTTGCGGCTGTCCATCTCACTCACAGCTCTGGTCTCATCCTCAACTCAACCACAACCATGGCTCAGACGCTGGCTCTGAGCCTCCTGAGCCTGGTCCTGGCTCTCTGCGTCCCCTGGACCCAAGGTACCAAGGAGGGAGAGGCTTTGTGTGGGAGAAGGGAGCTAAAGAGACACCTTCTGAGCCTCCCCCGGTTCTGTG
This sequence comes from Peromyscus leucopus, assembly GCF_004664715.2. NCBI lineage: Eukaryota > Metazoa > Chordata > Mammalia > Rodentia > Cricetidae > Peromyscus > Peromyscus leucopus. Next base: position 53,585,576 of record NC_051064.1, on the reverse strand, counting down.
CCCCTACCTTGCAGGCAGTGATGGTGGAGGTCAGGATTGCTGCCTCAAGTACAGCCAGAGGAAGATTCCCTACAGTATTGTCCGAGGCTACAGAAAGCAAGAAGCAAGCTTAGGCTGCCCCATCCCTGCAATCCTGTGAGTGGACCAAAGGGCTGGGGACAGGCTGGTGATTGAGTAGGGAGGTATGGTGGGCCAGACTAAGAAAGCGTACTTACCTACCCTCCAACTCTCAGGTTCTCCCCCCGGAAGCGCAATCAGCCGGAGCTATGTGCAAACCCCGAACAAAAATGGGTGCAGAAGCTGATGCAACGTCTGGACCAGCCTCCGGCCCCGGGGCAGCAAAGTTCGGGCTGCAGGAAGAACAGAGGAACCCATAAGTCTGGGAAGAAAGGAAAGAACTCCAAAGGCTGCAAGGGGTGAGGATGCTGAATGGATGGGGAGGGGAGCAGAGAGAAGCCTCCCCACCTGTCTCTCACACCCCTTTCTGCCCTCCCAGGACTCAACAGACACAGACCCCGAGAGGGCCATAGCCGGGTACCATCCTGAACTCCAGGAGATTCTCCATGGACTTCATCATGGCTTCATGCCCCAACCAATGGGCAAAGAGGGGACTAGAAAACAGAAAGGACTCAGGAGCCCTGGAGCAACCACCTCATGCTGACCTTCTCACACCCCCATCCTGCTTCAACCATCCCATCTGCATGGCCATCCCTTTCTTTTATGGCTGAGCTGCCTTCCCTGGGCCAGGCATGGAGAGTCAGAAGAAAGAGAGTCTCCCAGGGAATGAGGAAGGAGACAGCCGGCCTGTCCCCTCAAGGAGGTCACTCGGGTCCCAAGACCTGACCTTGCTCTCCCTGGCACCCTACCCTTTTCCTGGCAAATATGATTTATGCATATCTGAATAAAAAGCTGTTCCAGCCTCAACCCAAATACCTGTTCCTGGGTGCTTGTGTTCGCAGGGAGTCAGTGAAGTCATATGTTCTGGGTCCCAGCAGAGAGCTCAGAACCATGAACCCTGGATTCCTACCTACCCCAATAGTTTCTTTGTCTCCAAGGTGCCCAGACCCTTGATAGGTAAAGGGAGGCTAATAGCCAGAGTGGGCCAAGGTCTCTGAGGAAACTGCCAGTGGGAAGATCCAGAGCATGAGTGGGAACACACACACACACACACACACACACACACACACACACACACACACACATTCCATGGCTCTGCAGGCCTTTGAAGCCTCCCTTCCCTGATTCTGTTCAGCACACTTTTACTCCAGGAGTGAAAAGCCAGTTTCTTGGAATCCCACAACCCTGATCCCCTTCAAAGACCCAGAGGGCTCCCTTTAGACTGCTGAAGGCAGCTCCCATTTCTGCCTCTTCTTTTGTTTCCTGGAGCTGGTGAGATTGCTTCCCACCCCAACCTGGGTCCCTTGCATCCCTTAGCTTGCTTCCAATGACAAAAGCCTCCTCCCTTCTTTTCCTCTCTCCTGTGGCTAGGACCTAGGGTCCTCAGGCTCCTCCAGTCTCTGTTACTGTTGTTCTTTGTGTGTGTGTGTGTGTGTGTTGTGTGTGTGTGTGTGTGTACATGTGTTATGCATTTGCATTTTCGAAAGAACATGAAGAAGCCAGAGCAGAACATCAAGCATCTTCCTCTCTAGTGCTCAATCTAATTTTTTAAAGACATTCTCTCATTTGAACCTGGAGTTCACATTTTGACAAGCTTCTAGGACCCACCTGTCTTCACCTTGTAATCCCAGGCTTTTAAGTGAGTGCTTGGAGTTTTGAACTCAGGTCCTTTAGATTTCACAGCAAGCGCTCTGATCCAGTGAGTCATTTCCTCAACTGTCTCCTCTAGTTTCTTGAAGTCAAGGAACAAGCCTCCTGGGACAGGTCTGAGGAAGCCCGGGATTCAAACATAAATCCATCTTCCCTTCAAGCAGACTACAGCTAGGTTTCCCTCTACCTCAGAGCACAGACCCTCCAACCCCCGGGCAAGGGCAAAGAAAACCACTGATGAGATGTGAGAAAGCAGGGGGCAGCTCCTGGAGGAAGGAGGAGAAAGGCAGAGACCTAGGCAGCGCATGACGGCTGCAGCAACACCCTTTCCACGGAGCCTGAGTTGGCCACAACACGTACAAAATCGTCAAGGTGTCTGCATCTGCCCCTCGCTCCTCTTGGGGTTGGTGTAGACAAGGCGTTCTACTAATCTTTGTGCAGTCGGGATGATCTTAGCCTACAAACTCAGATGTGCACAGCATGGACATCTCATTAGAGAATGTCTATTTAATTAATGTCATTCCTACTCTAAGCCCCTACACCAATGCTAACAAAAAACTTGACATCGGATTCTCGCTCACAGGGAATCCCATCTCTCAAAGGCTGTGTAGAGTTCCTAGAACACTGAGCCCCGGTGAGGCCTCTTGCCTGCACCCACCTAATCCCCACAACCACGCCATCTTGGGACAATGCCAAGGAAAACTCACTCTTGTGGTCCCCTCAGGTTTTAACTCTTCAGATCTATGCCAAAATTGAGACATGGAAATTCTGACACTAGAGTCTCTGAACTTTGACCTGAATGCCTCACCACACCCCTGAAGCCATCTGCCTGTCACTTCCCTAGCTTCCAGGAATTGAAGCCCAGTGTCCACAGTGGCTGGACCTACAGAACAGTCTCCTCCACCATCTAAAGAAGCCTGTCCAAACCCTCCCAAGCTCTCCAGAGTTTACATTAGAGTCAGATTTTACAAAAGACAAAAGGGACTTTAACATCTAGAAGCTTCTAATCTCAGGCTGCCCAAACTCATATCTGCTATAAAGTGAGAGGAAAATCAGGCAGAAGCCAAGCCTAGGCAGGCCTGTTGGTACAGGACTGTAATCCCAGCTACTTGAGAGGCTGAGACAGGGGCATCACACACACTAACAGCCTACCTGGCTATAAAACAATTTCAAGGTTAGCCTAGGAAACACTGTCTCAACTTTTTTAAAGAAATTCTTCTAAGTAATAAACTGTGGCTGGGAATATAGCTGAGTGGTAGGATGCTTGTTTAGAATGTGAGAGACCCTGTGTTCGATATCCACTACCAAAGAAAGAAGGAAAGAGAAATGCAAAGATAAGATTTCACAGTTCACTAAATGACTTGGCATACCTATGTGAGAGGTGTTTGCCTCGAGCCCTGCTCTCAATAAACATGCAATCAATCTTTTTTCAACAGAGAATGAGGGGCCACTTTCCTTGTCTCTTCTGTTCTTTAAAGTGTTGTCCTGTTCTTCCTTATTCCCATACAATATTTTTTAAATCATGTAAACATTTTTATTCCTACAAGAAAGTACCAGAATCTTGCTCCGAACAATACCATTCCCCACAACTTTTAACTCTTAAGATATTTCTTCTGGGAGTCTGCTCCACATGTCCAAATCCTTGAAACTATTTCTTGATTCACACTGAGTGTTGTCAATCGACTTCTTACTATAAAAAGTGGAGATTTAGCTCTCTTACCAATCCTGCTGTCCCTCCACCTTCTGCATGTAATTACCATGATCCCTGTATTTACTTCACGGTCTATTTATACTGTTGTGGTTATGCAAATATTCATCCACTGAAGAACAAGGAGTGGCGTGTACACACTTCTTACTTCTCCTTTATTGCTCAATTTTCCCTTTGCCTTTATTTCTTTTTAAGCCATACTGGAGATTAAACCCAGGACCTCGTACATGCTCTGTAAGTGCTCCATTGCAAATCCTATACCAACCCCAGCTCCAGCCTTTGGTTTTTCTGTTATTTAAATTTATTTTTTCAATTATGTATATGCGTTTGTGCACATGCATACAGAACTCAAGAAGTCCAAAAGAGGGCATCTGATCCCCTGAAGTTACAGGCCATTGTAAGCTTCTTCTAGCCCTCTTTGGCCTCTATGGGCCACATACACATGCAGGACATAATTCACACAGATGCACACAGGGACACACAGACACAGGGACACACAGACACAGGGACACACAGACACAGATGCATACTTTAAAAAGTCAATCTTCTTTTAAAAGTACCATTTAAAAAAACAAAACAAAACAACCTCCTGGTTGGAAAAGTAAACACTTCAGCAAAGACAAGCACAAACCATAAAAGGAAACTATAAGTCTGAAGGTTTCTCATGTCGTCTCCCTGCACACACCAGCAGTATTTATTTCACTGAATACTGTGCCAATGGGCAACAGAAAACAATCCATAGATTCTACAGTAAACATAAAAGGAAAAACAACTATTAAATTTTCTCTAACATTTACAGAATTGTGCTCTAAACATGAGAACACTGTAATCTCTGGGATCTTGTGCTTTCTTTTAGTTCTGAAGTACTAAAATACCTTACTTGATGGCTTGTTTATTTGGTGTGTGTGTGTGTGTGTGTGTGTGTGTGTGTGTGTGTGTGTGTGCAGGTGCATGAGCCTTGGCATACACACTGAGACCAGAACAGGATGTCAAGTGTCCTTTTTTTTTTTTTTTTTTTAAATCAGTCTCCACCTATTCCTTTGAGGTAAGGTTTCCCCTGAACCTGGGGCTCCTGTTTTCTTGGCCATTCTAGAAGCCAGCCCCAGCAATTTCCTGTCTCCCTCTCTATTAGAGCTGGAGTTACAGACATGCATGAGCTACCCAGCTTATCACATGGACACTAAGATCAGAACTCCAGTCCTGAAGACTGAGTAGAAAGCACTCTCAACTGCTGAGTCATGGCTTTTTTAGCTGAGTCATCACTACCTTCTAACAATACATTATGCTCAGAGCCATTCAAGAAGTTACTAATATCAGATATTTAAATTATTTGATCACTCTCTCTTTCATGAAAAGAACGTGCGTGCGCGTGCGTGCGCGCGCGCGCACGCACACAAATATCACACACTTATGGAATTGCCACAGAATCCGACGCTTCTTGCGTTCCTTGGTCCGCTCCTTCCTTGTGAGCCCTTTAACCTCTTTAGAGCGAGCTCTGAGTCCTGAGGTCTTCACAAGGTAGATTATATACCTGAAAGTAAATTTCAAGGTGAGAGGCCAGGCTTCTTGTCTATATATCTGTGTGAGGGTCAGATCTCCTGGAACTGGAGTTACAGACAGTTGTGAGCTGCCATGTGGGTTCTGGAATTGAACTTGAACCCTGGTCCTCTGGTAAAGCAGCCAGTGCTCTTAACTGCTGAGCCATCTCTCCAGCCCCAGAAGCCAGGTTTCTTAACCACCCTCAGTCGTGATACCTAGCTAGCCACAATTCCATACTTCTATAGTATATATGTTTTATTTGTGTATTTTGTGAGCGTGGCATGTGCCTTCAGAAACCAGAAGAAGGGGCAGGATCTCATGAAGCTGGAGTTACAGGTGGTTGTGATCCCGCCCTTCATCATGGGGACTCGGGAAACCCAGCTCCGGTCTTTTGCTGGAGCAGCAAGAGCTTTTGATCGCTAAGCCGTCCCTCCAGGGTACAGAGATTGTTTGTTAAACATTTCACTGTCTTCAAGATTACTGTTTCTCCCTTGGTGGCAAACTAGAACACCCTAGAACAACTCTGTTGATACTGTCAATTTTTGCTTTAGATACATTGATTGTGATAATAGCGTAATAACAGAATTCAACCCAGTATTAAAAGACTAAGTGGACACATCTTTGTGTACAGCAGTCTGTTTCTGTTCTGGACATTGCCTGCTGCGGGCTAGGGGAGGGACACATCGCTGGCTCAGCCACCAGGGGGCAGCATCATCGCCGCGGTCTGCTAACGTCAAAACAGCCCTGGATTGCACGCTTCACCCCTGCTTCGTCCAAATTTAAAACTATTTTTTAAATTTGTTTTTATTATTTGATGCTTATCGTGTTAAGCCAGAGGTTTACCATTTGTCTGTGTCCATTTAAGAATAGGACAAATTTCTTTCCCGTTCGTCGGGCTCAAGCCTTTCATTAGGCACAGAAGCGACATTGGGTCTCTCAGGAAACCTCTGGGGAATAATGAAACCTTTTGCTTAGAGCGGGCTCTGCTGCTAAGTAATTTAGGAACTTAAGACGAGAAGGAAAGCGCTGGGGGTGATGTGAACTTCCTTCAGCCTTTAAGTCAAACTTCATTTATTTCGTGTCTTCAGCATTTGGTGCCACAGATTCGGGTACACTGGGGTGTCCGGGTGGGGATCCTGGAGGTGAACGCCCTCTATTCAGAACTTGGGGGACAGGAGTCCACGCTGCCCTGGATCACAGGAATGCGGTTCCCCTGTCCCACCCTCACGCTGTCCCCGGAGTTCAGTGCCCCCTGGTGAGGAGCTGGGAGGGGACGAGAGATAGTCTGCTAACGCCTTCATATCCTCAGAGCTAAATGCCAGGACCGAGTCTTGCTTTCCAGGCTCGGGGCGCCCCCTGCAGGCCTGGGAGTAGAGACACTCCGGGCACATCAGCAGACACATCTGGCCTGCACCACACGCTCACGCTAATTGTACACGGACAGCGACACAACTCCAGGACACACACTCATTCAAACATCCAGCCTGGGTCCTCTCCCATTCACCCCCTTGCCTCCTTACTTCCACAACAAACTTGGTTGACTTCCCAGGCTCGAGGTTGAGGTGGAGAGTCCCTTATCCCACCGTCAAAGTCCCCATATCCAGTCCTCCTCGCTCTGGTACAAGGATTTGGTCGGAATAAGGAGCGTGAAGACGACGCAGGTTCCTTGGTGGAGCATGAAGCCCAGACGAGCTAAGCCCAGCTGAGGTGTCCTAATCTGGAACAACTTTCCCAGGCCTCACACTGAACTAGGAGCCTCACAACGGCAACTTGGCTCAATAGAGACTGAAGTGAGCAAGGCAGAAGCCGTGCGGGCTCCGTGCAGACAGTCAGAAACAATTTCACACCTTCCTCCGTGATCTGCAGGCCTCCATACCCACCCCCACCCCCACTCTCAACGAAATCTAAACCAATGGCTGGGTGTGGATGACTGAACGCCACTATTATTTATTAGAAGGGGATCAGCAGACCGGCTTGCGTAGGATCACCTGGTTAGTTCAACGATGCTGTCTTCACACTGGAAAGACTGAGAACCAGGCAACTGCTCAGGACCTCGACAAGGTCGGATGCATCTGCAGGGGCCATCCAGGACTGAAGAAGCTGAGTTCTCTGGGGGCAAAGAAATACGCAGGAGCAGCGACGAGATGGACGAGCTTAGCAGCAAAACGCATGCTTAGGCAAGGCGGAAACAGCAAAGCTTTTTCCAGGGACTTCCTCTGATCAGCCCACCAACAGAAGCAGCTGTCCAGCGGACATTTGACCTTCTCAGTTCAAGAAATCTAACCAAGACAATCCCTCACGGGTATGTAGAGAGGCTTGTCTCAAAGTTGATTCCACATCCGGTCAAGACTAACCATCACAATGCCTATGTCCTTTCCCTCTCTGCCATAATAGTAGGCACTTTCCTCACACCCCCATTCCCGCCTCCTTCCCTGATTCCTCTTCACCACTCCAATTGTGTGCATGCATTTGCACATGTCATTTGAGTGTGTGTGCACTTGTACATGTGTGCGTGGAAGCCAGGAGCCAATATTGACTATTTTCTTCAGTCACTCTCTACCATATATTATTTTATAACTGTGTGCATGCATGAGTGTAAGTACCCAAGGAAGCTAGACGATGTCAGCTACCCTAGAACTGGAGTTGCAGGAGGCTGTGAGCCACCCAATATGAGTGCAGGGAACTGAATCCCAGGTCTCTAAAACAGCAGCAAACGTTCATACACACTAAGCCACCTCTCCAGCCCTTCGCCTTATTTTTTGAAACATGGTCTCCCACTAACCCTGAAATTCACTGACTGGGCTAGACTGGCTGGCCAGAAAGTTCAAAGGCAGACCTGCCTCTGCCTTTCCAATGTGGGAATACAGACATGCACCACTGCACCTGGCTTTCGTGTGGGTGCTGGGATCCAAACACAGGTCTTCAGGCTCACACAGCAAGCGCTTTACCAACTGAACCATCTCTCAGCTTTTCCCACCCCTGTTTTTTAATGTTGGCAAGCCTCAGGACTTGGAACTTGGGACCTCTTCTACCTACACTCCCTCTCTTGGTGATCACATTGTCTTGAGGCCTTAAATACCGCCCATGTGCTTCCAAATGTGTGTCTTCCGCTAGCATCTTCCCCCTGAACTCCAGGCTCATGCCAACTACCTACTTAACATTTCCATTTATGTATCCAATGTGCATCTTCAACTTAACGAGTCAGAACCAAGCTCCTGGTCTCCCACGAACCCTCTTCTCTGCAGTCATCCGCAGCTTCATAACTATGCCACCCATCTTCTCCAAGTCTGTGGTATCCTTGCCTCCGCTTTCTCCCATATCCTCTGCTGAGCGCCAGCCACCTGGTTCTACATTCCTTCCAGAATCGGAGCACTTTGCACCAACTCCAAACACCATCTTCCGTCCCTTGGATTATTGCAATAGCCTCTGGCCCCAAGTCCCTGCTTCCATCCCCACTCCTGTGGTTTCGTCTGCATTTAACAGCTATAGGGAATCTTTGAAACAATAAGTCAGGTCATGTTGGGCTCTGCTCACCCCTCTGATGTCCCCTTGAGTCGCCCAGCGAAGTAGAAACCTACCATGCTGACAGGCGTGCACTGTCATCCTTTATTGCCTGCCTCCTACTGCGCCGCACTTTGGGCCTCTAGGTTGTTCCTCACACTCTTGCTTCATGGCTGTTGAATCTGTTGCCTTCTCTACCAAGAATGTTTTCCCCAGATCTCTGTGTGGCTCTTTCTTTCTCTCTTCATGTCAGCTCTCTACTTTTATATCATTAAAGGTTCCTATGATTGTCTGATTTAAAATGACACATGCCTGTGAACTCTTGCCTTTCTTTCTTTCATTTTTTCTTTCTTTCTTTCTTTAAACAGGGTCTCATCATGTGGTCCTGGCTGCCCTGGAACTAGATCCACCTGCCTCTTACTGGGATTAAAATACTGGGTTTAAAGGCATGTGCCACCATGCCTAGTCTCTTGCTTCTTTTTTTATGATTTTTATTTTTATTTGTATGTCTGCATATGTGTATTGCACACATGTGAAGCTGCCTAGGGGAGCCAGAAGAGGGTGTCAGATCCCCTGGAGCTGGAGTTATAGGCCGTTGGGAGCCACCTGATGTGGGCGTTGGAGCCTGAACTCAGGTCCTCTGGAAGAGCAGCCAGTGCTCTTACGCTGAGCCATCTCTCCAGACCCCCCTCTTGCCTTCTCTACTTTTCCTCTCGGCCGTGGCCGTCACCTGACTATAGATTTTTGTTCTTTCCTTGTTGTCTGTCTCCTTCATTGGAATAAAAACCCTGCGACAGCCGGAACATTTCTGCTTTGTTTAGGGCTGTTTCCCAGGGCTGGAGACAGCCTGGCACAGAGGAGGACTCAACATAGACCCACTGAGTGAATGTGGTACAGATGCTCTGTAGACTGTTATTCCATTATCACACGTTTTCCCGTTGACTCTTGGGACCATTCCTGACAGGCACTCAAGGCAAACGGTAATGAAACAACTGAAACTCCATGCCACCTTCGCACCACACTGTTGTGTGACTTAGGCCCTCAGCAGGAGGCAAATGCATACTCAAAAAGGCTTAGTAAGAAGGGATTTCTGACTGGACCGTTTACAGGGGTGAGGGCAGGCAGCCACTGCACATCCATTGGCATAGCTTCAAACGTTGGGCCTTCTCTGCTAGACAAAGTGAACACTAGATGGACTGCCTGAAATTCTGCCCACGGAAAGGATTTCACTTCTTGGTCATCTTGCAGGCCACCCCTAGAGCTGTGAGCAGCTATTTGCCTCATGCCAGCAAATCTTAGAGATCCCTCTGAAAATCAAGAGCATTCATTTCTCTCCATGCATCAACTCTAGAGAATGTCTCCATGAAGCTGTGTAATCAGAGAAAGAAGCAAAAACTAACGAGCTCAGCCCCTTTCCCATGCTTTCCCTTGACTTCTGAAACATCTAAGGTGTGTTCCCTTCCATGCAGTGCCCATTCAATAGTGCATATGGTGTGCACATCCAGCTAGGCGCTGTGCTGTCCTATAGACAACACCCTTAAGCCACATTGTCACTGGGAAACTACAGTCTGAGTTTCATGCCAGGGCCCTGGGGCAAAGAACTTTTCTGTTCAGCTTGATTTTATTTGTTTGATTGGTTTTTGGGTTTTGTTAAGTGTGTGTGTGTGTGTGTGTGTGTGTGTGTGTGTGTGTGTGTTGTGTGCAGGTGCCTTCAGAGGCCACAAGAGGGCATCAGTTCCCCTGGAGCTTAGGTTACAGGTGGTTGTGTACAGGGAACAAAATGCAGGTCCTCTGGGACATCAGCATGCACTCTTAACCAATGAGCCATCTCTCCAGCCCCAGTCTGGGTGCTTTTGAGATGAGTCTCATCCTGCAGCCTGGCTGGTCTGGAATTCACTATGTAGTCCAGGCTGGCTCATATTCATGAGTGATTCTTTTGATGGTTAATCTTCTTGTCGACTTGACTACATCTACAATCAACAAAAATCCAAGTTTCTGGGCATTCGTGTGAAGGACTTTCTTGATTAGATTATTTGAAGCAGGAAGACCCACCTCAAGTCTATACAGCACCTTCTGGCAGCAGCCCAGACAGAACATGGAAGAAGGAAGCTTTGCTGTTTTGCCTGCTTGCCCTCACTCTTGATGGCAAGGCCATCTGTCCTGTTGCTGTGGCATTCCTTCCCCAGCATTAGCACCTACTTCTTCAGGATTTCGATATAAATTAAATATGGCAGCTCTCCAGGAAGTAGGGGGGCAGGGCAAGGAAGGGGGAGGGGGAAGGAGGGGAGATTAAGGAACACATAAAGATTTGGGGCTGGAGAGATGGCTCAGTGATTAAGAGCACTGTCTGCTTTTCTAGAGGTCCAGGGTTCAATTTCCAGCACCCACACAATGTCTCACAACCGTCTGTAACTTTAGTTCCTGGGTATCTGACACTGTGTTCTGACCCCCTTGGGCACCAGGCATGCACATAGTGCACAGATGTACATGCATGAAGAAAAAAAAAAATACACATAAAATAAACAGCTTAAAAAATAAAAAATAAATAAAATAAAAATTCCTGCTGGGCTTGGTGACTCAATACTATGCCTACTGTAATCCCAGCACTAGGAGACTGAGACAAGAGTATTGTCATGAGTTCAAAGCCAGCCTGAGCTACAGAGAGAGACTGCATCAAAGAAAGAAAGAAAGAAAGAAAGAAAGAAAGAAAGAAAGAAAGAAAGAAAGAAAGAAGAAAGAAAGAAAGAAAGAAAGAAAGAAGAAAGAAAGAAAGAAAGAAAGAAAGAAAAAAAAAAAAAAAAAAAAAGAAAAAAGAAGAAAAAGGAAGGAAGGAGAAAAGGAAAGGGAAAAAACACTTTATGCTCTTAACTTGGTCCTTTTTTTTAATCATCATTTTGCCAGCACAGTCAGAAAGAAGCTGCCCACCTAAAGATATATGCCACCACCAATTGCTATCATCATTTGTAGTCACAACAATTGAGTACCTCCAGGACTGTATCTCCTGATGTCTTATCTTCTAACTGTGTTGGGTACCTACTTAGACATTAGCAGGCTTGGCGGACATTAGGACTGGACCCTTCCTTCATAGGCGACAGTCTGCAAAACCAAGTATCAGTCAAAAGAATTAGACCTAAATCACGTCTCTGGTCCTGTGAGGAGATATGACATCCTGAACTGATTAAAAGATCATCAAAGGAAAATTATCTAAGCCAGGCTCTAGAAAGGGGCTATGTGGCAAGAGGCTTTCTGATAAAGAACAAGCAGGTCTTTCAGTCACACAGATAGGACAAAGTCCCTCAGGAAAACTAGCTCGCTATAGAGATGTAAGAAAACAGTGTAAGCCGGGCGGTGGTGGCTCACACCTTTAATCCCAGCATTCGGGAGGCAGAGGCAGGAGGATCTCTGTGAGTTCGAGGCCAGTCTGGTCTCCAAAGCGAGATCCAGGACAGGCACCAAAACTACACAGAGAAACCCTGTCTTGAAAAACCAAAAAAGAAAGAAAGGAAGGAAGGAAGGAAGGAAGGAAGGAAGGAAGGAAGGAAGAAAGAAAGAAAGAAAGAAAGAAAGAAAGAAAGAAAGAAAGAAAGAAAGAAAGAAAGAAAGAAAGAAAACAGTGTAAGACCTGCCCAGAATGTAGATAGGGGCAACGGTTTCTTTGGCCACTGTCGGCTTTCCCCATTGAGTGTGTACTCAGCTTTACCCGGAAATAACCTCTGCCTATCCACCATGCTCTGTGTCTCCTGGGACTTCCTTCAAGAGGGAGTGCAAAGACTTGGAGAAGAGGAGGCTCAAACTGAGATCCTGACAAGTCCCATCCTGTGTCTCCTCGTGGTGACATTCTAAGTGCTTGTGACACTCTTGCATCCTCCTGATTTCATGGGTCCTCTTCCTCTATGCAAAGAGATTATTCATGTACTTCATATATACAAGCAACCCAATCCCAGGATTCCATTCTGGGGATCTACTTCCTGGGGTCTCTTCTGGTAAAGTTTACAGTATCCTTGGAGATTCTGACAGAAAATAAGTGGCTCACTGTAAGGACATAGGAAGATCAAATACTTTCTACTCTCTACTTACTACTCAGTACTTGAGTGACCTCTGATTACTACAGATGGAGACTCTTCCTACCCCGGGCAGTTGGTGGCAGTACTGGGTCAGTCTTGCAGCTGTGAACTGATAAAGGATCATGGGAATGCACATGTAGATCACTGGTCAGAAGCACAAGCCACAACCCGTGCTTGTCACCGGCACCTGAATCTAGACATAATCTCCTGGGACTAAGCCCTACGGCTGTGGGAACGATGCCATCTTCAGTTGAGCAGAGTCAGAACTGAAGAGAATTAGAGGGCAGATGTTGTTATCGGTGGCAGCAGGAGGCCACAGCTCAACGCGACCACTTGTGGCCTGAAGAGTTCCCTTACCCACAGGGACCTCCGCTCAGGCAAAGCCAATGTTTGAATGTACTTCGAGGAATTTCAGGATGTCTGAGTGGTGCAAAGTCAGAGCTTATTAAGAATTTTGGACAAAGGACTGAAATGGAAAAAGCAGGGATTCTTTGCATGTGGTGAAGGCTTTCTCACCTAGGGTTAACATAATAAGGGGACTACAGACCCTGTCCATCAATCAATAGCCACCAAAGCATCTGGATCCTTTGTCTCAAGAACTAGAAGATGGATTTCACAAAAAACAAATGGTGAATTGTTTCTAGAAAGGACAGAGCCTAAAAGGAAGGAAACTGGCAGAGCTCCCATGCAACAGGAAGATCCTGAGGAAGGGCCACCCCAAGGGTCTTTGTCTAAGGGTTAACAAGACTTTACTGACTAGAGGCATAGGTAGGGAGTCGGTTGGTCCAGCTGGTCTACCTGGACTGGTGGTTGATGATGCACCTCTGCATCCTTGTGGCTGGACTGGAGTTTTGGAGACAGCTTCAAAGCCAGTGGAGTCTCTGGTTGTGAACAGAATCCAGGCAGTTATATCTATTAGGTTGCCATGTAAAAGGAAAAGAAGGTTAACAAGAAACCAGTAGCCCTAAACATTTCTGTCATTTATGGCCCTTGGCCAAGACAGAACTTCCGACAGAACTAAGGACATTTCTGGCTTCTGGCCAAGACAGAACTGGTTATGGAGAAATGAAGGATAAGTACTCATTTCTCAGGTCCCCCGCCCAGCTGCCTCACAAGCTCCTTGCTCCTATTATCATCAGAGTTATGTAGAGAAGACCAGAACACACCCAAAGGGATATTGGCTTTTGAACATTGCTCTTAGGTGTCTCTCCAGTGTGTTCCTGCCTCTGCCGCCCAAGTGCTGGGATTAAAGGGGAGCACCACCACCGCCCAGCTCTTTAGTTACATTCTTTAAAAGATGTAATTTACAACATTGTTCAAATATTAAGCAAAGCTTAAAATTTAAGCAAAATAAAATAAGCAAAAGTGTGTGTGCAGATTTATTTTCTTAAAGAACTGTCTCGTGTAAATGCAAATATGAGGTAGTTCCTTAAGGTGTACCATTTAGATGTTTAGATGGGGGTTGGAGAAGGGTACTAATATTAGAAGTCAGGGTTACAAACATTCCAACCGTGTGTAAGCAGAGTTCATTTGTTGTTTTTGACCCCCTCTTTTAAGACATCATTAGGAAAATACACTATGTCTGAGGCGATCTTTGCTTTATGAGTTGTGCCTTTTCTAAACTTTATCTAAAGTTTCTTGACTCAGACAGCAGAACAGGCAAACTAGATCCTGGGGTAAAGGGCTCCTTTTTCTGCTTTCATCCTTTAGTTTTCTCTAGCTTTCCATCCTGCCTCACCTTTGGCTTGATTAATTTGCTAGAATAGCTCATAGAACTTGGAGAAACACATATACTGTTTGTGATCAAGGATATTATAAAGAGGTCCAGGTCATTGTTCTATTGTTGTGAAAGGACATCATGACCAAGGCAACTCTTATAAAAGAAGGCATTTAATCGGAGGCTTGCTTACAGTTCCAGAGGTTTAATCCATAATCATCATGGTGGGGAGTGTGGAGGCTTTGAGGCAGGTGCTGGAGCAGTTGCTGAGAGCCTACTGCTCTCATAGGCAGAGAGAGAAACTGTGACACCAGGCCTGGCTTGGGCTTTTGAAACCTCAAAGCCCAACCCCAGTGACACACTTTCTCCAACAAGGCCATGCCTCCTAATCCTTCTCAAGTAGCACCACTCCCTGATGATTAAGTGTCTTAGATAGGGTTTTCATTGCTGTGAAGAGACACCATGACAACGGTAGCTCTTATAAATCAAAATATTTAATTGGGGTGGCTTGCTTGCAGTTTCAGAGGCTCAGTCTATTATAATCATGGCAGGGAGCATGGCAGCATGCAGGCAGACGTGGTGCTGGAGATGTATCTAAGAGTCCTACATCTTGCAGGCAACAGGAAGTAGACTGAGACACTAGGTGGTATCTTGAGTGTAGGAAACCTCAAAGCCCGCCCCCATGGTAACACACATCCTCCAACAAGACCATACCTACTCTAACAAAGCCACACCTCCAAATAATGCCATTCACTATGAGATTATGGAGGCCAATTACGTTCAAACTACCACACTAAGCATTCAAATATATGAGCCTATGGGTGCTGGGGGATATCTTTCTGTATGATGTGAACATGTGTTGTTTCCATTGGCTAATAAATGGACTGCTTTGGCCTATGGCAAGGCAGCTTAGAGGCAGGTGGGAAATCCAGGACAGAGATAGTAAGAGGAGAGGCACAGGCAGAGAAAAGATGCCAGCTGCTGCCAGGAGAAGCAAGATGTGAAAGTACTGGTAAGCCATGACCACATGGCAACTTACAGATGAATAGAAATGGGTAAAGTTACAGGAGCTAGCTAGCGAGAAGGCTGAGCCATTAGGCCATACGGTTTGTAACTAACGTAAGCTCTGTGTGTTTACTTGTCTGAGTGGCTGTGGGACAGGTGGGACACAGGAAAACTTCTGACTACATATGGGGGTCGTTCTAACTCAAACAACCACAAAAGGCTATAGGGAAAGCCATGAAAGAGATGTTCACAGGGGTGTGAGAGGAGCGCAGAGCTTCTGCGCCCCTTCCGGGAGCCCCCACTTCCTCAGCTACTCAGAAACCTCTCTAACTTAGTCCTTTTGAAGTTTCATTATGTAGCCCTAGTTGATGACATTATTGGCTATAGATGTATCAACCTAACCTGCCTCTGGTCTCTCAGGTGAATGAGGCTGAAATTTCCAATCCTTTTATCTCATCGCATCAACGTATATAAGACTCTCATTACCACACAGAGTTCAAGCATTTTAGTAGCTATTTGCCAGAGCAGGGGTGGGGAGACCAGAAAGAATAATTTTTAAAACTATTTTGTTGTTATTGTGTGTATGTCTGATGAGGTCAGAGGGGTCAGATCTGGAGCTGGAGTTACAGGTCGCTGTGATGTGGGTGCTGGGAATCAAATCCAGATCCTCTTCAAGAACAATACATGCCCTTAACCACTGAGCCATCTCTCCAGTCCTAAGTTTCTATTTCATAAGATAGTTTACAGAGATGAATGTGGTTGTGTGCACCAAGTTCAAGGCCAGCCAGGTCTACATAGAGTTCCAGGACCACATAACCACATAGAGACTCTCTCTCTCTCTCTCTCTCTCTCTCTCTCTCTCTCTCTCTCTCTCTCTCTCTCTCTCTCACAGACACACACACACACAATAATAATAATAATAATAACAATAATAACAAAAAGGATTTTAATAAAACATCCATTTGAGAGGTGGAGTGGGCGATTAAAGAGCTTTGGGAGAATAATATGGCACCATTGAGTCTGACTGTGGTGGGGTTCATTACCATCCAGAAGTCTGAAGGGGAGGAAAAAAAGGAGGGTCTGTGACTAGAGATGGGCAGAGTGACCTTGCCTATAATCCTAACACTCCAGAGGCTACAACTGGAGAATTGCTGTAAGTCTGAGAACACTCTGAACTACCTAAGAACACTAGTCTAGAGACCGGGCGGTGGTGGGCGGTGGTGGCACACATGCCTTTAATCCCAGCATGCGGGAGGCCAGCCCCACTTCAGTACAAAGGCATCAGGAAACAAACACCTTTCCTGTCCACCTCGCTCCTGCTGCTGCCTCTCTGGCCAAACAGAAGAGGGGGGGGGGAGCGGATCCTGGATAATGCAGGCTGCAGAGGTCAGCCTTCCAGGGAACACAGCAGGACAGGAAGAGCAGAGAACAGACACAGATGGGAAGGTAGAGCAGCCACCGCTGTGGAACGGACAGACAGACGCCTGTGTGGAAAGAGGGCATGAGAATGAAGGCTAGTGAGTGCTCACAGTGTGCCAGCCTCTGGGCTAAAATGCCTTTACTGAGTAAAATAAGGAAAGCCCATTTAACCCTAAGAAGCAAATGTACTGCTGTCCCCCTTCTGTAGGTAAGGACCCTGGACACAGAGAGGACTAACTGCCTGGCCACACAGCCGGTGGGGGGTGCTGGTGGACTCCCACCTCTGCACACTGTGTGCTCCGGACCGCGTGCTGTGCCCAGCAGACAGTTGGCACAGACAAGGTTGGGGGGGGTGGTACTATTGGTGTGATTGTTTTCTGTATGTGTAAAACAAGGATTATAATCCAGGGTAATAAGCACGTGCCTTAGTACGCCTGGGAGAGTTACACATGGTACTGCTGGCGGAGTGATTGAACCAGAGCCCAGAGGACAGTCAGAAATGCTATTGTTATTATTACTAATGAATGAAAACAAAGATAAATGTGAGAAATCTAGAGCCAGCTTTGGTGGTAAGGGCACTTGTTATCAAGCCGAATGACCTGAATTTGATCCCTGGCATCTCCACAGTGGCAGGAGAGAATCACCTTCCTCAGAGTTGTCCTCTGACCTCCACTCATGTGCTGGGACATACAGCCCTCCCTAGTACACAAAAAAGAAGTGTAATTTTAAAATAGTTTTAAGTCAGAGATGTAAGAAAACATTCCTCCCCGTCCCCGGTTAAAAAAAGAGGATCCAAGGGCTGGAGAGGCTGGGACAGTAAGGTGTTTGCTATGTAAGCCTGAGGCCCTGGGCTTGGATCCCCAGAACCCACCTGAAAAGGGGTGGCACACATCTGTACTCTCTGTGCTTGGGGAAGCAGAGACAAGAGGGATGCCTTGAGCTCACTGACCAGCTGGAATTGCCAAGCCAGTGAGTTCCGGGTTCAGTGAGAGACCCTGTCTCCAAATCTAAGGTGTAGAGTCATGGAAGAAGACGCCAGATATCAACCTCTGGCCTCCACATGGGCATGCACACAAACACATACATTTCTACACAACACGCACACACAGAGGACCCAGAACTTGGGTGCAGAGGGTTGGAGGGTAACCCATGCTAGCTGTTCTTTTGAGGTCCTCTCTTCTAATCTTTCTCACAAGGATGGGGAAATCATTAATTCCTCCCCCATCTGTCAATTCCTTGAAATTTAGGGATTTGTCTCAGAAGGGGCTGGCCAGCCCCTCTCATTAGAAATCCCCTCTCGGTTCCCAGGATTGAGGGAAGGGAAGATGGAGGGGCTGTTCTATCCCAGGCTCCCTCCGCTGTTCCTCTGACCTAGGCACTGGATTTGAGAAATGGGCAATGCCTATAGATCCAGGTGGTTGAGTCACAGGGGCCTGAGAGGTAGGACAAGGGTCCTGGGCCCTGTCCTTGGGAACCTTCCCTTCCAGCCCTGCTTGTCAACTCCGCTCCTAACTCTCCCTCTCCCTCACCAGCGCTTCTGAGGCCCAGGCCTACGGCTGACAGTGCCAATGGTTCTAACAAGAGACAGCACACACCCTCTCCCTGGAAATGACAGGACACAGCGTTTTCTATTTTTTTTATTTTTTTGGCCAGACTGTGGAAGTTCTCAGAGCTAAAGCCAAAGAAAGCAGAGGGGAAGCCACTGAGTGAGGGGAAGAAGGAAGCCAAGGTCATGTTTTGCCAAAAGAAAAAAAAGGGGTAGAGGGGGGTAAACGGGAAGACCCAAATGGGCCATGGCGGGGAATTTTTTTGGACAGAAAGTGAAAGCTTGGGGCATAAATTGGAGCCGGTGGCGGGCTCACACAGGCTCACACGGGCTCACACGGGCTCACATCCTCTTGCCTCTGGACCCCATCACATCCCTCTAGGACGCCCATCACTCCCCACACCCCCCGCAGAGCCTGAGCCTCTCACAGATTCCTGCACACACCCAAGAACTCTCAGGCTTACACATTCTCTGTGGCCTGCCTCAGCTCGCCCGCCATGGCACTCGGTGCAGGCCCACTACTGGCCTTCAGCCTGCTGCTTCTCGGGACCTTCCCAGGTAAGGCTGAGGGGATAACTAAGGTGGGGGAGACAATGGCTTGTGGGTAATGTCTGGATCTCAGACTGTCACAACGGTCATGACAGACCCTGCAAACTCAGAGCCATAGGCTCCCTGTGCCTTCTGTGTGTGCCTGTCAGTACGGATGTGCCCCTAACCCTGAATTCCAATGTGGCTCCACTCTTGGCATCTCCTGGGGCCCTATAGCTGCCCCCCCTCCCTGCAGGTGTCATGTCCTGATACCTCAGTTTCCAAGCAGCACAAGGAAGGAACAGTATTTCTTGCTTCAGGGACCTAAGGACGTAACTGAGTTGGAGTGTTTGTCTCGTGTCTGAAGCCCTGGGTTCAATGCCACCACTGGGGTTGTGCATCAGGGCTTTGTTGTGTATCTGCTTCAGTGTGAGGGGATGAGAAACACTGGAGCAGGCCTGCTCAACAGCTTCACCCCTTTCTGTTGTTCCTGCTGGGGGGCCTTGTGTGTTGGCTTGGTTGGGTTTTTGAGATGGGGTCTCTCGATGTTACCCAGGCTGGCTTCACAGGCCTGGGCTTGGGTGATCCTTTTGTCTCTGTTTCCCCGGGAGCTGGGATTCTGGGTGCAGCAGCCATCTGCTGGCCATGTAGTAATTCATAAGACTGAAGAAGTCCTTGGCCAAGGCACACCTCCTGTCCCTGCACTGTGACACCATCCACTCTCTATTTGCTGAAACATGGTGAAAATTGAGAAAATCTGGGAGAGGGTGTGTGACCAGGACAGCAAGAAGGCATTTGTGGGACGTACAGAAATGGCTATTTATTAAATGGCTTAGAAGAAGACGATGTGTTCAGCAGCCGAAAGGGCCATGGTGGCACACAGTGGCTGCATCTCAGGTCCAGCTCTCTCTCACACAGAGATGCTGTTGAAGTGACTTAGGGTTGTGGCTCTCCTTCCTCACGGCCTCCATGTCTTCTCCCCTTCTCTCTCCTGTCTCAGCCCCAGCTCTTGGGGGCGCTAACGATGCGGAAGATTGCTGCCTGTCTGTGACCCAGCGCCCCATCCCTGGGAACATCGTGAAAGCCTTCCGCTACCTTCTTCTCAAGGATGGCTGCAGGGTGCCTGCTGTTGTGTGAGTTGTGGGAAGACTCTCTAACCCCATGTCCCTGTCAGCTCTTGGTGACACCACCGTTGCCTTATCCCCGAACTCATGGCCGAGTCCACCTTCCAAAAAAGCCCCGGAAACAGGTCCCCATACATAATATCCAAGCCTCTGCTCCTCATTCTAGGGCCTTCTAGGAAACCAGGTTCCAGATCATTCTCTCTGACCTTTGACTGCAGGTTCACCACACTAAGGGACTACCAGCTCTGTGCACCCCCAGACCAGCCTTGGGTACAACGCCTCATCCGAAGACTGAAGAAGTCGTCCGCTGCCAAGGCAAGCCTGACCCTCCTCAGCCCCTCCTCCATCCTCCAAACCCATGTCCAAGATTCCAGCCCATGACCCTGCTTCTCCTTCCTCCCCTTAGAGCAGGAACAACAGCGGTTAACCATGACAGCACCAGAGGAGCCCTGTGTCTTGAGAAAAGGGATGTGAATCACCCTGGCCCTAGGAACCAAGGACCAGGAGAGAGGACCAGGCCTCCTGATGCTCTGCTCCAGACCGAAGCCAGCCAGGGCTGTGCCTAGAGAACCAATGTGAATGTGGGTGTGAACGAGAGCACAGTCTCTCCAAGGCTAGACTGCAATGCTTCCAATAAAACTGTTTGGTACCCATGGATCTGTCTGTCGGTTCACTCTCTCCCCAGGAGACCAGGAATAGGATGGGAGGAGGTGGAATGGCAGGCTATATTTTGCACCCTGAGTTCTAAGCAATCTGTTCACGGGCCTCCACCTAACACCCTGATGCTCCCAGAACCAGCCCCACAATTAAGGACCTAGCTCACGTTTCCCCGGCCCATCACACTGCATTCCGCTCCACAGAACTTGCATCAGTGAAACAAAGTCCCGGAGAAGCCTCAGGTCTTTCCGGCTTTGGCATCCAGGTGTTTGATCACCCAGGTGTCTCGGGGATGAGGAGAGGGTGTGCCTCTGCTGTCTAGGACTGCTCAGCCACCGAGGGCTCCCTCGAGCACTCTTCTTCCTCCTCTGCCCTGCTGGCTTCTTTCTGGGTCTGGATGTTTCCTCCTCCGGGAAATCATCACTGACTCAGACTGGGTTAGCTTTGCTTCCTCCTAAATCTCCAAGCTCTGCACCTTGTTCTCCCCTACACAACACCCACCTACACACACACACACACACACACACACACACAGAGAGAGAGAGAGAGAGAGAGAGAGAGAGAGAGAGAGAGAACTCATTACAGTAACCTATTTTGCTGGTTCGTCCTTCTCCCTGGACAAAGGTCACATCTGTATTGGTTTCCAACAGATAGGGAGTCAATAACATTTGCTTAGAGAATGAACAAATATGAGAGAACAGGATCAGCGGCCGTGGAGGATAACCCCATCTTCTATTCCATCCATTCTAAATCTGACCTCCAGACCAGCTGTCCTGAGCAGGGTCCTGTCCCATCAGAGCAATCCTGGGGCCAGACACCAAGGACACTGACTGGGAGCCAGGGGTTGGGGAAGGAAGACAGGCCCTCGGGGTGGAAGAAAGAGCAGCCAGGGATGCTTGCAAGATCCAGCATGGAAGAGCCTGGTGGCCATCACCTCTGTGCACACAGGCAACACTGAGTGCTAGGGAAAGAGTCTTGTCTGCAGGACCAAGGCCCTGTGGCTCTTGGAACAGTCCACAGCAATGCTCTGTGCCCCTTGGAAGCTTCCAGAGTGTGACCTCCAAGGGCCTGTCCAGTGGGAGTGGCAAGTATAAGTTGCTAAGGTCAGACAGATTCTCTTTGCCTTGACTGGGAAGAGAAGCCATCATTATATCAGATATACATCAGCCAGTAACCAAGTCGGGCCTGGCTGGACAAGCTTTTAAAGCGAAGTTGTAGTGAGGGATCGTGCTCCCCCGCCCCTCTCCAGCTCTCAGGCACCCCTGTCTTTGCTGTCCAGACAGGTGTTGAAGCATCCAGGTGTCTGAGAGATCAAGTGTCAGTGAGAGAGGTGGCAGGAGAGTTACAAGGAGGTGAAGAGGGGGGGCAGACAGCCTAGAGCGACTGGAAGTGTGGCAGCCTCGTCATCTTCCACAGACAGGTGTTCAAAACCTCAGGTGTCTCAGGTCTCAGAGTCACAAAGGGGAGTTTCCAGAACAGTTGCTATGGCTAGAAAATTGTTTCTACTGCCTGAGGTAGATTTCCCACTCATTCATGCATCCAGCCTGCCATCCATCCATCCACCACCCCCATACCCATTTCCCGTGCACCAATCCATTAATCTGTAGAGTCACCCAGCCATGGAGCACTCTGCCTCCCACAGACAAAAGATAAACACAGATGAGAGGGGAGATGTTGCCTCAGAGCTTGCTCAGGTCCCGAGAAGTCAGCTTGCCTTGAAAGCAGACATAAATCCTCACTCTGGTGCTTCAGGCCTCAGAGGAATATGAAGAACAGAAGAAGCCAGTATGGGAGCCCTGCCAAGGTAGCCAAGGTGCTACCAGGACAGAAGCCCTTGGACATTATCTCCGTGACAGTGACATTGGGGGGCTGAAGAGCAAATCCTGATCCCAATGTCTGGGCCTGCCTCACAACCCTGTCTCCACCTTATCACTGAGTGACCCTGGGCAAGGTCCCTCCAGGCCAGGGCTCCAGTGCCCTGTGTCCAGTAGCAGGGAAGGACCTGACCAGGGCTCCAGTGCCCTGTGTCCAGTAGCAGGGAAGGACCTGACCAGGGCTCCAGTGCCCTGTGTCCAGTAGCAGGGAAGGGCCTGACCAGGGCTCCAGTGCCCTGTGTCCAGTAGCAGGGAAGGACCTGACCAGGGCTCCAGTGCCCTGTGTCCAGTAGCAGGGAAGGCCTGACCAGGACTCCAGTGCCCTGTGTCCAGTAGCAGGGAAGGGCCTGACCAGGACTCCAGTGCCCTGTGTCCAGTAGCAGGGAAGGACCTGACCAGGACTCCAGTGCCCTGTGTCCAGTAGCAGGGAAGGGCCTGACCAGGACTCCAGTGCCCTGTGTCCAGTAGCAGGGAAGGGCCTGATTGTAGCTAGAGTTTTCCTGCCTGGCTCACGGTCAGGACAAATCTCTCTCACCCGCCAGTCCCGCAGCTGCTCAGACCCAACCAAGTAAACACACAGAGACTTATGTTGCTTACAAACTGTATGGCCAAAACAGGCTTCTTGTTATCTAGTTCTTATATCTTAAATTAACCCATGTCTATTAGTCTATAAGTTGCCACGTAGCTCGTGGCTTACCGGTACCTTACATCCCACTTGTCATGGTGGCGGCTGTATCTCTCTGCCTCAGCCTTCTACCTCCCTGAATTCTTTTCCTCCTTGTTCCGCCTACCCTATCCTTCTTGCCTGGCCACTGGCCAATCAGAGTTTTATTTATTCACAACGTACAGGACATCCCATAGCACTTGATTGTTGAGTCCTTCAAAAGACTTGACTCCTGGATCTTCAGCTCTCACACTAAACCTTCAACTTGGTACAGGCTTCCCCAACAGCCGCATACCTAGAAATCTTCCCACTTCTTAGGACCCCAGGGGCTATTTTCTGGAGGCTAAGGAAGAAAAAAACCTAGGAGCTGGTGGCATGCCTTGTATCAAGCAGTCTCCTGCTTGACGAGGAAAGCCTGGGAAATTCAGAATTTAGGGCATGAACACCCCATAAGAAACAGGTATATAACCTTCCCCGTCCTCCAGCCACTACCTGCCATCTTCGCTTCCTCTGCCTCACCCCACCCCCACCCCCGCCTTAGCACCGGGTCTTATTCTCTTCTCTCTCTAGAAATCGGGGGCTTGCCTCCTCCTGCCCAGACATTCTCAGCACAGTGGCTCCATTTGTCTCCGGTTTGTCTAGAATTCACTGGTGAGGACGACCTGCCCGCCTGTCTCTGACAGTGGCAAAGATGGCAGCTCTCTGACAGGAATCGTGGACTCCTAGCTCCCTAAGCAGGACATCGAGGCTTCATACAACTCTGCATAGACACTTTCCTCCCTGGGGCGCACAGAACCTGCCGCAGGCTCAAGGCCTGAAGCGGATCGATATCTTCTGCCATAAAGGCTCATGGTCCCCGAAGGCCCAGGGTCCCTGAAGCTACTCTCTCCCAAAGGTACCTAACATCCTTGCTCAGGGAGCCCCCAGCCTTTTCAGAGAAAGTTTCCTGCCATTAATGTCTGCTGAGAATTCCCCGGGGAAGAGACTGAGCCTTGTCCATCTCCGCTGCCAACACTGCTTTGCATGGCTAACACAGAATAAGCCCCAACACATACTTGATTAACAAGAAAATTAAATCAAGCATAGTCTTTCCTAACACACACACACACACACACACACACACACACACACACACACACACACGGAACACGCAGCACACAGCACACATCCGGTTCCCAAGGCAGTCGGAGCTGCATCTGTTGTGGGATTGAGTGTTTGGCCGGAGCCACCTCCATACGGTTTTGATAATCTCGGGTTCAACTTCTCGGCAAGCCCCCACCCCATGCCACCCCCTTCCTCTACCCTCCGGGAAATTCAGAATCAGCAGAAAGTCTTGGAAATAGTCTTACAAAGCAGCAAGATTTCCAACTGGGGAGTTTCCTCCAAGAACGGGCATTTCTCCATACACCAGACTTCCTAGATGCCCTCTCCCCCAGACTTTGTTCACATGGATGAACGTTCACCCCTGGAGCTTTCTGGGTGTAGGCACTGGTGTAGGGAATAAGACCAATCTCATGCTGCAGGTGGAAGAAAAAAAAAAAGAGGACCAGAAAGGAGGTAACTTGCTCAAGCTAGACAGCTAGAAAACGGCAGAGCTGGGGTTCCAGCAGGGCAGTTTGGTTCCAGAATGCTGCACATCCCATCTTTCTGAATTGGCCACCCCCTGGACGAAAATGGAGAACAGTACGATGGGACCAGATCCAAAGGTTTAACCACTTACTTCCACCTGGTGGCCAGGTACCAGTCTCCAAGCCCAGGCCTTTGTCTGCATTATCTATCATTGTCTCCTCAAATAGCCTATGAGGTAGGTATCATTACTGCTGTTGTGTATATGGGGGAACTGTGGTGCAGAGAAGCAAAGTGAGCACTCAAGTCCACAAAAGCAGTAAGTAGCAATGCTGGGACTGAAGCCCAAGTCTGCCTGAGGGCCAAAGGGC
Organism: Peromyscus leucopus; assembly: GCF_004664715.2. NCBI lineage: Eukaryota > Metazoa > Chordata > Mammalia > Rodentia > Cricetidae > Peromyscus > Peromyscus leucopus. The sequence goes on along the minus strand of NC_051064.1, from coordinate 53,560,526 downwards.
TGTGCGGTCTAGATGGGGTAGAAAGGCTTGCCTTGCTAAGAAGGACCAAGTGGGAAAAACAACCAGAAGTGAAGCTGGAAGACCCAGGCAGTGCTTGAACTCAGAAATAGAAATGGCCCCTGGGGAGCAGCCATCCTCTTGACACTCTCCAGCAGAAGGGCAGTGAGATTCTCCAGGGCTTCAAAGAGGAAATCTGCTCAGGCATCAGCTTCCCTCATGTCTGACGTCAGCACAATGGAATGCGGGACTAGGCTGCAGTACCCCGCCCCCCGCCCCACCCCCCCCCCCCCCCGCCCGCTCCATATTCCCAAGGAATAAGAGAGAGGAGTGAGAGACCAGGGCCTGGGGATGCTAAAGGAGAGGAAAATGGAAGGGCAGAGTTGGGGGTTCAGAGGACTAGGGGTTCTGTGTGTAGGGTTTCTGGAAAGGGGCAGGGCCAGCTCTCTGATGGGCCAGGGGACTGAGGGTCTCTGCGCTAACCTGCCAAGGCCCAGTCTGAACAGCAAAGTATTCGGTGAAGGCAGTGAAGTGAGTCTCCGGAAAGACACATTTGAAAGGACAACTTCTGTTTCCTGAAGGGTTTTAAGCAGGCAGGCAGAGGACAGGATGCAGGAAGAGCCTCTGAGGACCAGAGAGACCTTTGTGTTTCTGTGCCTAGAACTTTGGGGTCTTTCCTTTGGCTCCATGAGAAGAAAACATGAGCCATCCTGGTCTCCAACCTCGTAGAGTTGGGAAGCCTTTGTCTGTCTGTCTGTTTGTTTGTTTTTGTTTTTGTTTTTGTTTTTTTTTTGTTTTTAGGCAAGGTTTATCTGTGTGGCTTTGGAGCCTTTCCTGGAACTCACTCTGTAGCCCAGGCTGGCCTCAAATTCACAGAGATCTGCCTGCCTCTACCTTCCGAGTGCTGGGATTAAAGACGTGCACCACCACCCCACCACCGCCTGGTGAGGTGGGAAACCTTTAATACCAGCTGCAGGGACATTAGAGTTCTAGGTCAGTTGGATCCCCCGGAGCTTTGGATCTCAGACTCTCCATCCCTGAAGTCTGAGCCTATTTCCATCAACACCTCAGTCCCCGCAATTGCATGCCCATCAGACAGTTATTTCAAGGATCCTCCCCAAAAGAAAGCCAGCCTTTCTTGTCAGAATTTGAGAACACCCAACCTTAACAAGAAGTCCCAGTACCTATTGTATCCTCATCAATGACAGGGCCACCATTAATGTCAAGTTCTCCCCATCATCACCAGGCCACCACTTCCCTCAGAAATCTTATCACCATCAGAAACACACAAGCCTGACATGGAAGGACAGAAATGCTGTTCAGTTCCAGGACCACCACTTTCTCTATAGCCTACGTACACGACACCTCCCAGTGTGGCAGCGCTGAGGGTCAGAGTATGACTCTTCATGTTAAGTAGGGCCTCCAGTAGTCTCAGCTGTCGTCATACAGGGTCCTACCAAACCTCTTTTCATTAAAGTACTGCTTTGCTACTGGCTGCAGCCCAGAATATTTACTCATACCAAACACTGTCCTGCTTGCTAATAACCCAATAATGGGCTAAATGAATATGGTCTCAGGCTTCATGGAGTGCCTCCTGCTTCTAAAATGCAAATTAATGCATCACTAGGAGTACTTGCAAGCCACTGACGCCCACTGGCAGATTTAAACAGAAGTGGGGGTGGGGAGGCCCTGGGAAGATGCAGAAGATCACAAGATGGGGGATCCAGGAAGACCACTCTCCAGTCATGCGCTACAGTTAGGACAAATCAAGGCAGCTCTCTGGGACAGTGTGGTGCCTTGACCTTCCTCTAGTCATATTTCTAAACAAAGATAAAGAGTCCCCAGGGTCAACAGCATGCCCACTCACATCCCATGTTTCTCTTTCTTGATCAACATTTCAAAGACTAAAAAACAGGGAATTCTCTGCCCCTGGAAGCAGCTTCTTCTGTCCTTCCTAGGATGGACCATGTCACTGGTGTCCAACACTAGTCCAGAGGGTGGCCAAGAAGCAGCTATGCGTGAGGAATATGGAGCTTGCACTGAAGTATGGGGCTGGAATGTTTGCCCTCGGGATTATGAGACCCTTAAACAGAATAAGATAGGAAATCAAGTAGGAAGAGAACAAGTCGAGGGTGAGAACTGGCCTTCCCTTCTCACTCTCAATGGCTTGGGTATGGTTTCCTATGAAACTCATGTAGAAATTTAATTCTCATTGACTGATGAGAAGACAGAGACAATCAAAACAGTGAGGCCTAAAGCGGGAAATCCACAGGAGTCTGCTTAAGGAGTATTGGGGAATTTATTAGGGAATAAATTAAGGAAATACACTCACGAACACAGAACCGAGTAAACAGCTGAAGTCATCCTCTGTTCCGAGGGAGCGAAGCCACCTGGCAGTCTGCTCACACCAGGAGGCAGGGACCAGGGAGACGGGACCTGGTGACCCCTCTCTCTTTCCTTTTAAGAGGTCACATTCAACGGCATGAAGCACCACCACAGAGGCCCTTGTGAGGTGATTCAGGGTTGGATAAGGTCAGCAAGGTTAAGCCCAATGATTGGATTGTAGTGGCTTTGTCAGAAAGAGAGAGACCAGGGAAATCTGTCTATTGCTGTGTGGCACCTTGGTGCTTGGTGTCACCACAGTAAGAAAGCCATCACCAGATATGGACCTTCAACCTCAGACTAGAACGATACACCCAAACAAACCTCCCTTCTTCCTAACTTAACCAGTGTGTGGTTGTGTGTTATTAGCAACAGAAGGTGAGCTGAAACTCATTTCATCACGGAACTTCCAGGATCCAAGGATTCCAAACTCAAATTTGGCCTTCAAGTTGTTGTGAAAGCAAATTTTTTCAAGATAGGAAGACAAACACTTTTCGTTCATCACTCTGTTAGTTTGGTGTGATGTTTTTAAATAGATGGACCAGGGGAATAGTTCAGTGGTAGCACATGTACTTAACTTATCCCAGAGATAGATAGATAACAGAGATAAATAGATAGACAGATGATAGGTAGGTAGGTAGGTAGATGGATAGATGGATGGGTGGGTGGGTGGGTGGGTGGGTGGGTGAGTGGGTGGACAGACAGATGGTGGACAGATCCTCCACTTGTGAGATGAAGAGCCTTCTGGCTGTCCCATCTCTGTATTGTAGCTTCAGTTGCCCCTGTAAGATGGACATTATTTCTATCACCACTCCTACCACCTCCCAAATAGATTCTCTGATGACCCTGCTCCTTTTCATCAGGTCTAGCTGTCTATCCACGGCCCTTGAGAGGTTTTCCTGATTAGCAAAGCCTATGCTATGTGTCTGCATCTCAACTGCAAAGGAGCTGGAGTGTGTTGCTCTTGGATTCTACGGTGCAAAGCAAGCTCCAGCAGTAACCAAGGCTAACAGAGTGGGCGAGTCCGCAGACATCAAAAAGGTGAGGTCTGCGGGCAGTGAGAAAGGAAAATGGCTACCCTACATTGGTGTACATCTTACTTCCCCATCCTTAGAGTTAAAAGCTTAACATAGTACCACCTCCACTGGCACAACCAAAAACTGCATTCCCAAAGACACACAACTCAGAACCTTAGTAACTAACATGTCTGTCCTGGTCAGCTCAGGTTATCATTAAAACACACACACACACACCATAGACATGGCAGCTTAAACAATAGAAATTTATTTTCTCACAATGTTAGAGACTGAAAATCCAATATCATGGTACCAATATGGTTTCTGATGAAGGCTCTTTTCCTAGCCACTTTGGAACCTTCTCATTCCTCTCCTCTCTCTCTCTCTCTCTCTCTTCTCTCTCTCTCTCTCTCTGTCTGTCTCTCTCTCTGTGTGTGTGTGTGTGTGTGACGGGGGGGGGGTATTTTCTGATAGGCTCACACTCCCATTGGATTGGTGTTCCCATCTTTATGACTTCATTTAACTCTGTTTTTTGTCTGTCTGTCTGTCTGTCTGTCTGTCTCTCTGTCTTGGAGACAGGGTCTCATTTGCCTAGGCTCACCCCAAACTCACTATATAGTTGAGGGTGGCCTTGAACTCCTAATCCTCCCGTCTCCACCTCTTGAATGGAGATGATTAAGGTCCTGTCTCTAGATATGGTTGCCCTGAGAATAAGTTTCCATCATATGAATCCAGGGTGGGTATGATTCGGTCTACAGCACTATCCAACTCTAAGATCTTAGGCGACATTCATTCCTCGCCAGCTTTCTTGTGATCACCTGTCTATTCTGTAAGCACCAAACTGCCCCTGATTGGCAGCATAGATTGAGTTACGCTGCGCTACCAGGCGACACCCAAATCTAAGCACTTTAACACAACAAAACTCTATTCCTACACAAACACTGAGCCACTCTGGGCCCAGGCAAGCACTTAGCACAGCTGTGCTCCATGTGGTCGCGCCACATTCCGAGCTGCTTTGATCTTTCTGCACGCCCCCTTCATCTCAACACAAGTTCCCATGATCAGTTGAGAAGGGTGGCAAGGGAGAACATTTTCCTAAACGTTTTTGATCACAAGTGACACATGCCACTTTTGCTCACATTTTTTTTATTTTAGCAGAAGTGAGTCACATGACCATGCTTAACATCAAGAGAACAACTCCCAGGGAAAGCACTGAATCAGAGTCTTGGTGGGAGTAATAATGCCACCATAAAAAGCCACATTCAAGAATGGAGCAAAGGATGATGGGAGAAAAGGAGAATCAAGCAAGTACAAGCTCAGGGGGAGAAGAAAAAACTGAGTTAAAAAGCTACAGCAGGTGGGATGTGTGGCGCACGCCTCTAATCCCAGCACTCGGGCAAGAGCGCTGCTATCAGGCAGATATCTGTGAGTTCAAGGACAGCCAGATCTACACAGTGAGTTCCAGATCAGCCAGAACTACATAGTGAGACCCTGTCATTTAAAAAAAGAAAAGCTATCTATAGTTATGAGTTCTGAAACCATCCTAGAGCTTAGTGGGTGTTTGTTACTTTCTTCTAACAATCTTTTATTGCATGGCAATTGGCCGCAGATACTTCACACACTGCTGAGTTCAAGGGCAAAGACACTGCCACCAATTCCACTGTTACCATTAGAACCGAATGCCCAGGGGACACTCTTGAGGAGTTTTTAAAGCTAATGACAAAAACAAAAGCCAGTCACAAAAGAGAAGTGACCGCTATGGCCGGGGCCTACTAGACAAGGAAGAGAGGATATGAAGTGAGTTGAGACTAGGAGGTCAGAGTCACGTGACCTGTGACTTTGCAGGTTACAGGAAGGAATGAAGATCTGATATTAAGTGCTGTGAAAGATTGCAGCCAAGGAGTAACATGGCCGTGTTTAAAGTTTTAAAAGATCCCCTTGGTGGCCTGGAAAATGGATAATAGGAAAGAGAGAGGAAGGCAGAGTCGCAGCTCGGAAGGAGTTGACACTGGTCTAACCCACGAGGGAGTGATTGGAAAAGACGTACATATGAGACGGAGCAACAGACTGAGTGCAGAGCTTCTATTTATGAAGCATGAAGGAAACAGAAAACCCAGGATAGCAGAAGTCTTCAGGCCTGAGCGACCGGCAGGATGGCGGTGACATTCTCAGAGACTGGGGTAGGAGACAAGCTGGGAGAGAAGTGTTGAGAATCTAGATGTTGGTTTTGGAATTAGACATCTGTCAGAATGCCAAGAAGAAAACCCAAATAGGCAGTTGGCTCCACAGCCTGGAAGCCAGACGTCGATCTCTGTTTCCCCGGCTCAGCCGTCTGTTTCTCCCTCTGCAGTGGGCTAAAGTCATGGGTCTCTTACTCTAATTTGTCTCTGGAGTCTGTGCAGCTTCTTCGGTTCCCTGAACTAAGCCTCTCTCCCTTTCAGGGCCGTTGCAGTACTGAACCCACTGCTCTCTTAAAAGCCAAATAGTCCGGGCACTTGCTTTCCAGCCTTGGGTTAGCCATCCTCTGGCTCCACCCCCAGGAATCTGACCAGAAATAGCTCTCTCAGCCCTCAGCTCCGGCATTCTTTCTCACCACCCCGGCTCCAGCTCCTTACCTACCTTGGGAGAAGCACAAGCCCTTTGTCTCTCCTCTGAGTCTGTATGCGCTCACCTCTCTAGTCCATCTTCCCAGGGCACCACTCACTGTCCAAGCTCCCGCCCTCACTCACCTCCCCTGCCTCTCTCTAGTCCAGAACTCCGCATCTCTAGCTGAACGATTCACTTCTGCTTTGTTCCAGGGGCCCAGTTTCCTGAATGTCTCCCAAGCAAACTCAGTCCAAACCCAAGCACCCCGGGGCTCAGAGTGGCTTAGATAACAAGCCCTGACGGAGGAAGGTATTAAAAAACAAACTCCGGCCATGACATTACTCAAGTTCCAGAGGGTGGGAGACAGGGAAGGGGGGCTGAGCTGTTGTTGCTCAAGACTTCCCCTCTCCTTGTGTCCCAGCTCTCCTGGAACTCGAGCCATGTTCCACCCACTCGGGGCCTACAGGGCCAAGCTCTGCCCCTGGGCCTGAGCCACGACCCTCTGGACGTGATCCGATTTGGGGAAGCATGGGAAGAAAAATGGACCCCTCCCCAGGGTCAGGGAGTTTCAGAAGCTGAGTCATTTGGTCTCCTGCTCATTTCCAATCCTTTCTGGAATATTACATCCTCATATTTTCGGCCAGAGCCATGGTTCCCCAGGCTAGAAAGTTAGCCTATTCACCAGACTCCCTCTGCAGGCCTCAAAGTTGAGATCTCAAGCCAGTCCTATGTCCTCCTTTTCCTGGGCATGTAACGTCCCCTGCAGGTCCTGAGGAGCTGAGCCTCACAGAGAGATGAATTGAAAAAGCATCCTCAGATTCTTATGTCAAGAGACACAAGCCGGGCACAGAAAAACCAACACCACTTGTGCTCATCCAGTTAGGAAAACTGTAGGTCAATCTTGAAGAAGTACAGAATGGGCACAGATCATCTATAAGACCAGCACTTAGACGGTGAGGCAAGGAACTAGGAAGATGGCTCGGCCTGAGGACCCGGGTTCAATTCCCAGCACCCATACGGCAGCTCACAACTGTTCAGTTCCAGGGGATCTGATACCTTCACACCAAGGCACATAAAGTTAAATACATTATTATTAGAGAGAGAGAGAGAGAGAGAGAGAGAGAAGAGAGAGAGAGAGAGAAGAGAGAGAAATGAGCCACCACTCCTGGCTTTCTTTCAAAAAAAAAGTTGTGGCAAGAGGATTGTAACCCTGAAGCTACCCTGGACTACATAGTGAGTACAGACCAGCCTGGGCTACAAAGTGAGACATCATCTAAAACACAAACAAAATCTTGCAATGGTGGACAATAGGGACGGGGAAGGAGAATAGGAAGAAATTAAGAAGGTTATTTAGGGACTGGGAAGGGATCTAGGAAGAGGAGGAGAGTGGAAGTCCACCTCACAGAGAAGAAGGGGGTGCACATCAGTGCACAGTGTGCACATGTGTGAAAAGTTATTGTGACTCTATTATGTTAATTTGAGTCGTAGTAAATTAAAAATAGAAAAGAAGAGCCCAGTGAGGTGGTGCACATCTGTAATCTCCATACTCAGGAGAGTGAGGCAGGAAACTTCTAACTCAAGAGTGTTGACACCTCCAAAGGACCCTACAAGGTTCCATACACATATGTAGGTACATACTCACAATGTGACTACATATTGTAGATATATTCACAATATATACATACTAATATGTACATGCTATATAATATACATACTATACACACATATATACTATACAAATAATTGCACAATATATACATACTATGTATATACATATAGATACATGCATACACACAGTATATATTCACAATACATGCATGCTATGTATGTATATGTTTATATATATAATGTATACATATTTACACACAATAAATACATGCTCTATATGTACGTGTGTATGTATATATACATATATACACACAGTATATATTCACCACATATATGCTATATACACACAATATATATTAACAATATATACATACTATATATGTATATGTATGCATATATACATATATAGAAATATTCACATCAAGGGAATGCCAGAAAAGTATTAAGTGTATAGTCACAATACAGACATAAACAGACATGTACACAATTGCACACACAATCATACAAAGACAATTCTTTTTTCCTAATAGGAATATTTGGAGAAATACCTTGAGAAAGCACTTGGAGAGCACATACTGACTTAAAAGAATGTGATCTAATGGAGCCTATCAGCTGGGAAGTTTTGCTCAGTTCTACATTTATTGTCTTGCTCCTTACTAGAGTAGCTTTAGGTTTGGAACAGTACGGATAAGAATTGAAATAGGGGCTGGAGAGATGGCTCAGCAGTTAAGAGTACTGCCTGTTCTTCCAGAGGACCCAGGTTCAATCCCCAGCACCCACATGGCAGCTCACAACCATCTATAACTGTAGTCCCATGGGATTCAATGCCCTCTTCTGATGTGCCTATGTATATGCAGACAAAACACCCCTATGCATAAATTACATAAATAAATTAATCTATTTAAAAAAAATAGAGAGGCTGAAGAGATGGCTTGGGAGATAAAAGCACTTCTCATACAAAGGACCCTGGTTTGTGTCCCAGCATCTACATGGTGGCTCACAGTCATCTGTAACTCCAGTTCTGGGGGTTCTGATGCCCTTTGCTGGCCTCCATGGCTCTGTATGCATGTGGTGTGCATCTATACATGAAGCAAAACACTCATACACATAAAATAAAAAGAAGTCCTTCCTAAAGAAGAATTGGGGTAGAGGATTTTTTTGTCTGGTTATTGTAGTTTGTCTTCATTGCTTGTTTGGCCTTTGAGACAGGATCTCACATGGATCTGAAACTCACTATGTAGTGGAGGACGGGCTTGAACTCCTGGTTCTCCTGCTTCTCCAGATCCCAACCATGGGACTAAAAGCTACCATGCCCAGTTTTTGTGGTGGAAGAGATCAAAACCAGGGCTTCATGCATGCTAGGCAAGCACTGGGATAGTAACATTTCAAAACACGGACCTGAGTCAAGAGCACGGTGATGTGCAGTCCCAAGCCCTCAGGAAACAGAGACAGGAGGACTGAAAAAAAGTTAAGTTTGTCACGTCACGGAACTAGATCTGTTAGAGGAGTGTCTTCAGGACTGGAGAGATGGCGCTGGTTAAGAGCACGTACTGCTCTTGCAGAAGATCTGAGTGCAGTCTCAGCACCAAGGTCAGGTGACTCACAATCTCCTGTAACTACAGCTCCAGGGGCTCTGATATACTCTCTGGGTTCCACAGGCACACACACACACACACACACACACACACACACACACACACACACACAATTTTAAAAAAAAAATAAATCTTAGGCCTGGGGTTGGGGGAGGCGGGGGGGGGGGGGGGGGGGGGGGGGGGGGGGGGGAGATGGCCTTTAGCCCTGATGGGATCCAGGTGAAACAGGCATGCACAGGAAATAATTTAGTAACCTAGGACTTCATTTGGGTTATGGAATAGCCCTCCCCCTTGTAATAATGTGCTTGGTAGCTTAGCTCCTTTACATGCATGTACTATACACATACATCCCTCTCCAATATACCTAGCTACTCCAGAATACCCTCAGAGCTTCACCTGTCCACCTCCCTCTCTGAACAATAGAGTAGATTTCTCAGGTCCTGGTAACAATCAAATTTAGACGTTTCTATTCATTCAACTATATCACCAGTGTACCTGGTTTGAAGATAGAAAGGTTGATCCAGTCTGAATTAGTTTGAGTAGAATGTGAAATAAGTCAAAATGTTGTCTTCAAGTAAACTTAGGGAGAATAACCTATTTACTCTCTTCCTCCTATGTGTAATTGGCTGTGCATATGAGTAAAGTCAGGGCATTATGGGAACGGTCATGTGCAGCAGGAAAATGATTACATGACATAATCTACCAGTAACAAAAGAAAAGCACCTTCACTGTGCCCCTTGTGACCAAACTCCTCTTTGTTTTTGTTTTTGTTTTTTCGAGACAGGGTTTCTCTGTGTAGTTTTGGTGCCTGTCCTGGATCTCGCTCTGTAGATAAGGCTGGCCTCGAACTCAGAGATCCACCTAGCTCTGCCTCCCGAGTGCTGGGATTAAAGGTGTGCTCCACTGCCGCCTGGCCCAAACTCCTCTTTAACCCCAGAAAAAGAAGCCCCAAATAAGAACTGGGGCCCTTAGGCTGGGGAGATGGCTCAGTGGTTAAGAGCACTGGGTTCAATTCCCAGTACCCACATGGCAGTTTATAACTCTCTTGTAACTCCACTTCCAGGGGGTCCAACACCCTCACACAGACATACATGCAGGCAAGAACACCAATGCACATGAAATAAAAATAAAATTTTTTTAAAAAAGAATCGGGGCCCTTGAGGATCTTCACTCAAGTGGCTGACTGCCCGCTTACGATGTACTCTGATCTTTTCTACTGCTTTGTCTAAATAATTTCCTTCCTGCTTGTCAAACATGGGCGAGCTCCTATTTTCAACTCTTTGGATAGGAAGCCAAGGGTGTGGAAAGACCCTGACCACCAGTCACACAAGGGTTCGAGTCTTCTCGCCTCCACATCTTACCTCCATCCCTCTCCTCACGCTTTCTGTGGGGGGGTCTTATTCTTACCGTCGGAGAATGTCATTTTCTGCTCTTCTAGTAGCAGCAAACATGGCCACTAGACACCTCAGGTCTAAGGGGTTATTTTAGATCTAGTTTTATTATCCTTTTAGTTGTGTATACAGGGGGTTATGACACATGTGTTTGAATGTTCTCAGAGGTCAGAGGTGATGGATCCCCTGGAGCTGGAGCTGCAAGTAGTTGTGAACCATCAGACATGGATACTGGGAACCAAACTCAGGTCTTTGGCAGTCTCTCTAGAGCCCCAATTTTTTAAAAAATTCTCTTTATTCTTGAGAATTCCGTACAGGTGTACAACAAAATATGATCATATCTACCCTCACTTCCTTCCTCCAGCTCCTTTATAGCCCTCCAACACATCTGCCTCCCAACTTTTTTTTTTTTTATAACCCCCCAGGTCCAATTAGTGCTGCTAATGTGGGTGTAGGTGTGGGGCCATCCAGGAGAGCATGGGAAACCTGCCAGTGGTCACATCCTTCAAAAACAGTGACTCCCCCTCCCCTGGCAGCTACCACCGTCAACAGCTCCTCAGTGGGTGGGGGGTGGGGAGTGGCTGGGCATCATCTACCCCATCTGGGACAGAATTTTGGCTAGTGAATCTTTTGAAGGTCTTATGCAGGTAACCACTGTTTCTGTGCGTTCATGAGTGGGCTAGCCACGTCATTCACGGTCAGAAAACTGTGCTGCACAGTGTTCCTCCCCATCCTCCAGCTCTGCCGCTCTTTCTACTTCTCTCCTACTATGGTCCCCAAGCCACAGCTGGGAAGAGAGGGTTGATCCAGATGGCTGTTCAGATCTGAACACTCAGCCTCTTCAGCCTCAGTGCTTTGTCAGGTCTAAGTTTTCATAGAGTCCGATCTGAAACACTGGCCCTCCAGCATCCAAACTTCAAATATCATGCAAAGCTCTGGTTAGTCATGCTTGTGTTAAATGCTCAGGTCTTTATCACAATGTTCAGGGATTGGCATACTGGGATCACAGCACTGTGGTTGATAGCTCCCACCACCACCACCACCACATAAAACGGCAAACTCCTATAATCCTAGCGCTGGAGAGACTGAGGCATAAAGATTGCCATGAGTTCAAAGCCAGTCTAGAACACATAGCAAAACCTTGTCTCAAAAATAATAAGTCAGAACCAGATGTAGTGTTGCAGACCTTTAATTCCAGCACTTGGGAGGCAAAGGCAGGCAAATCTCTGTGAGTTCAAAGCCAGCCTGGTCTACACAAGGAGTTCCAGGACAGCCAGAGCTACACAGTGAGAACCCTGTCAATAATAATAATAAATATGATAATGAAAAGAAGAGAAAGAGAAGTGGCCTGTATGAACAAAACAGCCCTCAAGCCATCTATTTCATGAGCTGTCATGAGACAATTTGAAGTGTTTAGCATGGCACCTGTCATTTAAGGATCAACAAATGTTAATGTCATAACTGATCAGTGGACATGGAGATGAAGATATTTTAAAAGGTGAAAAAATCATGGAAGAGGAAAGAATGGGTCAAGATTGGTGAATATATAGACATGAGTAGACGGACAGGGGGAAGAAAGACCAGAAAAATGCAGACCACAGTTAAATCCATCACACTATATACCCCAAGGCTGAGAAAACAGAAAAGAGCCTAGCATTCCCGCAACCGTCTTCCTCAGAGCCTTTCCCCTCTAATCTTTCCTACGTCTTGTAGGAGAGTTCCCCCAGTTCTCTCTGCTCTTGGAGACTCACCCGTTTCTAACTTGTTCTCAAGAATAGCCACAGGATATGCTAGGAATGAAATATCTTGAGATAAGCAGACCAGAACAGTCACCTTCAGAAACGGGAACTATTTCAACACTATAGCACGGCAAATCACATCACCTCAGTGTTAAACCCAGAGTGACTTCCTTTCTAGAGTCCCCCAGCTGCTGCATAAAGTGCAGTACAGGACAAGACACCATGTGTCCTGAGCAAACACAGCCTCGGGGCCTGACTCACAATGAACCCAGGCTCCATTGTCCCTCTCTACCTATTTGTGAGTCCTCTTACATAATTTTTATACGTTTTCTCAGTGAACTCAGACAGGTTGGTAACCAAGGCCTTCTGGGCCTGTTTTCCAGGTCTCGTTCACCCCTACTTCCCTTGCTTCTCTGTGAGCGCACCAACCTCTCTCCTCAAAACTCCCCCAGTCGCCAAGATAGGGAGGGCATGGTAGAAAGGGGCTGTCTTCATCTCTTGATTCCCGGCAGCTATGGGACATAGAAAATGGGTCAACAGAAGAGAGGGGCAGGAACGGCCAGGTCAGGGGGGTAAAATCTTGGCAACCAGAAGTGCAAAATCAGATTGGATCTGATTTTAAAGAATTTTCTTTTGGCTTTGCTCACCCCCAGGAGGAGTGGAGTTAGATGATGGCTATGTGGGTCTGGGCAGCCCTTGGGGACTCTGAGAGGTGTATTTCTCTAGATTTGCCCTGCTCCTGTGAGTGTGCTCCCAGAAAGTGAGAGACCGTCTCATTGTCCCTACTCCTCCAACCCCACATAGCTCAGAACTACAGGGAAGAGGTGGGGCGTCTTGGGTTCTTTTCTGTTGCTGTCATAAAATACGCCTTTAATCCCAGCACTCGGGAGGCAGAGCCAGGTGGATCTGAGTTTGAGGCCAGCTGGTCTACAGAACGAGATCCAGGACAGGCACCAAAACTACACAGAGAAACCCTGTCTCAAAATAAATAAAATAAAATAAAATAAAATTAAATTAAATTAAATTAAATTAAATTAAATTAAATACTCTGACAAAAGTGACTTAAGGGAGAAAGTGTTTATTTTCGCTCACAGTTCAAGGTTACAGTCTGTCCATCATGGCAGGAGTGAAGGCAAGGAGTGCTCTTTACTCCAACCCTGTGCCAAATCTTGACTCCCACCCTTAAGATGACAGTTCAAATGCCTCATGAGATCAGTACTGCAAACTTTCCCTAAGGACAACAATGCACACGTGTGTGCACGCGCACACACACACCTTTTTAAATTGTTTTAAAGAGTTATTTTATTTTTTAATTTGATTTTATGTGCATTGGTTAGGATTTATTTTATTTTTAATTATGAGGGAGCATATGCAGAGAAGGGCTGGTGTCCTTGGAGGTCAGAGGTATCAGCTCCCCCTGGAGCTGGAGTTACAGGTGGTTGTGAGCCATCCAATGTGGGTGCTGGGATCCAAACTCCAGCCCTCTGCAAGATGTTATACCGTATTTCCCACCAAACGTCTTGTTCAAACTCCTGACTGCTGGCGTCGTCAGAACAGAAACCAAGGAGTAAGAAACGAACGCACCTACTAAGAAGTTTAAAAGGGACCCCTCCCCCAAAAGCTTCCACAAACAGGAAGACAGCTCGGAATCCACCCATGAGAAAGTATTGTTACCAACTCTGAATGTTACTGCATTCAGTTCCAACAGTTAACACCACAAAGCATCAGGCTCCACAGACCTAAGGGGAAGGTCTTCAACAACGGTTCCACTCTAGATGCCCGTTACAAGAAGAGTTCCCAAGACGCTCATCAACAAGCTAAAAATCTGATATAAATAAGATGGGCACACCATTTCCTAGACATACAATAGCATTTGCCTAAATGACTGAAAAAAAAAAAATAAAAATCACTGTCCCAGCTCGAGAGGAGGAGCGATGACCCTGACCATTAGACAGTTTAACTAAGAAATACTTCCCTACCCTAGCTAGTCTAGACTGTGTTCTCTCTGGGGGTCTATTCCTTGTGTCCTGAGGTCATTCAAGAACTGGGCAAGCAAGAAAAACAATTGACAGGGTCAAAGTCAGCAAAGTGGGGGTGCGGGGCGGGGAGGTGGGGAGAGACACTGTGAGGAGAGCCCCAAAGCACTTTTTACTGCGGCCTCGTGCCAAGGCCACAGTCTACCAACGTGTGGAACTCTAAAATCCGACTCCGTCCCTAGGAAAGAGGGTCCTGCGTATCCAGCATCTTAATAAACTCCTGACTACGCCCCTTCAGTGACAAAACACAGGGCCACTACTCAGCGCCACATTTTGAACCCGCCTCCTCCGACGAAGAACTGGCTCCTCCCCTTCCGGGTGATACGCAAGCCACACCCCTAGAGTGCGAAGGTATCCCTGTGATGTAATTGTTAACGGTCCGTTTCCGGGGCGGAGCCAGGGAGGGCGGGGAGTTTAGGCTGTGCCGACCCCTGAGCCCCCCTTCAGGTGACTCCAGCCCCTGAAAAATCTTCATCCAGGGCCCTAAATGACCCAGCCCCACTGCTGCCAGACCGCTCTCCTGGACGACTCCACGCCCGGGTCCCTAGATAACCGTCCTTCTAACGCCTTAACTTCCAGTGACTACCATAGCATCATCCCATCCTGTCCCGATGTGGCCATTGGCTTGCGGGGGGCCACCTGCCTCAGAGTCCCTGAGGACGATTCAGACCCGTCCTAGGAAGGATGGAGAAGGGGACTTGCGGCTGGGAATAAGTGTTCGTATCATGCTGCTCCCCAGGAACCGTTCGGAGCCCGGGACATGTCGCGATTGAGGAGATACGAGGTGGCGCTGGAAGCGGAGGAGGAGTGAGTGGAGGCGGGAGGTGCGGGGGAGGGATATGAGGCCGGGGGTGGGGGAAGGAGCGCGTCCTGGGGCGGGCGGAACGGGCCCTGGTGGGGCGTGGGCTGCTGATGTCCAGCCCCCGGGGGCGGGGCTTGCTGGCGGGCGCGGTTCCAGGGGTGGGGTCTGTGGGTCAGCCCCGCCCCTCCCGGTCCGGCTCCGCCTTCTCTTTGCAGGATCTACTGGGGCTGCTTCTACTTTTTTCCTTGGCTGCGAATGTGGCGCAGGGAGCGGAGGTGAGGGGGCTGCGGTCTCGCGGGGGCGTGGACGAGGTTCAGTGTCGGAGGACGCATGTGGGGGAGTTCAGGAGCCCCTGCCCGCCCCGCCTCATGTCATTGTCGGGTCGCCCTACAGCTCGGCGCACCCCCGGGAGCAGAAGCTGGAGCCTCTGCGGGGCCTAATGAGCTGTTTGTCGAGCGGCCTGAGGCCTGCTCCCCAGCGCTCAGGTCGTGGTCTCCTCTGTCGCACTCCCACCGCCGCTGCACAGACAGCCGGTGCATTAAAGATTTAAAGTCACGCCCACTGCCTTCCTGACTTTACCGCCGCAGCCGCCACTGGCGCTGGGAATCCCACGCCACACCTGCTGTTTTCTTACTCGCAGGGCGTCCCTCCCTGGTAGGATGCCCTGGCATGCCAAGGCCTCCGTTGCTCCTAAGGGCCCCCAATTATCGTCAGGTTTCCAATTACTACCAGTGACTGGCTCCCTGCCACCCCGCCACACCCTCCCCCAAAAGCACCTACACAGTAGGCCACATATTTCCGCCACTTATCAATGTTCCCACAACTCCAGCTGTTACTACCGTCCTCTAACCGGAACTTTGCCAAGTGCCTGAAGAATCTTCTCTTCCTGGGAGTGGATCTAAAGCACTTTAGCCAAAGTTACAGAGTCAGCTGTCAGCGAGAGGAAGGACCAGTTCCTAGAAGCTGCCTCTAGCAGTCTACCTCAGGAGAGTGACAAGGGTTAAGGGTCCAAGGCCTTTCCTAGAGCTAAAACCCCAAACCGACTCCTCCAGGCCGAGCCTAGTTTTTTGTTTTTTATTACGAGTGTGTGTGTGTCCACCACAGTGCACGTGCACGCAGAGGTCAGAGGACAGCTTGTGAGGGTCCGTTCTCTTTTTCTCCCGTATGGGTTCCAGGGGTCTAACGCGGGTCCTCAGGCTTGGCACCATGGCCGCCTTGCCAGCAGCCCCTGATCCCAGATTTAAAGATCCTTGGCATCCCTAGAAGAGCCCTGCTGCCCCTTTTTATCCAACCCAAATCTCTCTGGAACCAACTCTTACAGTGGCCACAGTCAGGCTGCTCCCCTCTCCTCCTCAGAGACGCCAACTCCAGCACCAGAAAAGACACCGATGATTAAGTTATGGAGACAGCCTGGATTCTGGCTGAGCCCAAAGCTCTTTTTAGCCTGGCACTGCCCCGGCATAGCAGATTGTTCTGGGAAAGAAGACTTGGCCTTCCTATCTTTGGAGAAGCCAAAAAGGAGAGATGGGTACACAGCCAGGAAAATGTCTCTGCCTTCCAAAGATCTCTGGACTGACAAGTCAGGAGAGCTCACAAATGGCAGGCAACTAGTTAACAAAACATATAGGGCAAGATGATACAACTTCGGGATTTCTTCAGAATCTCTCTATCTCTATCTCTCTCTCCTCTCTGTCAGTCTGTCTCTGTCTCTCTCTTTGATGCTACACCCAAGCCTTGGGACAAATGTCTAGACAGGGAGTAAGAGTTCTAGAAACACTGAAGCCTCGGGTACCAAAAGTTCCGGATGAGCGGCCCCTGGGTTGTGGTTACTTTCAAATACCTAAGTGTGCAAACTTTTAGCCATTTCCTCAGTGTCTACATCAAATGCTTTGTCTAGCCCTGGGCCACATCCTCCCAGACAGTCAGAAGACTTCTGAGACAATGTCCAGAAGGGTCCTTGGGTCGCACCCTTGTCAGGAGGGAGCAAGGTTTGGAGTGTCACCTAGCTGTAGCCGAGCGAGCTGCCCAGAGCCAGTGGCAGCCCCACCCCAAGAGCTTGTCCACAGAGAATGACTGGCCTCTTAGCCGAAAGTGCAACATATGGATAAGAGATGGGTTCTTAGGGTTGTGGCTCAGTTTATATTTCAAATCCAGAACAGGACTTGAAAACTGACATTCCCGAATTAGGAGTCCGAGCCATTAACCCAGCAAGCTTGCCCCACCCCCAGCATTTCACAGCTTTCCAGAAAGAGCTGGCTCAAGATGAGTAGGAATTGTGCATGGAAGAGAAAGGAGGGAAAAGTAGATGGGGTGCTCAGAGTTTGGGAAAATGGGGATTTCTGAACCTGGGTTGGGAGAGGTATGTTCCTTCGAGCCCAGAGTGTAAAGAGGATGGAATTTGAATCAAAAGAGACCTAACTTAGCTCTTGAGTCTGATGTCTCCAACAAGCCAGAGACTATGTCTGGAAACCCCCAGGCTCCCACTGACAAGCTGGCATCCGTGGAACAAGACTAAGGAGAAGCAAGAAGGTGAGATTTGGGAGAGGGCCTTTATTGTCTTCTGGGACGTTGGTTTGTTTGTTGAGACAGGGTCTCACTATGTAGCCCAGCTGGCCTAGAACTCACTGTGTAGACCAGGCTAGCCTCAAACTCAGAGAGATTGATCTGCTTCTGCCTCCCAAGTGCTGGGAATAAAGACATGTGCCACGGTACCCCACCCCCTTTCACCTGTTTTAACGTCAGCGATCAGGCATCAGAGAGCTTGTGTTTCTCCTCCTTATCCACCGCACTTCCCCCCTTAGCCAAGAAGAGTCTGTTTTAGGGACCCAGTCCCATCAATTTCTCCTGATAACATAGGCAGGCCAGGGCAGGGAGTGGGGAGAAGATGAAGACAGGTTGGTGCTAGCTTCTGTTCCTCCCCCATAAACTCTTCCGTCAGAATATGTCTGTAGGATATGATAGTACAGAGGGATGATTGTGGAAGTGCAAATGCATGGCAGTGGGACTTTGGGGTATAACTGGAGCTGTATGATTTTGTCTATGATTATACAGTCATGGGTGTGACTTTATGGGGTTACGTGACCAACGTATGACTTATGAATGTGTGGCTATGGGTATGAGTATAAATGCCTATTAGCAGATGCCCAGTGAATCGTGGCTGTCCTAAGCCACTGTAACGTCTGCCCCTACACCATTCACTACCTCTCTCCAGTGTTCTCTGTTCAGGGCTTGGGAGCCCATGGGAAATGGCAGTCTTGGAAGGGATGGGGTCAGTGACAGCAGGCCAAGAGTTAGAGCTCAGTATCACAAGATAAGCAAGGTATTGCCGCCTGTCTCTGACTCACCTAGTGCCCCAGGCAAAACGCAACTAGATAAAAGGTAGGGTGAGGAGGAGAAAGAGGAGTATCTAGGCTGAGCGTCATGGAGGGGCTCTCACCCACCAGCAGCCTCCTGTTGATACTGTTGCTTCTGAGCCGGACCCTGGAGCAGGTAAGTTCTTGGAGGGTACAGGATGATAGTGGATGGACTAGAAGGGACGGGGCCCAGAAAGTTCCACTTCCAGGTATCTAATAGAGCAGCCTCGGGTCTAGACCTTTCTGAAGACACGGCCTTATTGTTCTACAGCCTTGCCACTGCCCTCCAGCACTACCTGCTGTACTCAGCTCTATAGACAACCGCTCCCGAACAAGCTCCTGAGGAAGATCATCCACGTTGAACTGCAGGAGGCAGATGGGGACTGTCACCTTCAGGCTATTGTGTGAGCTCTGCCCCCAACCTTGAGACCTCTCACTGCCTCCGTCAGAACACCTCATACTCGTCCCAATCCCAGCCCCAATGCTAATTCTGGTGCCTACTCAAGTTTTCGTCTGGCTCTTGCCCCCAACCCCTGAACCCTACCTAAGCTCATCCCCTAAATCTGGGCATATCTTTGGATTTTTCCCTTTCCAGGCTTCACCTGGCTCGGCGCAGTGTTTGTGTTCATCCTCAGAACCGTAGCCTGGCCCGGTGGTTTGAGCGCCATGGGAAAAGGGTCCAGAGGACTACCCAACTTAAAGCTGGAACTACCAATGAAAATGTATTCGAGCCCCCAACAGCAAAGCTAATAAAACAGCATTAGACAGTAATCTCCAAAAACTTCTTCAGTCTCTTTATTTCAACTCTTCACAGTCCCCACAAGGGCCAAGGCCAAGGTCTGCACACACTCTCCAAGCATCTATATACACACATACAGAGAATGTATGTCCCTTATCTCACATACACACAGTCACAGATGGACACAGACACACACATCTATACACATTCCTCAAGTGGACTTCCACCTCAAGGATGACATCAGAAGTTCAGACAGTATTGAGCTGGCAGTACGTTTGGAATATAGGGTCTCAATGAAAAGGGCTTCAAACTTCCGAGACCTCCATCCATGGGGATCCATCGCCCTGCCTCTCTCTCTGCCTGCCCATTTAAGCACCCCAGCCTGACAGGGTTACAGGTGGGATCAGCTGAAGTTCTCCTGGGTCCTCTGCAGGTTTGGGATGCCTAGAAGAGCAGGGAGCAAGTCATGTGACAGCAGGACTAGGTCCAGACATCCTTTGAGAATGAAAGGGGAGCATTCCTAATCCAAACACTCTGAGGAGGAACGGAAGGGCCCACTTGTGAGGGAGCCCTAGCACCCTAAAGATAAGGAAGTAGACATAGCTCTGGGCCTAGGGGGTGGGGAGCAAGATGCTCAGTGGGTAAAGCATGTGCCAAGCAAGCCTGATGACGAGTTCAATCTCTGGGACCCACATGAAGGTGGAAAGAACTCCACACGGTCCTCTGACCTCCAGACATGTGCCATGGCACATATGTGCCTGCACACACATATCATACACACACATAACACAGTAATAATACAATTTAATTTTTTCAAATCAGTGAGAGGAGCAAGCATTTATCCAAGACATTTAAGGGGAGGGGACGAGATCCAGTTCTAACACCTTGAAAATGAAGGGAGCTACCTGGGATTCCCAATACTCCCAAGAGGGAAGAGACCCATTTCTGAGACCAGGTACTCAAGAGTGGAAGGTCTACCCTTTCTCCCCCTCATCTAGATATAAAAAACGAGGAGCCCCAACTCCCGTGATCCCGGTACATAAAATCACCGGGGCATCAGGTTCTTAAGCCAGACACTCAAGTGGGGGCCTACATTACTAAGTGCTACTCACCTGGAAGCTTGTCCACTGGAATCATTGGTTCCAAGAACCCAGGTTTTTGAGGTCCATCTTTGCCACCCCGTCTCAGCCTCAGCCTGAAGATAAAAGGGCAGCTGTTTCCCCAGCCACACATCTCCTCCAAGAGGATATATATTAGCAAAGAGTGAGGCGCGCTAGTGAAAGTCAGGAGGGAGAGCAGTCAGGTGGGAAGAGGGGTTCTGACCAGGCAGGTCCAGCAGGCCGTCAACAGGAGGCCCTGCGGGTGGGAATGGATGTGGTCTCTGGGCATCAAAGCAGCTGTTGAGGGTTGCAGCTAAGGAACCAGTGGCACTCACTTACCAGAGCCCCAGAGCCAGGGCTCCAACAGCAAGGCCAAGGAAAGAGAAGATTCCCAAAGATGCCAACACAGCCACTTGCTCCAAGGGGTCCTTGTGATCTGAGGGAGAAGGCCGTGCGTCACTGGGAGAGCATGTTAGCCGCCATGCTTGGTGATATGGTCTCTCTAGGACTTCCATCTTCCCCCATCGGCCCAAACTTACCAAGTGGCCTTGGGTCTGACTGCAGGGAAGGCCTTGGAGGGGTGGGGCCGTCCTCTTGAACGGCTGCTGCCTCTTGCTGCTGTTTGTGTACCTGGCTCCCATCAGGCATCTCATTCTGTAGGGGACCTGAAGGAAGATGAAACCTGAGGAGTGTACAGAGAAGCTTCTGCCTTCCTAAGGCAGGGGCAGGACTAGATAGAACCCTCGAGGTGGGGGCCTAAGAGGCAGTTTCAAAGGGTGTGGCCAGTTTCTGGGATCTGCCTTGTAGACTTGCAGACATAGTCTCCAAGTGCAGAAGTGGACTCGGGGCTAAGGTTAGGGTAGGGCTGCAGGCCATCAGGGCTATAGTGTAGGACAGTAATAGCAGGGACTGGAAGACCGAAACAAGATGTGTGTAAAACCGTCTGGTTGACAGTTGCTTTAGGGTAAGGGCTCTGCCTTTTCTTTGTCCTTGTCTCTCACCAGTGCTAGGAGTACCCCAGGCCTCTGGGCTCCAGGCACTCCAGGTCCCAGCATCCAGGAAGTCCCTGGCACTGACTCGTACCGCATGGGGCAGCCCAGCCACAGCATCTGTTATCACCTCCTCCAAGCCGATGGGCTCGACCTGGAGGTAAAAACGGTTTCTCAGGGTGTGGTCTAAGTTGTAAGTAGAGAACCTGCCCAGCCCCAGCCAGAAAGGACACCTGGGAACACTATATAGGAGGAAATTGGGTCTTCAGAGACCAGTCAACGCCTGGAAGCTATGCAGAACATTCAAGATCTCAGAACCAGAGACAGAACGGGAAGATCAAGATTGAGACACACTGCAGACCTCACCGTGGACCAGGCTGGATGCTGCGCTGGACGGTATTGTAACCGGAACTTGAGCAGGAAGTGGGGTTGGCGGCGCCAGGAGGCAGGGTATGTCCAGCTGGCGTGCAGGCGTCTCGGGTAACCAGGTACTGATTCCACCCGCAGTCCCTGGGGTGGGTCAGGGCGCACTAAGCACAGCCAGACACAAAGTCCAGGGTAAGTGACAGGAACTCCTCCCTTCCTCACCACTCCCCACAGTGTGCTCGGTGTGTGTGTGCAGTGTGTGCGCGGTGTGTGTGCCGTGTGCGCGATGTGCGTGGTGTGTGCGGTGTGCACGGTGTGTGTGTGTGGTGTGTGCGCGGTATGCGCGCGGTGTGTGCGCGATGTGCGCGGTGTGCGCGGTGTGTGCAGTGTGCACGGGGTGTGTGTGTGTGTGTGTGTGTGTGTGCGCGCGCGCGGTGTGCACAGTGTGTGTGTAAAGGTGCTTTAGTCAGACACCTCCCAGCGGGAGGGGAAATGTCCAATTCCATCACTCAGCCTCAGGACCTGTCTCTCATCCTTGTTATAAAATAAGCAGCAATCCAATAGCAGGATTTTGATAAGTTTGAGTGATAAAAAACTTACCATCCACAGAAGATTCACTGACCCAAATTCCAACCTAAGTGTGACTGCCTTCTCCCCTCCCACACTCAGATCAAGAAGGAAAAGGGGCCAGCAAGCCTTTCCCCTGGACAGGGAGAGCTTGAGACTGGGCTGCCTTCAGCATGGGGCCTAGAAGCAGGAGTCAGCTAGGCAGCCAAGGACTTGTGGGTAGTGGCAGAAGCCTCTAGACAGTGGTTCTCAACCTTCCCAGTGCTGTGATCCTTTAACACAGTTCCTCAGGTTGTGGAGAGCCCCCAACCATACAATTATTTTCTTTGCTACTTCATAACTGTAATTTTGCTACTGCTAAGAATCATAATGTAAATATCTGATATTCAGGACATCTGATATGTGGCCCCCACAGGCTGAGAACCACTGCTCTAGAGTGCGTACAGAACCCATCTCTGTGACTACTTGGTCTTTACGTATGAAAAGGAGAGGGCTAGTTGGAAGTTGGGGCAAGGGGGGGGTGTGAGTCTGTCTGGAGTCTCTGTGACGGGACTCTGGAAGGAGGCCAGGGGTTGGGGTACTCACAGATGCTCTGTAATCTCACATCCAGAAGGCACGTGCTGGCACCCAGTGGGTTCACCTCAGTCACGTTGATCCGGTACTCACTCCAGAACTCTGCCCCGTGGACCACACATCGGAAAGCCTCTAGAGGGTCCTGTGGGCATGGCCAAGGCCCTGTGGATGAACTTTCCCTAGGAGGGAGGATATGGTCTTGGGTTTTGCAAATAAGTCACAAGTTAGAGTCCCCAGTGTCTCTCTGTGTCTTACCTCTGACTCTCAGCTCCTGGCAGGGTCTTCTTCCTGACAGAAAGGGTGTCATCTGAGGTCAGGAGGAAAAGAGGGCCCCCTGCCTTCTCTGATAATTTGTCAGAACTTCCCTCCCTGCCCGCCACACCCACATCACGCCGGCATCCCCCGTTGCACAGGCGCACATACCTGTAGGAGGTAAGATAGCGGGTGGGTAGACCGCTGACCTGGCCGGGACTCCACGTACAGGAGAAGTTTTCATAGTCTACCGCCTGGCAGGAAACCTCGGGACGAGCTGGGGGAACTGGAGACAGAGGGTACAGCTGAAGACTGAGGCATCCCTAGCTCCTCCCTACC
The DNA here is from genome assembly GCF_004664715.2 of Peromyscus leucopus. Classification (NCBI taxonomy): domain Eukaryota; kingdom Metazoa; phylum Chordata; class Mammalia; order Rodentia; family Cricetidae; genus Peromyscus; species Peromyscus leucopus. Next base: position 53,537,096 of record NC_051064.1, on the reverse strand, counting down.
CCAGAGGGCCTGCTCAGGTCCCAGGCTCCCTTGGGAATTCGATGGCTCCTCACTGCCACCTTCCCTAACTCACAGCCCAGCTTCAGGGTCACCATGCCCCCAGATACACCATCCAGGGTCTGGCAGATGTAAGTGCCCTCGTCAGTGCTGTCCACGTGGGCCAAGACCAGTCTGTGTCCTAGTCCAGAGTCGGGTCCCTGAAGCAGCCTCGACTCCCCATCCCGAAACCAGGACACTGGGGTCCTGAAGGCGAGATGAAGTGACGAAAGGGAGAGACTGAGTCAGGCCATGCAACTGTTCTCCGAGAGCTTCTGAGCACACTTGCGATAAACCACTATCCCATGCCTGGTGTGGGTGCGTGCCTATCATCCCAGGAGGCTGGAGGAGGAGGCTTTTGAGTTTAAGGCCAGTCTAGGCTACATAGCAAGCTCCAGACCACTCCCAGGTATCAAAAGAAATAGATTAAGTAATAAAATAAAAACAAAAAGGAAGAGACTGAACCCCAATCCCCTGCCCTTTAGAAAGACCCTTGTGGTCAAGCTTTTGCCTCCTTTTCCTTCATCATCTTGCCCTTCCTTCCCACAGGCCACATTCTTTCTCTCTGCTCCTCCTTACTGAGGCCATTCCCACCTCAGGGCATTTTCGCAAGCTGTTGCCTCGGTCAGGAGTGCGTCTACTCTAACCTGTGCGTGCCTGCGTGTGTGTGTGCGTGGCTGCTGCTTTTTGACCCAGCAAGATTCTTGAGTGCTTACTGTCTTCCCTACCAGGATGAAAGCTCTTGAGGACGTGCATCTTGCTGTTACCTCAGAGCCAACAACAGACCAGGCACTTAGCAGGCACTCAAACATACTGGCTAGTTAACTAACTGATGATTTTTTTGATACTAGGTATCAAGCCCAAGGCCTTATACATGCCAGTCAAGCACTCTAAGCGACACCCCAACACTGGCTGAATTTTCTACTGAATAAGAACAGGCGGAGGGTTAGGACGGAGAGGCAAGGATCGTGGCCAGAAGCAGCAAGTTAGGAGGGAACGTGAGGTCTGGACAGGGCCAAGAAAGAATCCTGAGTATGAGATTAGCAGGTAGGTGAACACTTACCCAGCATTCACTCCAGGACAACAGAGCATCACGGACCTGCCAGGCTGCCCATACTGGACCCCTGTGAAGGGCATTCCTGAGGTGAAGTCCTTCTTTTGTACCCCCCCTCCCATTTATGAGACTGGTAGGGTGAGGGGCAAGCTGCTAAGCCCTGGGTGTGGGGGAGGGGGTCGCTGTGTCAAAGCATGATGGGGATCAGGGGACCAGATAGAGAAGGGACCCAGGCTGTCAGAAATGGTGGGGGATTAGGCCACAGGAATGGGCCAGAGTGAGAATAGCAAGTCTCCTAAGGGGGTCCCAGAGTGGCATGTTCTTACCTGGAGGACCCCAGGCCTGGGGGCAGGGGGAGGAGGAAGACACCAGGGCTGCTGCCACAGCCACCAGGACCCTGCTCAGCCCTGAGCAGCTGCTGCTCATCTGTGGGGGAAAAGGAGGCTTAAGAGTTGCCCACCGATGAGCTAGGAGCCTGGCTCATCCTCTCCAAAGCCGGGGCTTCCTTAAGGAAAACTGAAGCATCAGGAGAAATGAAGCTATTGGAAATGACTGAAGTCCCCTTTCCACCATAGACCCAGTGCAATATATATTTGTGTGTGTGTGTGTGTGTGTGTGTGACACACACACACACACACACACACACACACACACACACACACACACACACACACTTCATCTCAGTCCTGGGCTTAGGGCCCAGAACAAAAGCCAGAGGCAACAGACTATGCCAGCATCCCCCACACACACACATACACACACATACACATCACCTTTGGCACCCACCCCTGGCACCAAGGCCTGGCACTGGCTCAGCCACTCCCGTTAACCCATACAATCCAGCTGCTGGGAATTCTGGCATTCGCCACCAACCTGACCAAGGCTAATTACTGCCTCTGGCCAACATACAGCAAATAATGAGATGAGACCTCATCACCCTAAGATAGGGAGCTGACATGAAGGGTCCAAATGCGCCCTATAATCACAACATGAGGCCTAGCCTGCCCTAGCGGCCAAGCCTCTGGCCTGGGCCTGGCTTCTTACTCTAGTACTTGGGCCACTGAGATGGGCCTGGCTTGGAATCGTGTTGGTCTCAAGCCTGCGAGGCTGAATAGAGCTAGGGTGCAGGCTGGGGCTGCAGAATTAAGCGGATCCAGATGCCCTGGCTGCTGCCAGAGGCTGAGAGCAGGCGAGAAGCCAGCAGATGGAGATGGAGACAGGGTGGCGGAGAAGGGAGGGGAAGCTGGGAGCCTGCAGGAGCTGGGCGCCTGGTGTGGGGGCCACAGCAGCAGGAGGGGGGGAGTGGTCAGGACCAAAGGCGACTGCAGTGGGGGCCAGAGTGCAAGAGGTCCGGATTGGGAGCAGCAGGAACTCAAAGTCTGAGAAATGTGCATGCAGGGAAGGAGCGGGGTGCTGAGAGAAAGGTCTCTGGGTTGGAGACCCAGCAGCAGATTGGAGGTAGCAAGGAAGGGGCAGAGGGCAAGGCCTTAGTCAGAGCCAGAAGACCCCTCCAGAGTAAAACAGAATGAGGCCCTCGCATATCTGTGTCACCCTGAATGTCTTGTTGGCCCACCCCCGGGGTCCCCAGCCCCATTCACCCTCTCAGCCTCGCCCTACCTCGATAATCACAGTGGCTGGGTGTCCATGGCCTCCACGACTTCCTCCTACAGGCTACAGCACTGTCTCCACTCAGTCCTGGGACCCCAGAACCACCCCCTCCTTCCCATTCTCTGCCCCGCCCCCTCGGGGCCTTGAGCTTAGCCACCCCTAGCCAGGCCCCCTCCTCCCACCCTTCCTTCCCTTCTCTCTCCTCCCCTCCCACCCCAGGGCCTGGGAAGGGAAGAGGCCGCCCCCCTCAAGCTGGAAAAGGAAGCCAGAGACACAGCCAGGACCAGCAAGAGGGAGAGGAGGGTTGCTTCTGCCTCTATCCCTGTCGCCAGAAGAGACACCAAAACCATAGCTACTCAGGGACTCGCTGGATACAGTTAACTAACACAAGGATATTCACTTGAACACATGTGGGCACAATAAAAAAATTAACACACACACACACACACACACACACACACACACACACACACACTCATTCCTATTCTTTCCATTCTCCAACAAATGTTCCCTGCGCGCACAGCTGGCTGTTTCCAGGGGGAAAACAGGCCTCACACTGGAGAATATAAGGAAAGGCCAGAGTCCAGTTCCCCCCTTCCCTGGAAGTTCCAGCCATTTCTATTCTCCCCTCCACCCGTTGGGCCTCAGCACCAGGAAATGCCTTTGATCCCTTGGTGCCAGATACACTGGAGTCACAGCTACCCTCAGACTCATATTCTTAGATACAGTCACTCACAGTCGTCACCCTGAGACACTCAGACCCAGACACATTTACACATCTCAGTCTACTAGTGGTCCCTCTGACACAAAGGCATACACGTTATGTGTGAGGGGTGCAGAGAGGACTCCTCGCCATAAGGAGCTCTTGGTGACAGATCAGCATTGGGTCAAGGTTACAAGCCCTTGTGTGGCCAGAAACAAGAGTACACGGGGAGATCAAGCATAGGGAAACTGAGAGACAGCTTGCCGTCAGAACTAGAAAAGCAGAGACTCAGAGACACCTGGGAGAAAAAGCTGAGCGAGATAAAAATCTCTCCTGGAGATAATCATGGGGACAGAGGAAGAAATGTAAAGAAACGGAGTCAGGCATGAAAACAGAAACACCACCAGACCAGGGGCCTAGGAATGGAGCTCAATTGGCAGAGCTTGCCTAACATGCACAAAACCCTAGGTTTGATGCCCAGCACTTATAAAAACAGATGTGCCGCACCTGTAATGCCAGCAATCCAGAGGCTTAGGATGCATGTGGCCCTGTCTCAAATAAGAGCAGTAGACCAGCGATAGGACTTACTCTTTCAGCACTGGAGATGGAACCCAGGCCCTGGCTCACACTAGACAGGCCCTCTCTGACTGAGCTGCATTCTCAGCCCCCGCAAATCTGGAGCAGAGGAAGAAGGAGAGCCATGTGCAATGGGGGTGGATCTGTCTATGCTGCAGCCTGGGTGGAAGTCAGCCTCCCCGAACAACTGAAGTTTCCCCGAATATAAGAACCCAGCTTCACTCGCACACCGCCTAGGCTAGGGGATAGTACACACCACGGTCACAAGGCTCGCTCTTGCTCTTCTACCTCTGAAGTCACACATTATCACACAAAAACCCGGCCACCCACTCTCACACTGGCAGACAAAGTCGAAGACCCCCACGGAGTTTCCCAAGACACACTCCCTGGCGTGGTCCCTGCCGCTCTCACGAACAAACACACCAACAGCAACTGCCCACCGACAGACGCGTTCCCGCAGTTGCTGTGCCACAAGCAGACCCAGCTACAATGACACTCTCAAACGCAGTCACGCTCACTGACAGATAGCGCCCGGTGACACCAGTTTCAGAGCCTCACACACTGGCATCGTCACACACGGACACTGCCTCGAACTCACACAGACACACTCATAGTCCATCAGTCACTCCCTGCCTTTCAGATCACACACCGCCCGGCCCCGCCCCCTCTTGGCAGGACTTGGGAGTCTACACCCGGGTCCCAGCAGGCCTCACCTTCCGCGGCTGCCGCCGCCAGCGCCCTCCACCCTCGCCCTCTGCCCCGGCCTCTACTCCCTCCTCCTTCGCTGGACTCCCGCAGTCGGGGCGGCTCCTCCAGGCGCCAATGGAACGAGAGAGGTGAACAGGGGGGGCTCTCGGCCCATTGGAGCCTCCAACTGCCAATCACTTCCACCTCCTCCGGACACTTCCTGTCCCGTCTGGAACTTAAGAGGAGGGTGCCTGAGTAGGATTCCTAGGACCAAACCGGAGGCTGCATTCCTCATACCTCTCCTGAAGGCCTGCCCTCCCGAGGACAGCAGGCCTCCAAGTGCTCAGGCTCGTCCCTTCCCAGCTGTCCACACTGCCTCAGGTTCCCTGCTGAACCACTGGGCAGCTGACTGCATTCGGTGAAGGTGCCCTGACTCCAGATAAGATAGGAAAACGGAGGGTTGGTCTAGTTCTCAAACTTTGGAGGACTGAACTTTTAAAACCAGAAAGGCTCCATCCCATGCCGGGTTAAATCACAATCCTTGTCCATTGCATCTAGATCCCAATACTGTTTCTAAAACCCCTCAGGCGATTCCAAATACAGGCAAGGTTAGGGTGTGCATGTTTATGTATGCCCTAAAACTAGCCACCTACTCAGGGAGCCTCAAGGGAGATGCCTATTTCGTCTGAATTTCTAGACCCTGGCAATATTCCCAATCCCAGGCACCCCCGTCAATCCCCCCAAGGTCTCAGGAGGAAGGGCCCTAGGTAGGAAGGCAGGAAGAGGAAGCTTGGGTTCTTCTAGGTCAGGCCCAGTCACTCGCCCAGGTTTAGTGTGACTTCTCAACCCTAAGACTCAGTTCCCGTGGAAAAGAATGGAAGAAAGGCATTCTGGCCATCCCCATGTCACCTACAACTCTCAACTTTGCTTTAGAATCTGGAGAACACCACGTGACATCTGGTCTCATCAATCGAATGGCCTGTTGTTCACTACCACAAGGAAAAACAGATCCAGGAGGGAGAGGGCAGACTCAAGATCACTTCGTCCCTGGGGCTGCCCCAGCTGTCTTCTCCATGCCGAGCCCTGTACAGCGACCGGGGCATAGGCACGGGACTGAGGCTACATATACCGCACAGAGAAGCTGGAGGAAGCCAAGAACACCAAGCCACATGCACACTCCCAACCCACCCCTTTAGCCCCTGTGGTCTGGAGCAGAGTCTAGCTGTGGCCACTCACAAAACCAGGCTTCTGGCCAGCAGCCCGGCTCTGGACTGACTGACCTTTGGGACTAGGGTTCTCCTCACCCTCTCCCCACCACGCTTTGAGGCCCAGGCTTGATGAACTGACAAAAATAAACCCAGTGATACAAAAGGCACTGGCCTTCCCAAAGACTCTGCCAAGCTAAGAACATAAGATTTGTAAAATAGTCTCCAAAATTAGAATGATGTTTATATCACAAGAAGATCAGATACAATACTGAATATTGTTCAGAGATCGGAGGTAGAATTTTTTTTTCTCCCAAACTAAGGGTTGGACACAGGGTCTCACACATGTCAGAGAAATACTCTGTCACTGAGCTATTTCTCAAGACGGTTTCTCTAAGCTATTCAGGCTTGCCTTGAATTTACAATCCTCCTGCCTCAGCTTCCTAGGTCGCTGAGATTACAGCCCTGCACCTCTAGGCCCAGCTTGGCATTGGTTTCAGAGGCTAGCTCTTGCTAGGTAACCCAAGCTGGCTCAAATTCACAATCCTCCTTCAGCCTCCAATGTGGTGGAATTACAGGTATGCACCATCGTGTCTCACTTGGGAAGGAATTCTTGCATCAAATCTTTCTTGCCTACATCTTGAACATTTGTAGGCAAGAAAGAGTGTTTGGAGTCACACTTAGCCTTTCCCCAAGACTCCAGAATGTTAAGAGTTCACATTTCTCTGGGTCACAAAAACATGGTTAACATTTGAGATGCAGTTTTATTGATGTCACATCTGCCCAAACTCCAGGTCCCGGGTCTCTCAGACGAAAAGACTCAAGGCTCTGCTGTCATTCATGGTCAAGCGATGGCTGAGGTTTCCTTGTCTTCCTTCGTCAGGCAATAATGTACTCAGGAAGTGCCCTTAATCTCTCTGCAGCCTAGAAGGGGACAGGGACCCAGGATGGTATGGAGTTCTGGGCCCAGGAAATACTGAGGAGGGCTTATGGGATGGAAGACCGGTGACAAGGACAGCTGAAGTCACCGGAGGACGGAGCTGTGCAGCAACCGAGTTCCTAGGAATACTTATATTTTTTAACGAGGATCCTCAGGGTCGTGACTGTTGGGATCCCTTGAGAAAACGAGGTGAAGGGGGCTGTGAAGACCCAGGATGCTCTGAGCCCTGACCTGTTCAGGAGTGAGGTCCCGTTGCGCCTGGGCTAGCATTTCATAGCCAACCATGAACTTCCGGACAGTAGCGGAGCGCAGGAGTGGGGGGTAGTAATGAGCGTGTAGCTGCCAGTGGTCACAGGTGGCTCCAGTCTTTAATCCCGAGGGAGCCCCTGACAAGAGAAAGACAGAAATGATCAGGAAGGCCCCTTTGCAAGTCTTCAGCCTGGCCCCTCCCCTAAACTAGACCAGGTACCTACATACTACAGTTCCCAGTATTTTCCACCAGGGAGCTGGTCCTCGGTGACAGTTTCCCCAAATTACTCCACCCTCAGTCCCAGCACCCCTGCTCTGGACACTTGTTTTAAGGCCACCAGATGGTGTAAGGCCTGGTAGGGACTGCGGTTTCCTAAGCCAGGACCTAGAAGCCCAGAAATAGTGTTGGGGCTACTCCACCACCAAAAGCCTTACCGTGCCAGCCCATGGAGTAGGGGAAAGAGGTCTCAAATAGGTTGTCATACTTGGTCAAGAGCTTCTTCATGATGGAGGCCAGATCTGGAATCAGGGCCTGATTGTCAGCCTGGGAATGGTGCTGGTCATTCTATCCAGCACCCAATCCCAGGGTCCTACCTGCGATCCTTACCATCACGTTCAGCAGGGGTCAGCTCAGGTAGCCGCCGCACGTGCCGCCGGGGCAGCAGTAGTGTCTGGAAAGGCCACACTGCCCAGAAGGGGACCAGGACCAGCCAGTGCTCGCTGGATAGGACCAGACGTTCCTGGGCACACAGCATAGGAACAAGGTGTGAATGTGAGAGGGGAAGGGGGCAAGCATCAGGAAAGCGAAAGAGAGGAATCCGATTGAGTCTCTCTGCTTCTGCACCAGCCTAGTCTAAGCTACCTTCCTTTAGATGACTGCTACCAGCCCATGCCTCTTTCATGCACTTTGAGGGTAAAAGGGCTAGAGACTCCTTGGGGACACAGGGCCCAGTGCTCTCCCACCTTCCTGAGGAGCTCTTGGCGGCCATATTCCAACAATAGAGGCTCTCCATGCTGGCTGTGATAGCTCTGCTGAGACCGTTCTTCACGCTGGACAACATCGGGCAGGAAACTGCTGGCCCAAACCTGTCAAGGGGCGAGAACAAAGAAGAGCAAGCGAGTCCGTTATCTCTTTTTTTTTTTTTTTTTTCGAGACAGGGTTTCTCTGCATAGTTTTGCGCCTTTCCTGGAGCTCACTTGGTAGCCCAGGCTGGCCTTGAACTCACAGCGATCCGCCTGGCTCTGCCTCCCGAGTGCTGGGATTAAAGGCGTGCGCCACCACCGCCCGGCTGAGTCCGTTATCTCTAAGCCTCCACATTACTAATGCATCTCTTTTGTCCCATCCCTTAATCCAGTTCTGTCCTCAGTGTTGGCATGGACCCAGCCAAGAAAGCCATCGCCGTCCCTGACATACTTACCTGGCAGTGGGGGTGGGGGTTAGAACAGCCCATCATGGCTCCTTTGTTTTCAAAGATCTAGTGGGTGTGAGTAGAGAGATTTAATAGTCCGAGAGACATCAAGCCAACCCTCTCCTGACCACACCCTGTGGAAGCAATAATGCTACTCCTCCAACCAACGTTATTACACCTCCCCCCCCTCCACAGACCTGCACCCAAGGGTACTGGGCACCCAGCTCCTCTGTGACTGCGGCCCAGGCATCGATGACAGCTCGGATCTCAGGGACTGACATGAGTGGCAGGGTCACATCCGACCAGGGGTGGAAGCACATGACCTTACTAGGTGGTGAGAGAAGAAGATAAGACAGAGAGATAGTCCAGGTCTTAGTTCTCCAACCCTGGGCTGGAGGCTGTAAGCGGGGGAAACCCATAGTTACCAAACTCCTCTGGCGGCCTCGGCTCGGAAAAGAGGATGGTCACTGGGTCCTGAGATAAAGGAGCGTTACTCTCAGCAGCACAAGGTCCCCCGACAGATCCAGTCTCCCTTCTCCCCAACACGGCTTAGATTGGAGGGTACCTGGATCCGGAGCATCGGGCTGCAGGGCTGGGAAGTCGTTGTCAAACAGGAAGGTGCCTTCATAGTGCGGATTCACCTACTGACAAGAACGGGCTAGAAACACGACCACCTGATGGGCGTCCAGGCCTACACAAGGGGCAAGTGGGCCAGGAAGGCACACTCCAGGGATCCAAGTTGCTTGACGGGATATGACCCCAAAAAGAGGCGCACCGCTCCCTCTTGTGGGTGAAGGGCAGCAATACGGGAGAACTATTTCCTCCTGTCTACTGGGTGGCTGTGTGTGCGGGTATTCGGCCTTACCTCCCCATTGGCTCGTGTGGCCCCGGGACACAGAGGGTTGCGTGGGTCATGGCGGGGCACTGTCTTCAGAAGCTGGGGCTCCACTTGTCCATGCCAGGGTCGCTTCATGCGATGGGCCGACACTAACACCCACTCATCCTGGAGCGGATTGTAGCGAATATGCTGGTGTTCTGGGGACAGTCAGTCAAGATCGGTCATGAACCTCCCTGTCTCCCCTCTTCTTCCCTGAATGGCTCTAATGCCCTAGCAGGCCCAAGCTCGGGGGCGCTCAGTCGGAGAACTCTTTCTAGAAGCTAAAGGCTGACCGAGGGGCGTTAAAGGGTTAAGCTCTTGCAGTGCCACATGGCCGCGAGCCCTTCCTTCCCTCGGCCCGCCACCCTGACTGACTTGGGGTGGGAGTGCCGACCTTGACGCTGGGACCAGAACTTCCTACGGAAAAAGGAAGGCTCGGCTCCGCGCCGCAGCGGGTCCGGGCCGCCCTGCAATTACCGCTCGCCCGGAAGGTCACTGCCATGGCGTCCGCCTCTGACGCCTGCGGGCGCTGCTCAGGATCAGCTCCGTTTTGCGACATGAGGCCCCCCGAAAAGATCTGAGTTCAATCAGGAAAGTCCTCTGGGCCAGGATCACCCTTTTTTTTTTTTTTTTTTTTTTGTCTGCCCCGCCCCCCCGATGATTGGCTAGCCGCCAACACGTGACGGGGGTCCGCCTGCCACTCAGGGGAGGGGCTCAGGACCGCCACACATGTCCCCAGGTGGTTTGGACGCGACCCATTCTCATCGGGTTGGGGCCACGTCTCTGGAGAGCTTCTGTGAAAACTGGTTGCTGTCCCCATTCGTCTGGCCACGAATTCAGCAAATATTTACTGAGGAGGAAGGGAAATTTTCTGCACACGTATATAATGACTTTTGGTCACCCGCTGAAACCTTTCTTCCCAGTCAGCCTCCCCTACTTCCACGTCTTTTTTTTTTTTTTTGTACCCACTGAGATTAGTTAGGGTTGCTTGCCTGAGCATAGGGGAGGGTATTTATTGGAACATGGGCAACGTTTCAACTACACCACTAAAGGTCGTTCCTCCCTCCAGCAACCTTTCACTGCCAATAGTCCCTCTGGGAGGGTGGAGCCTCCTGAGCCCTTCCCCCATCCCCGTATGAAATATTGAAGGGTCAGATCTCGGGTTTTGTGCAGGTCACCACAGCAGCAGTGAGTCCGTGAGTGCCATGGCCCTGTCGTGTCCAGAAGACACTTTTCACCAAACATCTTAGCTATGTGCCCGACACCTCGATTCTATGTGGAGCACAGAGACGCCCCTGTGCAAAGAACGGTAACATCCTGGCCTCACAATGACCTGAGTCACCTGCTGGGTGGCTGTGGTGAAGAAGTAAGCTTGTTTGGTGGGGAGGTGAGGGGGGCGCTTCTTACTATAGATGAAGCCTGGACCTTCAGTACTGCCTGGAGATCTTCACTGTAACGATACCTCCGTCCTCATCAGCAGAAACAGGCTTGAAAAAAAAGAGCTAAGTAATGGAGTGTGGGGTAGTGGTGGTGTACACTTCTAATTCCAGCACTCTGGAGACAGAAACAATAAACTTACAAGTTGGAGTACAGCCTGCACAGTTCTACATAGCAAGACCCAATCTATAAATAAATAAAGTAAACGAAAAGAAAGTGAAACACACACACACACACACACACACACACACACACACACGTCAGGCGGCACAGTGGTGCATTTGCCTACTCTAGAATCTAGTCAGAAGATCATCTGAGCCACGAGTTCTAGACTATCCTGACCAATATAGTGAAGCCAGTCTCAAAAACAAACAACAAGCCAGACAAGGTGGTACACACCAGGGTTTAGAAGACAGAGACAGGTGGATCTCTGTGAGTAACCTGGTCTACAAAGAGAGTTCTAGGTAGCCAAAACTACTTAAAAGAGACCCTGTCGCAAATAAACAATCAGACAAAGGGGGAAATAAATAAATATAAAAAATCTGGGGATCTCTAGACTGTCAGGTAGTTTCAGCTTCTACCTGGAAGGCATCGTTTGTATTTTCTCTTCTTAGGATTTTTTTTATTTTATGTGTGTGAGTGTTTTGCTAACATTCATGTCCGTGCATCCCAGAACTGAAGTTACAGGTGGTTGTGAGACACCATGTCGGTGCTGGGAATTGAACCTGGATCCTCTGCAGGAACAACAAATGCTCTTAACCACTGAGCCATCTCTCCGGGGGCCCCCAGAGGTATTTTCTTAAGAGAGTTGGGTTTTGTTTGAAGGAAGCTTTTTTGGAGTTGTTGTTTTCCCTTTTTTGTGAGAAAGGGTCCTATGTCTCCCAGACTGACCTTGAACTATGTGAAAGCATGAGTTTGGACCCCTAATCTCCCTGCTTCTACCTCCTGACTGCTGGTATTATAGGTATGCATCACCATTCCATTTCTGCAGGCTACGCAGAGCCAGGCACACTGGCAGTGAGCTGCAAGAATCAGGTCATTGGTCATTGATCTCTGCCCTAGAACCCTCAGTCTGGAATCTGAAGAGGCCCTTGGGTAGAGGGCAGAGAGCAGGGACGGAAATACGAGTTCTGCCAATCAGTCCAGTGGCTGCTCCGAGCCCAGCAGAGAATGAGGGCAGGGAAAGGGGACGCACTTTCTACCCCACCAGCTGTCTTCCCGTGACAGACTGTGGCTCTGCGTTTACTGAGGAACACCAGTGTTTCACGGCCACTCCCTAGAGCATGCCAACTAACTCTAGACACCCTTCAGGAACATCCTCATGCCTCTCCTTTCTCTTTACAGATCCTTTTCGTGGGGGAAGAGGAGAATGGTCCAGACAGGGCCTATCTGGTCCTCTCCCTCCCAGATCCAGGATTTCGGCTGTGACATTAGAAGATGATTGTCAGCCGGGTGGTGGTGGCGGCGGCGGCGGCGGCGGCGGCGCACGCCTTTAATCCCAGCACTCGGGAGGCAGAGGCAGGCGGATCTCTGTGAGTTCGAGGCCAGCCTGGGCTACAGAGTGAGTTCCTGGACAGGCTCCAAAGCTACACAGAGAAACCCTGTCTCGGAAAACCAAGAAGAAGGAGGAGGAGGAGGTGGAGGAGGAGGAGGAGGAGGAGGAGGAGAAGAAGAAGATAGTTGTCATTCTTGTCATTCTCATTCCCTTAGCCCCTCCTGGTGTCACTCAAAGGCACAGGGTTTTCTTTCTTTTTCTTTTTCTTTTTCTTTTTTTTTTTCAGAACAAGGCCTTTCACATTTTTTGTGCCTCAGGACATAGAATAAACTGTAGGCTCAGAGAAAACAAGCGTGGTGGCGCACGCCTTTAATCCCAGCACTAGAAAGGCAGGGGCAGGCGGATCTCAGTGAGTTCAAGGTCAGCCTAGTTTACATAGCAAGTTCCAGGCCAGCTAAGGCTACATAGTGAGTCTCTCTCTATAGGCAGACAGACAGACAGACAGATATCGCCCCTTCCCTCTTCGACTCTTGCAATGATTCCCATCAGCTGCAATGCCCTTCTCTCATAGGACACTGACGGTGTCCCCACCTCCGGAAGGCTTTTCCCAGGGGCACTATCTCCTCCTCCTATCTCCTCCTCGCTTCTGCACTAGCAGTCACGAGTTCTAGAAAGCTCTACTTCTGGGATCGCCAGCCCAGGTGGGTCAGTCCATTCTGGGTCTTCCTCCAGCTCTTCTCCGCAGAGCGTGGGGCTAGGGAACACCAGGGCTGACTGCTCTAGGGCGGCAGCCCGGAGGGTCGGCCCCGCCCCCTCACCTCTGGGATGGACCGTGCCACCCAACCTAAGCGCCCCCGTTATAAAATGGTTCAACCCAGAGGGCGGTGCTAGGTACCCGGGACGTTCCGATTGGCCCGGGCGAGCCGTACCATGGTGGCGGGGGCGACGGGAGGCAGCGGTTTTTGAGTCTGTATGTGCATAACCTGAGATCCTAGCTGTGTCCTGCGCTGGTGGTGCCAGGCTGCCCGCCGGGATGCAGTGGGCCGTGGGCCGGCGGTGGGCATGGATCGCCCTATTTCTGGCTGTTGCCGCGGTGCTGACCCAGGCGGTCTGGCTGTGGCTGGGGACGCAGAGCTTCGTCTTCCAGCGAGAAGAGATAGCGCAGCTTGCTCGGCAGTACTCTGGTGAGCGGGTGAGAGCGGGGAGCGGGGTGGGCCGGGTGAGCCGAGCTGCGTTTCCCGGGGGCGCCTTCCCCCGCCGAGCCCCGATCGGGGCTGGTCTCACCCACGCCACTCCTCTTTGCATCAGGACTCGACCATGAGCTGGCCTTCTCTCGGCTGATCGTGGAGCTGCGGAGGCTGCACCCAGGCCACGTGCTGCCGGATGAGGAGCTGCAGTGGGTGTTTGTGAACGCGGGCGGCTGGATGGGCGCCATGTGTCTTCTGCACGCCTCGCTGTCTGAGTATGTGCTGCTCTTCGGCACCGCCCTGGGCTCCCGTGGCCATTCGGGTCAGTGCTGGCGGTGGGCCGGATTGGGAGGCTGGGGCTGTTCGAGGGTCAGTGCCCTCCATTCTGAGGGTTGGCTGGGCCGTGTGTTGACAAGGATACCCTGACGGGCGGTGTCTATTTTATTGTCACTCAGGACGATATTGGGCTGAGATTTCTGACACCATCATCTCTGGCACCTTCCACCAGTGGAGAGAGGGCACCACGAAAAGTGAGGTCTTCTACCCAGGTAAGTTAGGAAGTTCTGTCCAAGGGGGCGCCCTCTAGGTAGGAAAAGTCCTAAGGCATGGAAAGGGCGTGTTGAGAAGGCCTAGCCAGTGATTTTCTTTCCTTCACTCTGGTGAGCCACAGGTGTCTGGTTAGGGAAGGGCTGTCGCTTTCATTTGTTAAAAGAAAACAAAACAAGGCAGTTTCCGGTCATAGGAGGCTGATTTTTTTTTCCCCCTCGAAACAGGGTTTCTCTGTGTAGCTTTCTGCCTTTCCTGGAACTCACGCTGTAGCCCAGGCTGGCCTCGAACTCACAGAGATCCACCTGCCTCTGCCTCCCGAATGCTGGGATTAAAGGTGTGTGCCACTGCCCGGAGGGAGCTGATTTTTATCAGTCCGTTTTACAGGGTTATTATTCCAGCCATTGTTTGGGAGATACTACTCATGCCCATGCCCGAAAGTTAAGGCAGACATTCCGTTTCCCATCCTTCTTTTTAATCCGGTGAGACGGTTTGGGGTTTTGTTGTTGTTTTTCGAATTTTTATTTACTTGTATGCATATGGGTGTTTTGCCAACTTGTATGTCTGTGCACCACTTCAGTGCCTGGTGCCTTCAAAGGCCAGAAGAGGGCATCTGATCCCTGAGGCTGGAGTTCCAAACTGAGAACCATCATGTGGCTGCTGGGTCCTCTGGAAGAGCAGCCAAGTGCTCTTAACCACTGAGCCTCTCTCCAGGTCCTGTTGTTTTTTTAAACGGACCTCTGCAGCCATTTCAAAGGAAAGAAAAGGTTTGAACTTGCCGGTGTAAGGCTAATGATTAAGCTTGGTGATTGAACAGCTATGTTTCTCAGAAAAGCCTGGCAAACCTTGTAGCCACGCCCCCCTGTCAAATTAGCCCGCTCAGGGGTTAGCAACGTTCCACTTGATAGGCATGAGGCTTGGGAATACAGATGCCTATGGCGTCTATATATTAGCCTGTAGCTGGGTGGGGTAGCCCTCCAGAGTCTCCCCGAAGAGAGGACATGGGCCAGGTAATGCCATAGATATTTAGGAATGGGCGTGTTTTGGTCTCTCTTTCCCCTCTGATTGGACAGCCAGGCCTGTGGAGTAGAGGTTTTTCCTTTCTTAAAACTGTCTTTTTATTCCCGCCTCCACACAGATGGTGCATAGGCCAGGGAAATGCATTGGTAGAAGGCCAGGGCAGAGCTGGGCTCCTCATGAGATTGTTTCCTGTCTGTCCCCCAGGAGAAACAGTTGTGCATGGGCCTGGGGAGGCAACGGCTGTGGAGTGGGGGCCGAACACATGGATGGTGGAGTATGGCCGAGGTGTCATTCCGTCTACCTTGGCGTTTGCACTGGCTGACACTGTCTTCAGCACCCAGGACTTCCTCACCCTCTTCTATACGCTTCGCTCCTATGCCCGGTGCCTCCGGCTTGAACTCACCACCTACCTCTTTGGCCAAGACCCCTGACCAGCCAGGACTGAGGAAGACCTGTGGATGGACAGGAGCGAGCGAGCGAGCGGCGAGCGAGCGGGACCACATTCATCTACTTGCTGGAACTCATGTGCACAGACAGCAGCATACATCATGCAGATATTAAGTTCCTGCTGTATGAGGAAGGACATACATAGTTATACATCCAGACACAGCTCTTTGGGAGCAAATGAGACACATAGAAATGCTAAGATTTGTATGTACTGTAAGACTATGCACTCACATCCATCCAGAGAGGGTCCTTACATCTATACCAAGGGGCCAGTCACATTTGAACACCTATCACAAGCTTGACTCACTGACTCAGGCTTTTTCAGAGCTTCCTGCTGGCATTCAGGGCTCTGGGATTGAGGATTGGGGTGGATGTTACATTCTGTCTCACTCTGATGCCTCAATCCAATAGTAATCTCAGGTGAAGGAAAAATGGAGCTGCCCTTGGGAGGGCCCCTTCACCTGCATCCATGATGTCCTTCCGCTCATCTCTCTTTTCCTCACCATATGCCTTATCTCCATTCCGCTCCCCTGCTGTGCAAGTGCCCCTGGGGCTTGTCCTCCGTGCCAACTCAGCTGGGCAAGCAGAGGCATGGACAGAATGCTGAAGGGAGGTCCTCCATCTCAGAGACCGCTCTGGGGGTTAGAATGAGAACGTTGACTTAAACCCCAGGCCTGCCCCCCAAGGAGAGGGCCTGGAGATATAATCCTGGATCCAAGGAGCCACCCTAGTCCAAAAGAAGCCTTTAGTGTATGTGCATACCCCTCAGTTTCCAGACATTTCTGTTGCATTCTCTGTCTACCTGTCTATCTCTGTTAATAAAAACTTGTTAAACAGTGCCATTTCCTTGTGTATGTGAACAGCAGGAAAGGCCATTGCCTCCTGGGGCACTTCAAGAAGGCCTCCTGTACAAGCCAGTCTGAAGGCTAGTTTTGGACAGAAGGGACTATATGTTTGAGTGTGTTTAAGAATTACTTAGGAGTCAGCCTTTTTAGGGGTGGGTGGTATTGGAGCAAGGTCTCATTATACAGCCTTGGCTGTCCTGGAACTCAAGAGATCTGCCTGCCATTGCCTTCTGAGTGCTGGTACTAAAGGTGAGCACCACCACATCCAGCTCTTTTTTTTTTTTTTTAAATCTAAGTCTAGTATTGTATTTACTATATGAAGCTAAAATCAAACTTCTTTTCCTCCTGCCTCCACTTCCTAAGGCTGAGGATTAGGGCCAGCGCTTTGTGCATGCTAGGCAAGTGCTGTTCTATCCATGACCCTAGAAGGCTCCTGAGTCTCCAGTTGACTGGATTGCATCTATAGAGATCAGTTCTTGAAAATGAGGAATTGAGGCCGGGCGGTGGTGGCGCACACCTGTAATCCCAGCACTGGGGAGGCAGAGGCAAGCGGAGTTCGAGGCCAGCCTGGTCTACAAAGCTAGTCGAGGACAGACTCCAAAGCTACAGAGAAACCCTATCTCAAAAAAAACAAAAAAAAAGAAAGAAAGAAAAGAAAAGAAAATGAGGAATTGAGACCTGTGTGAGGTACTGTGTGTCTTGCCAGTTCAGTCCTGAGATAACCACACATGGCCACGGGGTGGCACTGTACTCCCACGTTTGAGCTGCAACATTCTCAGCTGGCTTTTGGGGGCTCACAGTATGCAGTGCAAATCGATGTGGAGCAAGAGTTCCTCTGCTCTGGTTTGCCTTTTACCCAGCACATAGGGGCGCTTTTGCGTTGGGTGGGAACCAGACACGATGCACAGGCAGCCAGGGCCAAAAGACACTCGTTCCTAAGGACCTTGCTCACGGCTTCTTTTGTCCCCTCGTCACCAAGCTTTCATCGCCTTCATCCGCTCCAACCCGGGTTGAATAAGGTCCAGACCTCTGCCATTTCTTGGACTTGATAAATTAATATTGGAAGGAACAAGTTTATATAGTTAAGCATTCTGGACAACACAAATCCAAAAGGCTACATTCGAATAACCTTATTTGACAATAACATCAAAGGTCTAGCCAGGCACAATGGCTCATGCCCATAATCTCAGCATTTGTGAGACAGACACAAGAGGATCTCTGCAAGTTCCATGCCAGCCAGGTGTACGTAGTAAGTTCAGACCAGCCTGAACTGTAGAATGAGACCCCGTCCCAACAATAAGAGCATCAACAATTTAGATGTGTGGCTCTGAGTAAACATGAAATCAGGTGAATTGGCCATCTTGATACCTCCCCCAGCCCTCACTAACACCATGTTGGCTGTGACAAGCCCTGGCTGAAGCCTCTCTCTTGAGTTTTAGGGGACTTCCCCCCACATGATATCCAGCCCTGCCTCTAGTCTAGGAGCACATGTATCTCAGCAGTGTCCAAATATCCCAACACCCATCTTATAAAGGACTATCCTCCCAGCCACCCCCATCCCTGTTGTTAAAGCCAGTGGTCATTTCATAGTTCCTAACTTAAGCTGTTGCTGCTAGACTCAAATCCAAGGTCTTGTACACATGTGTTCTACCACTGAGCTAGTTTTCTAGCCCTCAGCTCCTGTTTTGAAATTCCTAAAACAAATTTGGCTTCAAGGACACTTTTTTCTTTATTGATAGATTTTTTTACTTTATTTACAGGTCTTTATCTCTTCATAACTTCAAATGCCATCTACAGGGCTGAAGAGATGTCTCGGTGATTCAGATCCTAGCACCCATGTGCCTGTCACCCCAGTGATGTGAGCCGTGTAGACAGGGGCATTGCTGGAGTCTGCCAGTCCATAACCTACTTCCAGGTCCAGTGAGGCACCCTGTCTCAAGAGGAAAAGGCAGAAAGTGGGCAGGACCCCTGTGACATCCTCTGGCTTCAGCACAGATGTGCACAACATACACTCAAAATAAGTAACATCTACATATTTTTTTTAATTTCTGTTTTCTTTTCATTCTTCTCTCACACAATACATCAGACCCCAGTTTCCCCTCCCTCCACTCCTCCCAGTTCCCACCCCACCCCCAACCTTTCCTCTCCCCAACATCCACTCCTTCCCTACTTCCCTTCAGAACAGAGCAGGCCTCCCAGGGATATCAACAAAACCAGCATAACAAATTACAGTAAGGCTGGGCACAAACCCTCACATCAAGGCTGGACAAGGCAACCCAGTAGGAGAAAAAGGGTCCCAAGAGCAAGCAAAAGAGTCAGAGACACCTACCATTCCCACTGTTAGGAGACACAAGAACACCAAGCTAGACAACCACAATGTATTTGCAGAGGACCTAGCTCTGACAGGGTCCATGATTGTCACTTCAGTCTGTGAGCCCCTAGGAGCCCTGCTTAGTTGATTCTGTGGGCCATGTTCTGGTGATGTCCTCGACCCCTCTGGTTCCTACAGTCCTTTCTCCCCTTCTGAGGGGTTCCCTGAGCTACAGCTATGTATCTTGACTCCTGTATCTGTGTTAGCCTAAACCTCTTCCCCGAGCTTCAGCCTTGGATGTCTTACTCTCTTTACTCAGTGTCTCCACTCGGTTGTTTAGTAGGTGTCTCAGACTCACAATGTCCGAAGCAAACTGATTTATCTCCTGATCCCATGTGACCCCACCATCATGCAGTCTTTACTGTCTTGGACAAAACACTTTGAAATCCTAATGGTCTCACAATCCATATCCAATCCATCCACAAATCCTCAGTTTTATCTTGAAAACATATCTGGATTTCACTGGGCATGGTGGACATGCAGAAGCCTGTGATCCCAGCACACAAAAGCAGGAGAATTCTCAGTCCAGGCCCTGCCTGGCCTACATAGTGAATTCCGGGCCAGGCTGGGATACATAGGAAGAACTGTCTTGAAACAACAATATAACCACAGCCAGATTCTAACCGTTTCTGTCACCTCCATTGTTCCCAGGCTGGTCCAGAACTCCATCATCCATTGATCATGCTTGCCTCTTTAATGGAGGTGACTCACAAAACCCAGAAGCCAGTATTCATTTCTAAATGTTTTCACTGACTTTCCATATCATTTGGTGCCCCCCCTTTTTTCTTTTTCTAATGAATCTACCCCAAGGCCCAAGTGACCTGTGACCAAATAGCCAACTACTCATCCCCGTGGCCTCTGATTTTCTTTCAATACATCAAACACCCTTCCACCTCAGGATATCTGCACTGGATATTCTTTTGTTGTTGTTGTTATTGTTGTTTTGGTTTGGTTTTTCAAGACAGGGTTTCTCTGTAGCTTTGCGCCTTTCCTGGAACTCGCTTTGGAGACCAGGCTGGCCTTGAACTCACAGAGATCTGCCTGCTTCTGCCTCCCGAGTGCTGGGATTAAAGGTGTGCGCCACCACTGCCCGGCTGCATTGGCTATTCTAATGTCAGAGCTCTTGGATGCCCATATAACTTTCCTCCCCTCAATTTCTCTTAGTGAGTCTTTCTTTTAACACATAGCAACATGTAATATCCTTTCTGTGGTGGGTTCCAAATACTTCCACCCATGCGTGCATTCGTGCGTGCGTGCATGTGTATGTGGGTGTAGGCCAGAGATCTACTTTGGGTGTCTTCTTCAGTAACTCTCTACGTTATTTTTTGAGAAAGGCCTCTCACTGAACCTGAAGCTCACCAATTCAGCCAGACTCACAGGCCAGGAAGTCCCAGGGAACCTCCGGTCAGCCTCCCCAGGGCCGGGATCACAGGCATGTGCCATCAATCCTGGTTTTTTATTTGGGTTCTGGGGACTGAACTGAGGTCCTCATGCTTCTGCAGCAAACACTCTTCTAACTTCATCTCCCAGCTTCTCACCGTCTGAGAACATTTTTTGACACCATGTCCTTGAAGAGATAAAGCCTATGGGCTGGAGAGCTGGCTTCGCGGTTGGGTGCCTCCTGCTCTTGAAGAGGATATGAGGTGTTCTCCGCACCCACACCGCGTGGTTTACTCCGGCTCCAAAGGGGTCTGACGAGGGCACCTGGCAAGACGCAGCACGCACACATGCATGCAGACCAAATACTCTCACATATGAAATAAAAATAAATTAAAAATTAAAAGAGAAGCAGCTGCAGATATGAATACTGATATTCAGCTTTTTCATTCAGTCTGGAGCTCCAGGTCGTGGAACGGCGCCCACATTCAGAGTGGGTCTTCTGCGTTCCGTTAAACACTTTCTGGAAGCGCCCTCATTAACACACTCGAGAGAGGTATGTTTCCATGGTGATTCTTAATTTCCCCTAGCTGCTGTGTGGGCGCTGGGAATCCACCCTGGGTCCTCCGCAAGAATGGGAGCGCTCTTTACAGCTGGACCCTCTCTCTAGATGAGCCTCTCTCTCCCCGTCTCTTGGCGGAGGAGGATACAGTGTGACCAGCTGCCTCCCGCTCCTGCCCCATGACGTCCCTCTGTAATGGACTGCACCTTGTCAGGGGAGCCAAACAAATCTCCCTTGAGTTGCTTTCGTCGGGTACTTTGCTGCGGTAACCAGGAAGATAACTAATGAAGACCTTACATGGCAGCTGGAGAGCGGCCCGGAGGGGTAAGAGCACTGGCTGCTCTTCCAGAGGACCCAAGTTCCATGCCCAGCACCCACATGGTGGCTCACAACCATCTGCAACTCCGGTTCCAGGGGCTCCGATGCCCTCTCTGGCCTCCTAGGTACCAGGCATGGATGTGGTACGTAGATGGGCATAAAGGCAAAACACCTGTAGCTAGAGTTTTTCCTTCCGGGTCCTGCCCGCCAGTCCCGTAGCCCACTTATAAAATAAACATACAGATGCTTATATTATTTAAACTGCTCGGCCATTAGCTCAGACCTACCATTGTCTAGCTCTTACTCTTATACTCAGCCCATTTCTGTTAAATCTATATGTTGCCACGTGTTCCGTGTCTTTACCTGCTGCCTTTACATGATGCTCCCTAGACGCTGGCGTCTCCTCCTCTCCGCCTTCCTGTTCTCTCAATTCTCCTCTCTGCTAGTCCTGCCTGTACTTCCTGCCTGGCTACTGGCCAATCAGTGTTTTTTTTTTTAATCAATCAATCATCCACAGCACTTCCTCTTTTTTCTTTTTTTTCAAAAAGGAAGGTTTTAACTTTAACATAGTAAAATTAGATATAACAAAACAATTATCAAGCAAGAATTACAGTTACAATATTAAAGAAGATATCCTATCTATCTTATATTTGTAAGTCTAAGGTTTTATATCTAACTTATCTTTTATCATAACTGAGGAGATTATAACTATCTAGTCTTCAACTACATCAAGATAGTATCCAGAAGGATATACTATTACCTGAGAAATGGGAGAAGGATGCAAGCAACTTTCGGGAGTCTTGCAGGATAGACAGAGACAGGTGGCAGCCTGGACAGTCACCTAATGTTCCTTTGTAAAGTTGGGACATCTGTCTTTAGCCCACAGGCCTAGAGTCTCTCAGTCATTTCTCTCTGTGTCCTGTAGAATGTCTGGCAGTTTGCTCTGTGAAGCAGGAACCTGAAGGACCATTTCACCACGCAAAGATTCAGTGGTCACTTTCCTATGGGTCCTGTATGTCCAGTTGATCAAGCAGTCCAGGCAAGAACAGTTTCTTGCCCAAATGGTTATTTTTACCAAGGTGAAGATAAACTCGATATGGAGTGTCTTCGATGCCCATCCTCCTCTCTGAAGTAAATCAGTGCTGCCAGGAGCAGACATGTCTCATTGTCCAGAAAGTCTAAATTTTTAAAACATTTTAAATGCCATATCTGTAGGTCTTTGAAGTGTTTGAAGATTATCTACCTAATTGAATTATATATATGTATACCTAGAAAACAGCATGACTATAAGTTTGACCATCATAGAAGACTAATTATTAATCTATATTTCTTAATTATCCATTACAATTTAAATGAGTTACATAAACATAATACCTCAAACGAGAATAGATATATATATATAGATATATATATACAGTATAACAAAATTAAGTTTAAATTTGTATCAATAAACTAAAATCCATAGCAATGTAAAACATTTTAAACAAGTTGCTCTTTAAAAGTGGATTCAATAATCTATCCTTTTCTTCTATCATATCTATATCATTGCTTGATATTGTTCACATTGGTTGTAGTTCCATCTTATCTAGGTCATTATCCCTCATTACTCCTGGACAATATTTGATAACCATTCCTTTGTATATAGTCTTATATTAGGTTAGAACCTTCTTACTTAGACAAAAGGGGGAGATGTAGTGGGTAGCCATTCCAGCTTTGACATGGAAGTTCCAACCCCCACTGAAGCTTTGGTAACTGTCACGCCTACAAGGCAGGGCCGAGAGAGGACCCTGAGGACCCAAGATCCGGATGCGCTGGCTCTCTTGGTTCCTGGACCCTGGACACTGGAGGTAGACTGAGCAGAGTTCTCCAGAGAACACCGCCAGACTGTGCTACACCTTTCCCAGACCCTGTAACCTATCCCTTCACTTGTGAGTTACCCCACAAAATAAACCTCCCTTTTAACTATGTGGAGTGGCTTTAATAATTTCACCAGGAAGCACCCATACATATAAAATAAAATAATTTAAAAACCTCATAAACAAGGAGTCTCTCTCTCTCTCTCTCTCTCTCTCTCTCTCTCTCTCTCTCTCACACACACACACACACACACACACACACAGAGAGAGAGAGAGAGAGAGAGAGAGAGAGAGAGAGAGAGAGAGAGAAGGATTCTTGAATCTCTGTCCATAAAAACAAGAAAATAAGCGGTGTTTTTTTGTTGTTGTTGTTGTTTTTGTTTTGTTTGTTTGTTTCAAGTTTCTAAACTAGGGAGAGTGGTAATTTGCTACACTAATTTTTCCCCTCCTGATACTGGGGATTTATCTTAGAACCTTAAGCACTGTAGCCAAGTACCCTACCATTGAACTACATCTACAGTCTTCTTCTTACCTTTTATCTTGAAACAGACCCCACCAGATTGCTCAGGCTGACTTTGAACTCACTCTGTTGTCCAGGCAGGCCTTTAGCTTGGTGATCCTCCTGCCTCAGCCTCTCAAGTAGCTGGGATTACATGTCTGTGGCCACCAGACCCAGCTCCAATTGCATACCTCCATCTAACCCATTATGTATTTCCTCCACTAGAATAATACCATGTCACAGTGATGCTGTTTTATTCAGACCTGTGTCCAACAGTGCCTGCCATTAAGCACTCAATAAATGAGTGTTGGTTTTTTGAAGATCTGGGTCATTTTGTCTTGTCTCTGAGGTATAGGAAGCCTGTATGTGGTGGGGGTAAGAGGCAGCCTTTCCTTTAAAGCCAGATCCCAATTGGCCTTATTCCTCCCCTTCATTCCTTCCTAGCTGTAGTTTTTGTAGTTTGATTGCTGGTATTTGGAGGTGAGGGGGAATGCCTATTTCCATGCCCCCTCCCATTAAGGCCCACAAAAAGTCATCTCCAGTGTCTTAGAACTGGAATTTCCCCAACCTAGTACCTACATTCCCAGGAAGAATCTTACATCCCTCTCTCCGGATACCTCTAAGCAGCCAGTGGAAGCTAGGAGAGAAAGGAGCAAGCTGGACTCCGGAGTTCCATACGTACATCTCTACCCTTTACCCTCCAGTCATCTACAATACTGAATTTGTGATAAAATGTGTTAATGTGTGAACAGAGGGCCCAGAGTGTGGTTTTGGGGGACACTTGTGAGGCTGGGCGGGGCCATGGTCTGGAGTTTACTAGCTGGATTTCCCCATAGCTAATGCGCCCCTCTATGAGTCCAGCATGGTGGAGTGTGGGTGCTCTGCAGCAGAGAGTCATCTTCAGACATCCATGAAGACGGGGTGAGGACATCTCAATACTGAAGATGAGTGGATCGCCAAGGATTGGAGGGATTGGAAGGGGATTGTAACTGACTATGAGATCTGATACGTGAGGGGCAAGACACCGAGCCTTGCCAAAGGAGTGAACGGGCTGAGCCCGGCATGGCCATGGATGGCCATAGAGAGCAAGTACTCGGTACTACAACAGGAGCTGGATTTCAGAAGAGGGTGGAGAGTAGAGGCAGGCAATCAGGCGTGGCACCACAGTGAGTGGTGGTCTGGGGTCAGGGCAAGCTGAGACTAAGAGGAGCTAGCCAACTGGAGGAGAATGAGGGAAGAAAGAAAGGTCACGCCCAGATTCCTGCCATGTAGGGGCTGTTTGTCCCGAGGCATATGTGCCCCACTGGGTGTAAAGTCTGAGGATAGGGTTTGGTCCAGTTGCATAGCCATTCAGGTGTCATCCCTACAGACATCTGCTGCTCACAGCTTATGGAGATCCTCATGCTTTTGGCAGGTAGGTCTCCTTGACCACAAAAAGAATGTGTGTATGAGGGTACCTGAGAGGAACAGGGAGGGACAGGCAGCTCAGAGGAGAAATTGGGCTGGCCAGTCAGAACTCCCCATGCAGAAACAGCATCAAAGAATTGGTGAGGTGGGACAGGTCCAGGGCAGTTGGCTCAAGGAATCTGGACATACAGATTTGGAAGTCAGGGATACATGTGTGGAGAATGTGTGTGAATGGGCAAATTGCTGATCACTGCAACAAAACAGTGAGAAGCCAAGAGTCATAGTACTCTATATGTGCTTGGAAATCCTTAAGAGAATGTCAAATGAGGTTTTTAAGAAGAGAAATGTGTATGCCCGTATATCTCGTACAGTGTATCCTGGTGTAGGTGTGCAGGCAATACAGACACCTCTGAGTGTGTAAGTGCACAGATATGGAGCTACTGGTATATGCATCCCTGTGTACAAACTGGCACACACTTGCACTTGGAGATAGGACGTGAGCAGAGCTCGAGGCAAAGCTCCATTCTGTCCAGGTGTTCCACATTCACCCCATTATCCAGCAGAGCCATTCTGTGTGATCACAGCTTGCCCAGGCCCTTGACCTCTCTAGTGACCTTTAAACGGAGTGTGTAAGATTGGGCCTGAATTTGTGACAAAATGTGTTAATGTGTGAACAGAGGGCCCAGAGTGTGGGTTTGGGGGACCACTTGCGAGGCTGGGCGGGGCCATGGTCTGGAGTTTACTAGCTGGATTTCCCCATAGCTCTCCGGCGCCCCCTCCCTTGAATCTAGCTATAAGGAAGGTGGGAGACACCTGTTGGGGGGCTAAGAGGGGCCGAGCCCACC
Source organism: Peromyscus leucopus (assembly GCF_004664715.2). Lineage (NCBI taxonomy): Eukaryota > Metazoa > Chordata > Mammalia > Rodentia > Cricetidae > Peromyscus > Peromyscus leucopus. Next base: position 53,511,540 of record NC_051064.1, on the reverse strand, counting down.
CTGGCCTCTCCCGCTGCGCCCTCCCGCCAGCGCCCGCCCTGCTGGGCTCGGGTCCCGCCCCCGGGACCGCAGGCAGCCGAGCGACCGCCAGTGAGCGCACCGCGGTCAGAAGAGCGCAAGGCGGCAGGAGCGCACAGCGGGGACCCTGCGCAGGGAACCCAGCTGAGACCGGAGCCGCCCGGAAGGCGGCGGAGCAGAGGGACCGCCGTGGAGACACCGGGGGCTTCGGGCGGTGCCAGGCAGGTGAGTGTAGCTGCAGAGCGCCCGGAGCCCGGGATCCAGGCGCAGTGACCCGCCGCCCCGTGCCCGTCTGGTCCTGTCCCTGTCCCAGACCCAGGCACTGCTGCCCTCTTCCCGTACCTCTTCGGTTCTTGATTCTTGTCTTTTACCTTTCTATCCCATTTCCCATCAGTGTCCTCTGTTTTCTGACTCTTTCTGGTCTTTTCTCTCTCCTGCTGCGTCGGTCTTCCCGCGTCTCTCTCAGCCCATCTTGCTGTTTCTTTTCAGCTGTCTGTCTGTCCCTCTTTCTTAGGTATTTTATCTCCTGATGTCCTCTCTCTCTCTCTCTCTCTCTCTCTCTCTCTCTCTCTCTCTCTCTCTCTCTCTCTCTCTCTCTCTCACTTTCTCCCTCCTTCCCTCTCACCCTCCTCCCTCCCTCCCTCCCCTTCTTGGTCCTCCTCAGCCTCTATGTCTCCCCACGGTCTCTCCCCAGTCTCTGTCTCAGTATCTCCTCGTCATTGTCTCTGTGAGTACGTGTGTGCATGTCACATCTCTCTGCAGCACTCTTCCTTGGTCCTTGCTACTCTTCCCAATCTGCTTGGCCTCTTCCTATCCCCAGGCTCTGGCCATTTCTGGCTCCCTAGGTCTGGTCTCGTGTCTCCTTGGCTCCCCTCTGCCCCTCTGTCTCTGTTCACTTGATCTATTTGCCCTTTCCCTTATAACTCCATGAATGTCCCTGAAGCCATGCGTATCCCCCCTTGTGCTGTCGGGTGTGGGTGCAGCAAGGCCCAGCACCCATAATTCCCTCCCCCACAGACGGCCCTTTCCTCGGGGCCCCGCCTGGTACCAGGAGCCCCCCCAGCAGGGGGACTGCGCCTGGAAGCTGTAATGGAGGCCCTGCAGAGGCAGCAGGCGGCGCGGCTGGCCCAAGGGGTGGGGCCTTTGGCCCCTCCGCGCCTACCGCTTCCACAGCCTCCCCTGCTTGGCGCCCGGACCCTACCGGCTGAGGGGGCCTTGGGGGTGGTTAGGGCTGAAGAAGAGGAGGACGCTGAAGAAGAGGAGGAGGGAGAGGCACCCTTAGCAGAAGAAGAGGCAGCTGAGGAGAGCCATCCAGGAGCCCGGTGTCCCAACTCACCTTCCAACCAGCCCCCTGGTCTCCAACCACATGAGTGGACCTATGAGGAACAGTTCAAGCAGGTAGGAAGCCTCTCTCCATCACTGCGAGGCTGGCCCTCCTTCCTCCCCTCTGGCAAAAGTGGTCCACGCGTCCCTACCAGCCTCTGCAGGATGTAAAAACGGACCGAGAGAGATAAGAGGACTGGAGGATGGATAGTGATGAGTCAGGAGAGACACCCATGGAGACATGCAGAAAGTGCACAGGACTCACGAAGAGATAGAGGAGATCCCAGAAACATGGGTACTGGCAGTTGGAGGCCATTGATGAGTTGAAACGGAGGTAGAATGGGTGTAAAGGCCTTTGAGGGAGGGAGATCTGGAGTCTGAGGATTCCATGGCAACATTACCCCATCTACCCTCTCACATACCAAGTCACCAGGACCAAAGGGAGTGAGTGTCTCGGGCTGTCTACTGTCTTTGGAAGGAGAAGAGAGGCTGCTGCTCCTTTTGCAGGCTGGTGTACCCATCCTCTTTCCTGCCACACTGCTTTACCATCCAGTTTTTCCCCCTGGCCTAAGTTCCATGGATGTGAGTTCCCAGCTTGTGCTGCTCACTTCAGCAGGGTGTACCTGAGGGCCCCTGTGCACACTGGGCACTTCCAGTCTTCAGGTACATGACCTTAGGCTGGACCTTCCAGTGTTATTCTAGGGACAGCAGGTCAAGCTGTCACCATGGTGTTACTCAGGGTTGTGATTCCCAGGTGTGCCATTCTGGTGGTGTTGCTCATAGGGTGTTGGTTTGGGGTATTTTCTAGAAGTACTAATTTGTAGCTAGTGTTCTGTGGCATTAGTGTAAGACCAGGAGTGTCACTCAGGGCCTTGTTACCCTGGAGATTCGTCTCTAGGGGCTGTTTCTCTAGGGCATTGTTCTGAACTTACGACTGAGAAAGTGTGGGTGTCATTGTAGGTACCCAGGTGAGACTTAGAGCTCTGGGTCATGTGTGTGTGGCTCCAAAGCTGGGTCTCTGGGGTTTGATACTCATGGGAGGATTTTACTTGGAGAGTCATTATTGAGGGATGGAATGTTACTGTATGTGTGACTCATAGCAAGCTGAGGCTGAGAAACTGTTACTCTGGATCAATGACTCCATGATTCTGGAACTGTTCCTTTTAGACTTAGGAGGTGATGTTGGAGGCGGTGATGACCAATAGGTTCTTTATGTTCTGATATCTTAGGTTCTGTGTGTCATGTGGCCAGTGCCTGTGTGATAGCTTCTACAGTAGTCACAGTAACCCCCTCCGGAAGGAGATCAGACAAGATGGCGCCTATAAGGAGTTCCCCAGCATCCTTCCTGCCTGAACTCACCCTAGTTCCTATCCTGGCCCACAAGCATCTGAACTGCATGAAGCCCTTATACAGATTAAGGGGAATGAACAAATGCCTCAGATACCCATCAGTCTCCGGGGTCGGAGCACAGCCCCAGCCTGGCTTCCCTCCTGGGACTCTGAATGTCCATCCTCAGGATGGTCAAGACTCTGTCCCGAGGAACAGGCTGAGCCACTGAAGTACCTTCCTGCTTTCTCCCCCACCCCCACCCCCATATTTGCCAGATGCAAGGTTTGAGACATTAGGGTACCACTAGCTAGGATAGGTCTCTTGGATGGATTAGATAAAGGCACCCTGCCTGCCCTTGGGGGTCAGTCTGGGGCCAGAGAAGTCACATTCAGAGTCCAATCACCCTTTCAGCTAGTACTCTTGTCCAGCGTACCACCTGAGTTGGGGTTCCAGGAGGGAGGGGGCCAGTGGAGCTGGAGAGTGACCTTGGCCCTTCCCCAGCTGTATGAACTGGATGCGGACCCCAAGAGGAAGGAGTTTCTGGATGACCTGTTTAGCTTCATGCAGAAGAGGGGTGAGTAGAGCAATGTGGGGAGCACCCTGCAATTAATTTCTCCTGTTGACTACATTTGAGGAAGGAAGACCTCCAGGTGTCGTCCCCAGCTGAGGTCCTCCCTGCAGAGGCCTGGGGTTGGTGGCTCCTGTCCTTGGGGCTCTCGATAGCCTCTGTGACCTCTGACCCTGCCCCCTTTCTCCACCAGGAATAAATTAGTGCCCAACCCACAGGCAGGTTAATGAGTGTGAGATCAGTTAGGAAGGTGGGAGGGGGAACTGGTGAGGACTGGCTTGAGATAGGAGGGTCCCAAGACTTAGGAGCAACTAGAACGGTCGGGTGTGTACAGTACACCCTTCCTCCAGCCTTCTCTCCACTCCATTTCCTTTTTGCTTTAGCTCAGGGCACTGCCCACCTGCTCTGCAGAAGGACAGAATAGAATTAGACTGAAGGAAGGCTTCCCCGAAGGATGGTCTGGAGCCCTGTGAATTGGGCAGTGGAGAAGGAATTCCTCTCCAGAAAATCTCAGTGTTGAAAGAATACAGAAGGAGTCCAGGAGGGATGAGGGTGGGCAGCAGTCCATCACTTCCGCTTCTCCCCAGATTCATGGGACTGAACACTGACTCATTATCTCTCTCTACAAAGCTAATTAACTCACTCAGAGCGCAGCCTGATAAGCTGCTAATTAACTGGCTGCACTGCCCCCTCCCAGTACATCTTCTGGCCTAAGTCTCCCCAGTCCCCAACCCAATGCTCAGCAACCTTTTCTGGTCCCTTTCTTCCTAAGAGCCCTGTGCGAGGACCCCAGGCTTTCTCGCTCCCCAAGGAGACGTGGTCATGGTAGTCCTAGTGTTCCTTCCCTCTCTGCACCTTCCGGGGGACCTTCTCTCTCCTGGTAATGGGGTGGCGTGGTCTGACAGTCCTGCCCACACCCCGAGCTCTGCCTCCCTCTGCTCAGCTGCAGGGGGAGGAGGTCTCGCGGGGCCGATAATTTCCCCCCATTAATCAGGCCGCAGCTAATTGTTCGGGTCCAAAGGCGCCGGTGGAAGGGGCCGGGGATCGGTAAGGAATTAACTGGGGCCCATCGCTCAGCTCAGACAGGCCCCTTTGTCAGGGCTGGCTGGCGGGGGCGGCTAGGCTAAGGAGTGGACTGGCCCAGGCAGGAGCTGATTCTTCTGCACCTGCTGTCTGTCCCCTGGCTTCCTGCAGCCTCTGGGGAGCATAGCTCCTCAGTACATACGGAAGTCCTTCCTACAGTCAGCCCAGCAAACTAAAGTTTTCAGACCGAATCCATCTGTCTGGTAGATTAGTATGGCTTTTCATTTTTTTACATATTTGGAAAATAGAGTTAAAACAGGCAAAACATTTACAGGCTATGAGATTCTAATTTCAGAGCCCGTGAATAAAAGTTTCATTGGTGCACAGCCTTGCCTATCCTCTAGATCTTCTAAGGCTGTTCTCGGGGTACAATTGCGGAATTGGGTATTTATGACAGGTACCCTTTGGCCCACAAAGTCTGAATATTTACCTTCTGTCACTTACAGGACAACTAGCTGATTTCTTGTCTCAGTCTCCTGTCCTTCCTGCTACATGGGGGCTCTGCCTGTAATCCTACCCCTCCCCCGCAATCCTTTTGTGGGTCCTGTCCTTACCCAAGCCTCATGGAGATACCCTTCAGTCCCTTGAGATGATCTCAGACGAGGCCTAATCTTGGTGTCCTGATTTTCTACCCACTTCACACCAGGGACGCCAGTGAACCGGGTGCCCATCATGGCCAAACAGGTGCTGGACCTGTATGCGCTGTTTCGCTTGGTGACAGCCAAGGGTGGCCTGGTGGAGGTCATCAACAGAAAAGTGTGGCGGGAGGTCACACGCGGCCTCAGTTTGCCAACCACCATCACCTCTGCCGCCTTCACGCTACGCACCCAGTGAGGACAGCAGAGGGGCTGGGTGGGGCGGGGGAGTGAAGAGCGGGGCGGGGGCGGGACCATCCGCTGGGTCCAGCCTCCCACCGCCCATCCGTCCGTCCGCCCCTAGGTACATGAAGTATTTGTACCCATACGAGTGCGAGACGCGGGCACTCAGTTCCCCAGGGGAGCTCCAGGCTGCCATAGACAGCAATCGGCGTGAAGGCCGTCGCCAGGCTTACACCGCGGTCCCGCTCTTCAGCTTAGCAGGGCCGACACCTCGGGGAGCTCCTGGCCCCGCCTCGGGTCATGGCCCCACCCCGGCCGCGACCCCGAGCTGCCCGGGTCCTGCCCAGGGTCCTGCTTCTGGCTTGCCTGCGCAGGCGTGCGCTCAACTGAGCCCTAGCCCTGTAAAGAAAGGTGCGAGGGGAGAGGGCGGAGTTTGGGGGATCGGCGTCTCTGAGATCTATGCAATCACTACTAACACACAGGGAATATCACAATATAGGGACTGGGGTGTGGAAGCATTGCCATACGAGAGCAGCAAGGCTAGGAGGTTTGGGAACCTCTAAGTTAGTGATCCTGAGCCTTGAGGTGAGGAAAGCCGTGAGACCCGTGGGGTCTGAAGTTCAGGAGAAGGTCCTTCATCCATGGCAGCTTTATTCCATAGCTGTTTACATAGGGGTCCATTTGGATGTAGTTTGCTGCTCCCGTGACTTGGATTATTTAACAACAAAGAGCAAGGAGAACTTGCACATTCTCTGACATAAACCAGCCTAGACCAATATGCTGGATCTTTATATTCCACATCTTCAGAGCCTCTGAATGGGAGGAGAGACCGAACCTTTTATTCAGCCTGCATGACCTCTTTTGGCCCCAGGCTTAGGGGAGAATCAAATGCAAACACAGATTGGGTGGGCTAGAGGAGCCTAGTGACCTGAGGTTTTCTTCCCCCCAGAGGAGACTGGGATTCCACCCCCTCGTCTGGCACTACCTGTGGGCTTGACCTTGGAGGCTGCACGGGAGAAGCTGGGACCAGAAGAGCCTCCAGAGAAGAGGGCTGTGCTGATGGGCCCCATGGACCCACCTCGACTGGGGGCACCTCCCAGTTTCCTGCCCCGTGGCAAGGTTCCTCTAAGGGGTGAGGAAGGGCCTTGGGCTTGTGTACCGAGGGAAGACAGGCTTCATGTTGAAGGCGGTGCAGACAGATTCTGTTGTAGACGGGGGTTGTGGGGGGGTGGGGGTGGGGGCTACTGTATGAATAAGGGAGGAGTCTAAGTGTGAAATCTGGTTCCCTAAAATGTGACTCCCCTGCCTTCTTCTGGACAGAAGAGCGATTGGATGGGCCCCTCAATCTGGCAGGCAGTGGCATCAGCAGTATCAACATGGCGCTAGAGATCAATGGGGTGGTCTACACTGGTATGGGTACTACAGGCGGTCTAACTGGCATGAAGTTGGGATTTAAACTGGCATGGGTATTTTAGACCTTCTCTACTAGCATGAGGTTCAGGAGTATCTGAACTTGCATGGGGGTCCAGAGGATTGTTACACTAAAAATGGATTAAAGAGAAGGACTAGATGGCATGGGGTCCCAGCATGGTCTCTACGGCATGGTCGCCATGGATGTCTGTGTGTTAGTATTTATTCTTTACCCACGTAAGGGTATCAATATTGGCATAGGAGCTTCTTACTGACCGGAAGGACTTGTTATCAGTAGTGTGTGGCAAGGGCTGTGTGTGGTTCTCTAAGAATCCAGACACTTTCGCTCACCTTTTTTTGTTTCGGCTTCCACCCTCTCCTATTTATGTTTGCATTTTACCATCTCTTCACCCCTTTATCAGGTATCCTCTTTGCTCGACGCCAGCCTGTGCCAGCTTCCTTGGGTCCAACCAATCCTCCGCCTCCACCCTCTACAGGGGCCCCTTCCAGCACCTTGCCCTGAAAGCAGCTACTGAGAGCTAAGAGTCCCAATATCATTGCAGGGGAGAGAAGGTACCCTCCCACCTTGGTTCTTTCAGGATGTGATGCCCCCTCTGGGATCCGGTCCTGGGAGATGATAGCATGCCACCTCCACACCAAAGGGATTTCTTATTATGTTCCGTCTACCTCATTGCAAAAGGAGGACACCACCTCCCTGGCTGATTCCAGCAGCATCCGCCAAAGAGTTCTTCCCCCATAAGCCCTGTCGTCTCCTCATGTGACCCCTACGTTAATGTCATCTTTGGCACCCCACCTCTTTGAGTCCACTCTGCTCCTTTTCAGGGGGCAGGTGAAGGGTCGGAGTTGAATGTGAAGATGTCCCTTGGGTTGCATCTGGAAAATAAAGTTGTACTTGCTCCGTCTCCCGTGCCTCCTCTTCTTGTTTGGGTCTGGGAGGCGGAGGGTACACAGGCTACATTGAGCTGTCCAAGTGGAAGGCAGAATAGCAAAGCTCTGTGAGAACAGAAGAGCACTTTTTAACAACAACAACAAAAAGCAGGCTTTCACTGCGTCGTCCCCTGATGGGTCTTGAATTCACTGTGTAGAGCTGGCTGGCCTCAAACTTGCAGCCATCCTCCTGCTTCCTCTCCTAGTACCACCACTCAGAGCAGGGACTCAAATCAGACTGGTGTTACGTCCTGACAATGAGAGGCTTAGGTGCAATTCACCTGAACCTTAAAAGACTCCAAAAATGTATGGTGTCTCCCCCAGGAAGCTGCCTGCTGATCAGTAGTGTGTGGCAAGGTATGTGTGTGGTTCTCTACGAATCCACACACTTTTGCTCATCTTTCTTGTTTTGGATGGGTATGAACCTATCTTGGAATAGGGGGTGTATTTATACACGCACCTCCGGGGGATGGGGTGGAAGAGACTCTGTATCCTGGAATTAGAACACTAAAAATCTTGACAACTAGGCCCTGGAAGCCAGGATAGGGCCAGGACCCAGAACGTTACCTAGGTAACCAGATTGCTTTGACATCGCTCCGGTCACTTCCGACATCCAAAGACTGAATAGTGACGTCAGTTCCTGCAAGGAGCAACGGTGCCCTAGGATTGGCCAGACTCCTTATTTGGGCGGACGTCCCACCCTCTGGCTGTTTCGGGCGACTGAGGCCGGCCGCAGAAGTGATGGCGGCTTTGACCGATGTGCAGCGGCTACAGTCCCGAGTGGAGGAGCTGGAGCGCTGGGTGTACGGGCCGGGCGGGACCCGGGGCTCCAGGAAGGTGAGCGGTCCGGCCCAGCGATCCGTTTCTGGGGCAGGGCAGGAGCGGTCCACTGGCCCTGCCCTCAGGACGGATGCAACCACTTCTGTTCCGTAGTTGACAGCCCAGTCTTTGAAATAACAAAGATCCGGGACCTCCTGGAACGAATCGGACGCTTGGGTTCCGTTCCCGAGGGGTTTGGGGTGAGCGGGGGCGGGGGGCAGATGCTTAAGCCTCTTTGAGATGGGTTCAGTGACAACTTTTACTAAAACTCCACCCTTGCGCTCACAGGCGCGCTAAGGAGACCAGACAAATTAAAAAAAAACGATTAATGGGAGTTTCAGTAAGAGCTGAAGGCCGCAGTGGAGTGTGGTTCTGGAGCCCTGAGAAAGTAATTGCTAAATGAATTGCAGGGGACAGGACCCCTCTAGGCTGAGCACAGGTGGATAAAGAAGCCTCCAAGGGATGAAAGTTGCGATCTGAGCAGGCCCAGATCAGGAAGGTTAGGAATTGAGTCCTAGGTATTCAGATGTGGGCGAACGTAGTGTCTGAATTCTCTGACGGAAAGCTTGGGTGTCCTTAAATCCCGTTTTACGATGTGTGAACCATTTACTGGAGAACTTCTGATAGTATCGGGAATGCTCTGGAGCTAAATACATCAAAGGCGTGTGCACTTTTTGTAAACTTGTCACCAGCAGACTGTGTTCCAACTTGAGAACCAACTTTTCAAAACACTTTTCCCTGGGCCGGGCAGTGGTGGTGCACGCCTTAATCCCAGCACTCGGGAGGCAGAGGCAGGCGGATCTCTGTGAGTTCGAGGCCAGCCTGGTCTACAGAGCGAGTTCCAGGACAGGCTCCAAAGCTACACAAAGAAACCCTGTCTCAAAACAAAACAAAACAAAACCACTTCCCCCCTTTGGTATCTTTGACCCTCTTGATTTTCCTTTTATCTCTGGCTGCTACTTTCTGTCTTATTTGTGTGCCTCCCCCGCCCCCGCCCCCAGCCCCCAAGTATTTGTCCCTTGAATATCAGCACTCTCCACCTTCTGTAAAAACAAAAACCTTGACAGCTCACTCATTTCCTCAGCCTCACGCTCTAGCTGACCTGACTATTGGAATATTGTACTCTTCAGCCTAGGCAGGCTCATTCACATCCATAGTTTCAGTTACTCGTTGGGTGTCATTATGTTTCCAGTGTGTATCTCTGTTCTGGATTTTCTGTTCTGAGAACCTGACTGCTGTTTCTCTGCTGGTCTTGTCCACTGGGATATCCCATGGACATCTCAGGCTCAAACCCTTAAGTCTTAACTGTTCGCTGCCCTGAGCTGATCCTCTGTATTCTCTAAGATGGGGACTACACTGTCTTTGGGATCCCAGTGAGCCTTTCATCTCCTCTACTAGACTTCATAGAGGGAATGGGGCTAGAGGTAGGCCAGCCAGTCTGTTCTCCAGCCTTGAGCTAAAGAAGAACTGGGTGAGGATATTTGCATATTTCATGCCCAAACCCAGGACTTAGGAACCAGGAAATATATAGTATGTAAGGGTGCCCCGTTAACCCTAAATTCGTTCCTTACCTCCCCAATCAGACACTGCCACCCCCATCCCACCAAGGATAACATGACTCATTCCCTCTCCTTTCACATGAAAGAGTTCCTAGAGGTGAGACTGTGCCGTCTATAATGTAAGAGAAGGGAGACTAAGCTAAATTACTGGAAGTCAGAGGCTCAAAAGTCCAGAGAAACGACGGTTCTTCCACATCTTTTTTTTAATTTTTAATTAATTAATTTTTTTAGATAGGGTCTTTATTAAGTAGCTTTGGTTGTCCCAGAACTTGCCATGTAAACCAGGCTGGCCTCGAACTCAGAGAGATCCGCCTGCCTCTGCCTCCCGAGTGCTGGGATTAAAGGCGTGCGCCCTCACATCCGGGTCCTTCCAAGCCTTAAGCCAAGTGGTACACCTTGGAATTAACCTCTGCGTCCTTTCAGGTGGCTGACGGTCTGGTCAAGGTGCAGGTGGCTCTAGGGAACATCGCCAGTAAGCGGGAGAGGGTGAAGATCCTCTACAAAAAGAGTGAGTGCTTGCAGTAGGTGTCCAGTTCGCTCGGCCTCCCTGTCCGCTTCCCAAAGCCTGCCCCTGCCCTTCAGCCAGTGTGTGGCCAGAATAGCCCCTGAAGGATGGAAGGCATGCTGCTGCGGATGTGGTAAACCGGGGTGTGCTTCCTTAGGGATAAATCCCAAGCCTGTGCCCAGTGCCCAGAGTTGTAGGCTGAAAGTTCTTCCACAAAGCTTCCCTTGGTGGAGGCAGTGGGATAGGGAGCGACATTCCTCTAGGCAAGGTTGGTTTAGCCAAGCATTTTCAGTTATTGTAGCTAGTCATTTTTCAGCAACTAGAAATTAGACAAAACCCTAGCTTGTCTTGTAGCATTGAGAAAGGTACCTTGGTAAGAATAGGTCAGTGGGAATACTGGGGGGCATGGGGGGTGCGGGAGGGGGCAGTGCGGCTGAGTGGTGGCGGGTGTGTGTGTGTGTGTGTGTGTGTGTAGGCTGGGGTGGGGGTAGAGGTGGGGGGGGGGAGGGGTCTTGCGGCAGAGTGGTCACAGTACTTGTGTTTCAGGCTCCAAAGCATGAGGTCAACCAGCAGATGCTGATGATACTAGGTGATCTGAGGAGTAAAGTAAGGGAAGCCGGTGGGTGCTGCTGATCCGGCACTAGGTGGTCAGCTCATAGCACAAGGATCTCCCCAAGGATTAGCACTCCCCAAACTTCATCCTCTCTCTCTCTCTCTCTCTCTCTCTCTCTCTCTCTCTCTCTCTCTCTCTCTCTCTCTCTGTGTGTGTGTGTGTGTGTGTGTGTGTGTGTGTGTGTGTGGTCAGAGGACAACCCGTGGGAGTCAGTTCTCCTTTCGCCATGTAGGTTCCAGGGATCAAACTCGGGTCATTAGACTTGGCAGCAATCCCCTTTACCTGTTCATCCACTTTGCCAGCCTCTGAGTTTCCTTTATAAAACAAGGTTCCATTTCTGTCTCTTTTTTTCTGTCCTGCTGCTTTGCTAGTTGAAGACCTGATCAAGTACCTGGATCCTGAATACATCGATCGCATTGCCATCCCTGATGCCTCAAAGGTGCAGTTCATCTTAGCAGGTAATGCTGGACTGTGTGCACAGGCACCTGAGGGTGTCAGCTGTGGAGGGGTCGGGCAGAGAGGGCCCCCCTCCTCTATCTTGTTCTACATGTAGCCTGTTATCTGCCTTCTTGAATGCTGGCCTGGCTCTGGACAGAGGCCCGAGGCGATCCCGGGAGTTTTGTAGTCAGCACTGAGCGTAGTACACCTCTGGGTCTGCTGTAGACCACAGTGCCAGGCCTGTGGACGCTACTTCAATACCCTGTCAAAGGCTCATCCCTAGGACTTTCTTTTGTACTCTTCCTCACTGCTCACTGGCAGAGGATCTTCCTGGAAAGAGTGGGCGCAGAGAGCATTGCCATTCAGAAGGGAGAATAGCGGCCTGAGTTTCATCTTTCGTTTTGTACAGTCTGTATCCTTTCTTCTTGTACATGGAGTCATAACAAGTTCCAAGGGGATGGGCTGGAGCGCTCAGGCTGCTCTCTCACAGTCTCACGCGGTGTGCTTCCCGGGCGGCCATGCAGTGTGCTTCCCGGGTGGCCATGCAGTGTGCTTCCCGGGCGGCCATGCAGTGTGCTTCCCGGGCGGCAGGGTGGCCATGCAGTGTGCTTCCCGGGCGGCCATGCAGTGTGCTTCCCCGGGCGGCCATGCAGTGTGCTTCCCGGGCAGCAGGGCGGCCATGCAGTGTGCTTCCCGGGCAGCAGGGTGGCCTGCTGCTCTGGTTGGGCCCAGGTGCCTTTCGCTGACTTCCTTTTTTGACCGTTTTTCTTCACTCATTTCAGGAAGCTGTCTCAGCTCTTCTAGCATTTAGTATGCAGGTCACACACGAATTCTTTTGGCAAGAACTTTGCCCTTGACTGTCTACACCAATGCCAACAGCATGCCCAGTGACACTGTGGCCCTCCCTGTTCTGCCATGATAACACAGGGCAATCCTTTCTGAACAGTACCTATTCCCTTGATGTCTACACTATCGCCCTGGTCAAAGGGACAACTTGGCGGTGGGTTGGTTGGCTTTCATTTTTTTTGTTTTGTTTTGTTTTCATTCTCTTTTTATTTAATTAATTAATTTTGGTTTTTCAAGACAGGGTTTCTCTGTGTAGTTTTTTGCCTTTCCTGGATCTCGCTCTGTAGACCAGGCTGGCCTTGAACTCACAGAGATCCACCTGCCTCTGCCTCCCGAGTGCTGGGATTAAAGGCATGCGCCACCACCGCCCGGCCCATTCTCTTTTAAGATTTATTATTTTAACCATGTGTTAGTGTGTGTCTGAGTATAGGTATGTGCACATGAATGCAGGTGCCCACAGAGGCCAGAGACATCATATCTCCCTGGAGCTGGAGTTAGAGGTAGTTGTGAGGCACACAACGTGGGTGCTGGGAACCGAACTCGGGTCTCTGGAACAGCAGGCACTCTTACCTGCTGAGCCGTTTCTCCAGCCCCACTGCTCAGTCTCTAAACGGTCTAGAGAACATACATCCTCCCCTTCCCCTTTGTGTTTGCCACTTTGGCGAATTATGGAAGAGGGTGGCTCTCCCTGAAAGATCGGCATCTTTCCTGGGACAAATCTCTGGGAGTTCGGTATTCTAGGCAGAGATTCTAGTCGGTCTTTCTAAGGTAGAGTCTTCTGAGCACCTGTATCCATTCCTTCTCCAAAAGCCATCACGCTGGCACAGTGGGCGTGTGTCTGGAGTCCTGAGTACTTGGGAGACTGAGGCAAGAGGATTACACGTTCAAGGCTAGCCTGAGCCAACATAACATGAGCTGTCCCAAAAAAGGATAAGGAAGAAAAAAAAATTGAAAGGGAAACAGAAAACATTCATTGACCATATGGTGTGAACCAGGCTTGATTCTGGGCACGAGATAAACAGTGGCAAATCAGAACATCTTAGTCCTCATGCACACAAGCAGGGTAGTTGTCCCTGTTTCAGGAACCTGGGTTTAAAACCTACGTGGGAGAATGATGGTTGTAGTATTGCACTGAGGACTGGGGAGAGGAGGGCAACTCCTGCCGAGGGGCTATCAGAGTTCTCAAAGGGCTCCTAGATCCATTGCCATGGCTCAGACACCAGGCTCAAGGACTCTTCCAGCCTCGCCATCCCTCCCTGTGCTCTGCCCCGGGAAGTAGGCATCCACCTACACATGGACAACTGCATGGTCTCCTGCATCCTCTTCTCTTCCTTTTTGTATGTTGTCCCATCTTTCCAAACATTTCCATCATATCATCTGGCCTGCTTATGAGCCCCAATGTCTTCTTACTAGGATAAAATCCTAACACTAGCCAGGCGGTGGTGGCACACACCTTTAATCTGGGCACTGGGGAGGCAGAGCCAGGCGGATCTCTGTGAGTTCAAGGCCAGCCTGGTTTACAGAGCGAGATCCAGGACAGGCACCATAACTACACAGGGAAACCCTGTCTACAAAAACAAAAACAAACAAATCCTAACACTAGCCTTTCAGTCTACCGAACCTACCTTCCCAGCCAGCTCAGTGAGTTCTTTCTTCTGATTGCCAAGAATCCCTTCCTCCAGTCGTTTGCGCATGACAACCTCGCTCTCGAACACCTCCTGCCCTGTGGATTTCAGTGCACGAAGAACCCAGATCCTACCACTCCACACTGCCTCCCCCATCTCTCTCAGCTCTCCCGCCATGTGTAATGACCTGTGCCCATGAGGGCCCATGAGCAGGACCTGCCCAGCACAGTCTGCTGCGTCTCCTTTCCGATCTTCCCTGGGGCCCTGGCTTAGGGAAGCCAAGTCTGAAGTTGTCTCCTGTGGCCTGGGAGCACTTGCTGAGTGACTGGTGGGAGGCTGGAAGAGAAGGATCTGGAGTTAGGGGGCGGGGATTTGTAGAGACGGAGATGCTCTTAGGCTCAAGATGGGTCAGGCAGAGGCACCCAGGAAAGGCCAGGCGGGATGGGACTGAACCCCGGGAGGGGACCAGCGGGCACAGTTGCTGCCCAGAGCTCTGGGGCCCGGCCTTCCCCTGCTGGCACCTAGCTGTCGCGGTGGCCGCGGCTGCTTCACCGCTGTCACCTTGTCTTTGTGCTGCAGAGGAACAGTTCATCCTCGCCCAGGTGGCGCTCCTGGAACAAGTGGACGCCTTGGTGCCCATGCTGGACAGTGCTTCTATCAAAGGTACCCTCTGCAGTCCCAGCTCCACTCTGGGGCGGGAAGGCGGAGGTGGGGCCGAGGCTTCCCTGTTCCAATGCTGGATCTGCTCCCTATCGTTTTCTACCCTGTGGGTACCTGCCACCTGACTGTGGTTAAAATTCCAGAGTAAGAGCCTAAGTCCAGGGCCTTGGGCAGTTTGGGCCTGAGGACACCAGCAAAGCTCCAGCAGTTCCAACTCTGGAGATTCCGTCGGCTTCCTGCCCCCTCAGTAGCTCTCCTTCCGGGTGCTGCAGAGCCCGGATGGTACTGTCAGAGCTCCTGCTGGGGGTGTGAGTTTTCCCTGCTCACTGCCACAAGAGCCCCTGGCCCGGGCTCTGACAAGCAGGCAGCGGCTTTAATTGAATCCAGATATCCATCTTGTCTGTCTCTAGAGGTATTTCTCTCAGCTCCCTCTCCCTGCCCTGATCAGCTACCCGCTTGAGTATCTGACAGCCTAAAGCCGCAGGCATAACACGGTGGCCACGGCTCTCAGTGTGGGAGCCCAAGGGGCCAGCATAGGGACCTGGTATTCATTCCCAGGCCTCCTGGGCTCCTCATCCCCTAGGCCAGGAAGACCTAGCCCTGCTGGGCTGAGAGCAAAAGGGGAGGGCCTATAACAGGTAAAACTCTCTCTACTTAGCCCTGCTCATAGCAAGCAATACTGAGGACTTGAAGGTTCTGTCTTCTGGGCATCTGTTTTCCCCCACCTCCACCCCACAGGTCCTGGAGTAAGGCTGGGGTGGGCAGGGAGCCCCACCCCACCCCACAGGTCCTGGATAAGGCTGGGGTGGGCAGGGAGCCCCACCACCACCTCCAGCTTTCAGGGGTCGATGAAGCCTGGCGTTTGTTTAGCTCCTCTACTCAATACTCTAATCCTGCCGACGACCTAATAGACTATTGAGCAGTCCCGGGGGAGGGCACAAGCATCACTGGGCAGTGTGTGTTGTTTTACAGCTGTTCCTGAGCACGCTGCCCGCCTGCAGCGCTTGGCCCAGATCCACATCCAGCAGCAGGTACGGAAGGAGGGAGGACTGGAAGGGAAGGTAGAGGTGGGACACCATGTCTGCTGACGGGGTGGGGTGGGGGGGGACGACGACACGGACCACACACCCTAGACCCGTGTGTTGTCGCAGAGGAAATGCAGAGCTTTATGTTCTATCTCTGAATGCCCTAGAGGAGGGAAAGGACTTGCCTAGGGCCACATCCAGGCCTCTTGCCTTCTATAATAGAGGTTGAAGTTAAGAGGTACCAAGTAATCCCTAAGAATTTGTTTTGACTGTGGGTGAAATATCTTTTCTCAGGTTCAGAGACTTTAGAAATGGGGGCAAAGGCTGGAGAGATGGCTTGGCTCTTAGGGTTACTTGCTCCTCTTGCTGAGGGTCTGGGTTCAGTTCCTAACACGCACATGGTCACTAAAAATCAACCTGTCTAACTCCAATCCCAGGGGATCTGACGCCCCCTTCTGGTCTTTTTGGGTACTGCGTGTACATGGTGCACACACATACAGGCAGAACACCCAACACATAAAATAAAAAAATCCTTAAAAAACACAGGGACAGAAGAGGAGGGATGTTAATGTATGGAGCCGCCCCTCCAGTTAGTCTTTGGGCTGCTGTTGGGTCACCTGGCCTAGGACTGAGAGCGCCTGTTTTTCAGTTTGCTCCTTTTACTCTAGGTTATTCTAGCATGATCTTTTCTAGGTTTGGAGGGAATAATGAGGCAGGAAGTTGAGTGGGAGATGGGGTCTGATTCAACTCCTTTCTGAGCTGTTCTTTGGCCTACAGGACCAGTGTGTGGAGATCACTGAGGAGTCCAAGGCTCTCCTGGAGGAATACAACAAGACTGTATCTTTTGTGCTAATGGTCCTTAATGGTCTTCTCCCCAGCCTGTCTCTCCTGCCCTAGGGTGCTCATCCCATTCTCCTCCCTCCTGCCGCCACCCCTCTGGGCACATGCCAAACCTCTCTGCTTCCTCATTCAGACTCCCGCTGTTACCTTGACTTGTGACCAGACGATGCTGCTCTCCAAGCAGTTTGTCCAGTGGGATGAACTACTCTGCCAGCTGGAGGCTGCCAAGCAAGTGAAGCCAGCAGAAGAGTGACAGCTGCTTACTATGCCCGGCCAGGGAAAGGCGGGCAGGCTCCAGGACCCCGGGGGCTGCTTACCATGCCCGGCCAGGGAAAGGCCGGCAGGCTCCAGCACCCGGGGCCAACCTGCCTGTATGAGGCAGGGACGGCTTTGTCTGCACTGAATTCAGAGACTGTCTGCCTGTGCTCAGCGACGGCTCTGAGGTCAGAGGTCAGGTCCCCTTAGAGTCATGATTTGCACTCCCATCAATGTATTTATTCCAATGACAATAAACTGTAGAGGCCACCGAAGGCGTGTGTCGGCTTGCTGATCTAGGGTGGGCTTGGCTGTGAGAATCGGGGTGCTGAAGGAGAGAGCTGTCAGTCTCCATCAGGGTGGGACCAGGAACTGTACTTCTGGTCTTTCTTGTGAGAGAACTCTCTCATCTGATTGATACAGTGGGGCCTTGCAATATTTATTTATTCCACATTTGCCAACTGCTCTCTAAGTATCCGATCCTGTGGCAGGTAAGGAGGGCACAGGTAGGGTCAACTAACCCTTGTGTAGGGTTTGGGGGAGTGGCAGTCCTACCAGGTGGGCCCAGCATGCCAGGACGGTCGTGGAGGAACAAGCAGGGACGCCCAGAGCCAAGGCAGCATAGCCTTGTGTCTACCTAATACCAGTAGCCAGAGGAGGAGCCCAGTAGGTTTGTTTGGATGTGGTAAGTTTTAGGATCTTGGGGAGGGAAGGAGGGGCAGGGAACCTTGATGAGAAAGCCTGGAGAAACAGTTTAAGCACCGTGCTCCACCAAGCGTGTGCTGCCCTCTGGTGGTCTGAGGGAGTGCCTCGGCTCCTTCACCTGCCTGTAGACCACCCAATCCGTAGTGTTGCTGGCACGCAAAACGCAGCGTGTCTACAACGGTCTGAAACTAGCAGTCCATCCTAGACTATTCCATCCAAATGGTTGCCGACTCTAACCCCCAAAACTTCCTACGAGTTTTTACCAAGTTAATCTCTTCTCAATTTTTGCCATTTCGGTGGTTAATCAGCAAATCATTGGACAAATATTTTATAGTCTAGAGACTGTGCTAGGCTCTGTGGGCACGCCCCTGCGGCGCAAGCGCGGATGGTGCAGGGTACAGGCCCTTCCCAGGGGCACCAGTGTCTGTTGCCCCCACTACCGGATCCTCCAGCCTGTACGCCAGTCTGCGGCCAATGAGTTTTGCACAAGCCATGGTTTAGTCCCTACTGAAGATCGCCAGGGTTGTCCAGTGCCCCAGGATGAGAACAAAGCTCAGAACTCTGTGACTAAGGGTCTCGCCTGCTTGTATCCACCAATGTTTCCCCTTCACTGATGCAGTGTGTCAACAGGTGGCGCGCGCCGTCCATCTTTTAAGGGCACAAATCCGCACCCTTCGGGCGCAGGACTCCTTCGATAGCCGTTCCTCTCCCGGGCAGGGCCCTCTGCAGGGACTGGCGTGCTCGGGCATCACCGCGCGGACCGCAGGAGGCCGCCGAGGTGCGGGTACCGGCCCCGGGGAGCCGCACGGCCTCCGGGGTTTCCCTCGGGCCCCGCCCCCTGCGTGCGCGGCCCCGCGGCCCCGCGCGCTCCCGGCCCGCGCGCCATCTTGGCCACTCCGGGAGTGTCTAACGCGGACTGTCGACGGCGGTAAGAGCCAAATCCCAGGGGCTGGGGACTCAGGCGTGGGGAAAGCGGGTGTCTGCTGCCGGGGACAGCGGCCCACGACCGGGGAGCCTGCCAGGCCGCCCGCGATTGATCCGAGCAGTCCTCTGTGCGAGTCCCCACTCTCGAGCTCCGGAATGGCCTGGCTCAAGCCAGCCTACCCTGGTAACCCAGGGCTGCGGTCTGCTCGGTCCGGCCCAGAGCCCGGAGGGGTTCTTTCTTTCGGGAGTGCTTTGTGAGAGCTCGTGGCTGTGCCCCGGGGAGCCTGGGTCTTAGTCCTATTCCTTGGAAGCACAAAGTGAGGGGCCCTTGTCCCAGCCCTTAGAAACCTAGTGAGGAGAGGCTCTTGTTCTTAGAAAGTTGTGGGTGAGGGATCCGGGACCTAGCCCCGAAGAGCTTGAGATGATGAAGGATGGCCCTATCCCAGATAGCCTGGTTAGGGGTGTGTGGGAGGGGCATCTGGTGCTGTCCGTGTTTGAGACTCAGGGAAGTATTTAGAGAAGGGTCTAGGGATAGTTCTTGACCCCAGCCTTGAGAAGCTAGGGTGAGGGGCGACAGGACCATAACCTGGAGGGAGTGATGGAGGATGGACCTGGTCATATTCCTGCCACTCATCTGACCCCTTCCCCCAGTGCGCAGCCAGAGAGCTCACCCAGGCCACGGGAGCAGAATGGAACACTACCGGAGGGCTGGCTCTGTAGAGCTCCCAGCATCCTCACCAATGCCCCAGCTTCCTCCCGACACCCTGGAAATGCGAGTCCGAGACGGGAGCAAAATCCGGAACCTGCTGGGACTGGCGCTGGGTCGGCTGGAGGCGGGGAGCACGAGGCATGTGGTGTTCTCGGGGTCTGGCCGGGCCGCTGGAAAGGCTGTCAGCTGTGCAGAGATCGTCAAACGGCGGGTTCCAGGCCTGCACCAACTCACCAAGCTTCGTTTCCTGCAAACTGAAGACAGCTGGGTCCCGGCCTCACCGGACACGGGCCTGGACCCCCTCACGGTTCGACGCCATGTGCCTGCAGTGTGGGTACTGCTCAGTCGGGACCCCTTGGACCCCAGCGAATGTGGCTACCAACCCCCAGGAGCACCCCCCGGCCTGGGCCCCATACCAAGTTCCGGCTGTGGTTCCAGACCCCGAAGAAAGACTCGGGACACCCGGTCCTGAGGATCTGCTGAGCCTGACTGTGTGCTGGACCTGAATATCTGTGCCTTCTCTAAGAAGCGCTCGAGTGGCATTCAACATGCCAGCAGGGCTTGAGTCCACTGAAACCCTGCCTTCCCCTCCCCCTGGAGTGTGGGATGTCACTGCCATAAAGAATGACGGGTGTGGGGTCAGGGCTAAGCTAAAGACTGCTTGAGAAGGGCTTGCTCTGGCTCTGTCTGCAGCATATCTCACTTGCCTTTTTTGACATCCGTCTAGGGAAGGGAAATAAAGGTTGTGCCCATGTGTTTGGCCTGCTGTGTGTAAGTGGGATTGAAGGAGTGTGAGGCCTGCCTTGCCCGGAGCTCATGGGCTGGAGGCAGGAAGGGTAGGTAGAGGCTGGTGCTGGGTGGATCTGGTATCAATAAATTTCCAGCAGTAACCTGGATGGCTTTTTGCCACCTGCTCTAAGCTGGTTTGGGACTCGGCCACGTCAGGCATTTCTCCCATCTGTGGCATATGTTTTAGTATAATGGGATCGTGAACTCAGGCTTTGCCTGTCACGGTTTTAATCCTGGCTCCCACTCACAAGTTCCTGCTTTGTGGTTTTGGATAAAGTTACTTCCTGGGCCTTAGTGCTCTCATCTGTAAAATGGGGGGGTGCTTACCTCATCAGCGTTTTTTAAAATAATTTATTTAAATTTATTTTATGTGCATTGGTGTGAAGGGGTCAGATCCCCTGCAACTGGAGTTACAGGCGGTTGTGAGCTGCCATGTGGGTGCTGGGAATTAAACCCAGGTCCTCTGGAAGAGCGGCCAGTGCTCTTAACCACTGAGCCATCTATCCAGCCCCTTATTAGTGTTCTTATAAAGAGGGTACATAGTTGACACTCAGAGACCACCTGAGTACTTGATGCTATATAAATGATGTAAGTCACGTAAGTCTACAAGCATGCTCTTCTTATCTTGAAAGTGACCTCAATTCGTCATCTTTCTTTGGGTGGCATGCTTGCCTTTTCCCATTGCTCTGTTTTTCAGCCTCCCTTTGGCTGTAGATTCAGATTTAGTGCAGGCATCTGAAGAGAGAGCATGGTTATATTGGTCGTCAGCTGGCTTCGGGTGATAGAGTGGGATTGTAAGCAGCAGTGGTCTCAAGAATTGATCAGTTTCTCCAACGTGTCTAGTCACCTGGATGTCCAATTACGAGCAAATAAAGTTGAGGCTCTTCTGGGTTCATGCTGTAGCAGGACCCAGCAAGTTGAAGGTGTTGGGAAGTTTTTCTGAGTCTGGGCAGGAGAGATTGGCATGATGGGAGAAAGAGTTGGGGAAATTCAGGACTTGATATGGGCTTTAAGGAGGGATGAGTGACCATAAGACCATAAGGAACCGTGGCCTGGACTTGAAGACGACATCCTTTGCTCTCCAAGGTAGGCTCTCCCGCAGTGAGGAGGGTGTGTAGGGAAAGGCAGTGAGGATGATTCGGGATATTGGGAGAAGTGAAATCTCAGTAGCTACTCTACGAGGCCCTTTAAATACAGAGGGTCCCGAAACATCTAACGTAACTGGGGAAGACAGTTAAAACTGCTGTGACATGTTATACTGTCAACAACTGCCTGACCTCCATTCTTGTAGCTAAATCCAAGGCTTCAGCTCCTCAGCTTCTTCCTACTGCTCTTGGTGACAGGCATCACCATGCCTGCTCTGAGTAGCTTCACATGTGTATATCTTGCTATCAGCAGTTCTAAGGGTTCCAGGGTCTCCAGAACTTTGGGCCACATTCCCTTCTAGGTTATTGAAAATTTTTGACCTAGCATCCCATCCTGATCACTTTGCTTTGGCAGGTTGAAGAGATCACATGGAATAAACACAGTAACTTATGCTGGAGGGGTGATTCAGTAGGCTAGCTTTGTGAGCTCTGGAGATCAGAAAGGGACTCCCAATTGGGCTGCTTAATTAGAATCTGATGGTTCCAGAATGATGACTGGAGAGGGAATGTGAAGGGAAACACCTGTGGTCAGAATCCCTTAAGAGGACAGGTTCCAGGGAGCTTTCCCTAACCTTTGGCCCCTAGAGAGTCTGTGTGGCTATGAGATCTTCAGGAGGAATGGTAAGGGAACCAGAGATGAAGCCTGAGCTCAGACTTAGGGGAGAACCTGGGAGTTGTACATGATTAAGGAGAAATGGGGATCCCCATTTCTCCTTAATCCACTGTAATGTGGCTTCTGCTTCTATAATGCCTTACAAAAGCTTTCCCTTGGGACAGAAGGTAAGGAGACGTGGGGACAGCCTTTTCAAACAGTAGAAACAGCAGGGGAGTTGACTCAGCAGTTAGGAGCTCTGGCTGCTCTTCCAGAGAGAGGACCCAGGTTCAATTCCCAGCAGCTACATGGCAGTTTACCGCTGTAGTCCTCTGAGATCTGGTGCCCTCTTCCGGTGTGCAGATGTACAAGCAGACAAGACACCCATATAATAAGTATGAAAAAATAAAACACGTGTTCAATTACTAGGACCCACATAGCAGCTCACAGCTGTAACGCCAATTCCAGGGCATCTGATACCCGCTTCTGCCCTCAGCCGGCCCCAGGCACATGTGGTCACAGACATACGTGGAGGAGGCAGGGGTCAGTGAGATGGCGCAGAAGATGAAGTTGTCACCAAGCGTAACCTGATTTCAATCCCAGAGCCCGTGTGGAAGAGGAAAACTGACTTCCACACGTGGTTCTCTGGCCTCCATGCACGTGCACACATAGACAAGCAAATTTTAAAAAAAAGAAAAAATTAAAGTAGGAACCAAGTTGACTTCCTGTAACAAGCCTGAGGGCGGGCAGGCGTGTAGCTGGTGTGGAGGTGACAGTGGGTCTGAGAGTTCAGAAGTCCTTCATGAAGCAAGACGTGTTAAAAAGGAACGGGAAGAGGTCAGGACGTCGGATAGAGTCGTTACAACAGAGGATGACACGATCCGGCAAGGCTAGAAGCCCTGTGTGGGCTGACGACTAGGAACTTGGGTGTCAGTAGCCGAGTGTGGGCTCCAGTAGTATCCAAAAGTCTGGTGAGGATGTCCCGTGTGCCACATGGAGAGGGAGACAGGAACACATGAAGAATGAACAGCAGCGAGGTAGAGCCACGGTGCCCACGCTGAGGTGGGAGGGAGCGGCAGAGCGCAGGTTTCTGTGGCCTGGAGTCCTCACGAGCTCTCTGGAGTGGGTGAGACGGAAGGCCGCAGAACAGTAGGGAAGTGCAGCTGTATTAGTTCCATGGGGTTGTTATAACAAAGTGCCACAGGCTGAGCTTACAACAGCAGACTTGTGTCTCCGTCCTAGAGGCCAGCAGTCAAAAGGTGCGTTCCCATTTTATTTATTTATTTATTTATTCATTTATTTATTGGGTGTGCAGGCATGGGTGTGCCATAGTTCACAGAGGGCAGAGGACAACTGGCAAGAGTCATTTCTCTCCTTTCATCAAGTGGGACCCGGGGATCAAACTTAGGTCTCAGGCTTGGCAGCAAGTGCTTTACCCAGGGAGCAATCTTCCCGGCTCGGCCCCCTTTTCTGGAGTGCATGTTCTTCACCTTCTAAATATAATTTGATTCTTTAAGATAGTATTTTGGGGGACCTGGAGGGGTGGCTCAGTGGCTGAGAGCACTGGCTGTTCTTTCAGAGGACGCCAGTTTGATTCCTAGAAACCACATGGTGGTCCACAACCATCTGTAACTCCAGTCCTGGAGGACAACCAACGCCCCCTTCTGGCCTCCTCAAGCACCAGGCATGTATGTGGCACACAGATATAAACACAAGCAAAAACAAACAAACAAACAAAATAAATACACATAAAATTTTAAAAGTAAAGTATAATGAAATAAAATATAACTTTTATTTATTGTCTCCTGGTTAGAGTGTGAGTTCCAAATGGGCAGATGTCTGCTTTATTCACTGAAGTAGCCTAGGAATCTCGAACACAATTTGCACACAGTAGATGTGCAGTAATCATTCAACGAAGGGAGGAATGTTGGGCCTCCAAGTGTGTGGACACACCCAGATCTGACTGTCATTCCCTGTTCCCTGGGCCCTCCATTCCCAGATGAGAGGGTTAGACTCAGATTCATTCACAGAATAGCCTTAAAGGACCCTGCTGCCTGCCGTCTTTGTCCATCTTTGGATTGGTTCTTGCATTCTGGATTCTGACCACACTGACGCCCCACCTCTTCCAAGCATCATTAGATTTTCTTCCTCTGATCTTTGTCCTAGCTGTTTCCCCTTCAAAATGGAGACTGTTCATAATCAAGACTTGGAAGTTCATATCTGTAACCCTAACATTTGGAAAGCTGAAGCAGGAGGATTGCCATCTGAGGCCATTTTGGGCTACGTAATGATTGCCAAACAGATGTCTCGAAATACCCAGAGAACTTCTACCTGTGGCCTCAAGGTGGCAGCATTCACAAAGGCATAGCTCCTCTACCCTCTCAATCTACTTTGCTAGAAGCCCCAAGATAGAAGCACAACAATCTAGTCCTGAAAATTGGTCCTTAGTAGACTGACATCTCCGCTGTTCAAAAGACAGCTAACGATAATCCACGGGGTGATAAATCAGTCACTGCACTCAGAACCTCCAGTTTCCGTAACCTAGAGACCTGTTTCACAATTTCAGTATTTCACCTTTAGGGTGAAATGTGACAGGCGTAATAGGTGCAGACTCAGGAAGTTCTTCACTGCAGAAATAAGCACTTAGAGACAGGAAAAGTCTCGAAGAGGAAGGAGGTAATGCCTGTGGAGAAGCTTGAAGACTAATTGGCTGGGAGAGACACAAGAAGGACAGGCTTGGAGGGAGGGAGATCGTGAGCTTCGGTGCAGAAGACAAGAAGAAAACACAATTTGGTGAATGAAACTCAAGGAAGAGCCTATGCGGAATGAGTCTTGGGGGTGGTTTGGGACCACACTGTATACAGAAAGACCTATATGCCTGGCCAGGGAGTTTGCGCTTTATCTTGAGAGCAATGAGAGGTTCCGCAGGTCTCCAAGGAGGGCACGAGGTAAAACGTCAGACTGCTTTAGAGTGAGCACTCTGGATGTTTCAATTTGCTGAGTGGAGGGAGCACAGGGCCGAAACAGCAGTGAGGAAGCCGAGAAGAGACCAGCAGGCCAACATTGTGACTGGGCTAGGCCCTGGGGAGTCCTTTCCAGCCTACGGGGCCTCTCAATGCCCGCTAGTTACTCCGAAAGTGCTATTAGCCCCATGCGCCCTCTGCCCCAGTGAACGAGCCACTAAACTGCTGTTCTACCTCCTCTGGTTATTTCGGCTAGAACCAGGGTCTTGGTCGGCTTCCATATCGAGAGGCCACAGCATCTACGGTCCTCTCCGTTAGTAGATCTGTCAGCTTTCAGCTCACCCTGCATCATAGCATCTCTCAGTGACCCTTCCATGTGTCCTCAGTATGGCTAAGGGGCCTCCTCTCCCAGGGAGCTAGTCACTCCCTGCCGCCCTCAACCAGAGTACACTCACAGGCCTGCGTGTGCGTGCATACTGATGTCCAGGGGGTTGTCCTCCCAGGAAGAGGGGTACAAGCCTAAGAGAAACGCCCGGAAGCATAAAAGGCACATTTGGAGGTGGCGGGAGGAAATGTGGTCTACCAGGTCTCACAGGTTGAGGTCGGAGCCATAACCAGGCACTGCCAGCAGGGGGCACCAGAGTCAGCCCGTGAGCAGGAATCGAGTCACCTTCATTCCGTCTCATGAATATGCACAAACCTGTTGAATTATGCAGATAGAAGTATGTAAATATATATGCAAATTTGGTGCTGCCCTCGTTGTTGCTATGGAAACGAGTGAATAGCAAGGAGGGGCGTACCCTGGGGAAACCTGGGCGGAGAGCCTGAGACCAGGAGACTTTGCCGGGCCACCTGCTCTTCCCAATCATAATGTTTTTGATTTATTTCTTTGCTTCGCTCTGTCTTTGTCTCTCTGCCTGGCTCTCCTTCCACTTCTCTCCCTCTTTTGATCTCTCTCTCCTCAACTGTTTTTTTTTCTTCTTCTGAGTTTCCCTGCCTGAGTTTCTCCATGCTGTGGTTTCTCTCTGAGGGAAACACCGCTTGCCTCGGACTTCCGGTCTCTGTGTCTGTAATTGCATGCCTTTCTCTCCTGTCAGTCTGCATCTGTCTCGCGTCTCTGTCAGGTCTCTGGTGTTTGTGCCTGTGTCTCTGAGAGTGTTATTTCTTGGTCTGTGTCTTCTCAATCGCTCTGGTCTGTCTTTCTGAACCTTTGGTCCCACAACTTGTCTCCGATGGGAAAGACAGGAAGCTGCACATCTGTCCTTGACTGAGGGATGCACCAGCCCTGGACCAGCTGCCCACATGTTCAAGGATTCCTAAGCACTTTCCCCACATACAGTCCTGTTTTGAATCTGGCCCCTGTCACAGCATTGACACACGATCCCCATGACAGGCCTTGGCTGGCTGCCAGGACAGCAGGACTCCTTTGCCTGCTGTGCATCTGCGCCCAGTGTCCCTGCCTCTCTGGGCTCATCTTCCCCGCGCTCCTTGAAGCCGGTGGGCACCTTGAGGCAATGATGTGTTGAGCATGGAAATGAGAGAAGAGCCTTAATTGCTTGCCCATCTGGCCCTCTGCCCAAAAGCTGACGTGAGGGGTCTGGCTCAGGCCCAGGTGTGGAGGTGTCTGGGGCCGGTTGAGACCTATCCTGGTCCCCAGTGAAGACTCCTTGTTGAGCCACAAAGCTGAGCAGCCGCCTCTCTGTGGTCTGCCCAATGCTCCTGCCTGCTGTGGCCTCAGTCATCCACTTCCTTACTTGGGGCGCTCTAACTGCCTCTCCCTCAGCTGGTTTCCATTTGATGAACACCCATTCTAAACCGTGCCCCTGCCTTTACGGGTCCTCTGTGACACAGAACGCACATGGAGATTTTGTGCCTCACACTAAGAAGGAGGTCTTCGGCCAGATGAAGAGCCCTCTCCAGGTTTCCTCTGTCTGGCAGCCTCAGTTTGGGAATACAAATTTAATGCAGGTGCAAAAGTCATGGCTCAGGGGCTGGAGAGATGGCTCAGTGGTTAAGAGCAATGGCTGCTCTTCCAGAGGACCCAGGTTCAATTCCCAGCACCCACAAGGCAGCTCACAACCGTCTGTAACTCCCGTTCCAGGGGATCTGACACCTTCACACCAATGCACATAAAATAAAGTTAAATAAGTTATTTTAAAAAAAGAAAGTCGTGGCTTAAATGTGAGTGAGAAAGAGACAAAAGAGATCTAGGGAGGACACTTCCATACAGGGTTTGGAACGGAGTGTGGGAGCTTCCAGGATGTTTTGAGTGCGGGAAGCCACTCTATATGAAGGTAGAGGGCTTCCCCTTTTGGTCTTCAGCTCTGGGCAGGTTGCCTTACCTCCAGGAAGGCACTAGTCGTGGGGGATCTGGCCTGCACCCAGGTGTGGGGGCGGCTGAAGCCGTCGGGACAAGTCCCTCTCCTCCCAGAGGCAGTGGGGCCAAAGCCCCCAGCTCCCCTTCCCGTCCAGGAAGGACCATCTACCTGAGCACTCCCACCCTGTGATTCACCCATGTTCAGGCCCAGGCGTGATCCTGCCACCAGGAATCCCGTGTTTGAAGTTTTGAAAGTCCCCCCTTGCCCCAGCCCACCCCAGTTGTGCCAAGGGATAGGAGAGAGGCAGACAGGGCTGTGGGGTGGGTGGAGCAGCTGGGTCTGTAGAGCCAGACACAGAAAAAGCCAAAGATCAGGAGAGAGATAGAGGCGGAGAGAGATGACGTAGACAGTGAGAGAAGACCTGACCGAGGAGACCCAGAGATACGGATGACGCCAGCGCCTGGAAGGCGTTACTACTGGCCAAACCTAGTGCTAAGCACTCTACTGGGCTGTCTCATTTAATTTCATCTTTATAGCAGTCTTAGGAAATAGGTGGCTGTTATGATCCCATTTTATTCCTGGGGTAATTGAGGCTCATTTTACTTCTAGAGTAATTGAGACATTAAGTCACTTGCCTGAGGCTTCAAAGCCAGAAAGCTGTGAAGCAGGTATTCGAATCCTTCGGTTCGACTGAGAGCCAGGGGAGAGAGACAGACAGAGAGACAGAGGTCGGGACAGATAGACTCCCATACCAACCCTCTTGGGTAATCTGGAAATCCGGGAATCTTCAGGCAGCTGTTAGGGGAGGGCGTTCCCACCCAGCTGAGAAAAGCAACTTCTGGGTCTTCTTGTCAGTGATGAAGGGGGGTGGGGAGAGGGAGGGAAGGAGAGAGGGAGGGAGGGAGGGAAGGCCCCCACATCATGGAATTCCTTAGCTGACCCCTGTCCTCCCAGAGCCGCTTCAGAACAGCCAGCAGATGCCTCCTTGTGAGGGGCCCTGGCTTTGAGAACTCTTCCTTTCTCCGTGTATTTATTGAGCACCTGCTGGCTGGAGGGCACCCCTGCCCCCACACCTACATCTCCTCCCCCCTTTCCTCCCTCACTCTGGAGAATCCCTTACTGTCTAACTTCAACCCCCACCCCCCTCCCCCCAGTATAACCTCTGCAAAAAGCAATTAAGACTAGAATCTGGGACACTTCAAAATAAGGAGGTTAACGTAGTATACACCGAGGCTCTTGAAGCACAGAGAAGAGGTCCCCAAGGTCTGGCTCGGGTGTCTCTGGTTGGAGGTCCCTTCTGGTTGGTTTGGAGAGGAGGGTCAACAGCCCAGCTGGTGGGGGCCTGAGAGAGCCAGCCTGTCAACAACAGTGGGGACCGGGGTGAGAAGAAAACCAGGAGCCATCCTGGGGGAGCCCGGGAGTTGGCGTTATGGTTTCTAATGTCTTAGCCCTGGTTTCAATTACTCTCAAGGTCCCCAGGGTTCTCCCACCACTGCATGCAGGCTCCTGAGCTTGAAGAAGGTTCAGGAGTCTCTTGGGGAGACCAAGAAACTAGGGGTTCCGGGGTAGAAGCCTAGGGCCTGGAGGGAGCCTTTTCATACTCTCCCACCCCTGTACGTGGCTGTGTGAGGCCCCCAGACCACACAGGGCTCCCAGAAATAATGGGAAGCTGGGAGGAGCGTGTTCATTGCTTCTTGTGAGCAGGGGCCAACAGGTTCCCCAGCTCCATCTTGGTCCTGCTCCCTCCACCCTCTTCTCCGCTGACAGCTAGGGCTTAGTCTCACCACGCTCTTGTTTCAGACCTCATAAGGAACCCTGATCCTAGATTGTTTTGCTCTCGAGGCCATCACGACTCTCTTGTTTTCTTCCCACACCTTCCTCTTCTTTCCTTTTTTCTTTTTTTTTTTATTGTTGTTGTTTTGTTCTTCTGTGTTTTAGATAAGACCTCACCATGTATCCCAGACTGGCTTCAAACTCACAGCAATCCTCTTGCCTCAGCCTCTGGGGCACTGGTGGTTATCTATTTTGTCACATTTGTTTCGAGACAGGTCTCGTGTGGTCCAGGCTGGCCTTGGGACTCACTGCGTAGCTGAGGTTTGCCTAGAATTTCTGATACCTTTCAAATGCTGAGATTACAGGCGTGTGTCTCCACCCTTCCCAGCACATACACTCTCTCTTTCTCTCTCTGCGTGTCTGTCTGTGTGTGTGTCTCTCTGTATGTCTGTCTCTGTCTGTCTCTCTGTCTCTCTCACTCTCTGTGTCTGTCTGTCTGTCTCTCTTTGTCTCTCCTCTCTCTGTGTCTATCTCTGTCTCTCTGTGTCTCTGTCTCTGTCTGTCTCTCTCACTCTCTGTGTCTGTCTGTCTGTCTCTCCCTCTGTGTCTATCTGTCTGTCTCTCTGTGTCTCTGTGTCTCTTTGTCTCACTCTCTCTGTCTTTGTCTCTCCCTCTGTGTCTATCTCTGTCTCTCTGTGTTTGTCTCTGTCTCTCTTTGTCTCACTCTCTCTCTGTCTCTCTGTCTCTCCCTGTGTCTATCTCTGTCTCTGTGTTGTCTCTCTCTCTGTGTTCTGTCTCTGTCTCTCTGTCTCTCTGTCTTTGTCTCTCCCTGTGTCTTCTCTCTGTCTCTGTCTCTGTCTCTGTCTGTCTGTCTCCCTCTCTCTTAACCTAAGTTCCCAGTTTCTGTCTTAGCCCACCGCTCCTCCTTCTCACATTCCATGGTTGCTCCCTTCTCCCAGTCTTGCTGTTCTCCAGCACTGTCGTAATGCCCAGGTCAGCCTGGGACTTCGATGAATACCCAGGCCTTCCCGTGTGCTGGCGCAGAGGGCCCTGGGAACTGTGGAGCAGGCTTGCACACCTCCAGCCAGCTTGCCCTCGCTCGGTTTGAGGACATTCTCTCCCACCCTAGCTGCGTCCTTGCCTACCCATCATTCCACAGACCCTTCGGCTGAACACACCAAGGCCTTGTGAGTGGCACCATCATCTCCCAGTCACCAATGCCAAAAGCCTGGGAGTCGTCTGTGCCTTTGTACACAATGTTCCCTCTGGGCCTGGCACACAGTAGGCGCTAATAAATGTCTGTTGAACTGACTTTAACTCAATTTTCTCTCTTGGACTTCCTCTTCTGCCTCTGCCTATTCCCTGGTGCTTGGTATCGCTAGCATAAGTCTCCAGATTTTTTAATTGCCTTGGTCTTCCTAATCACCATAGTTGAGTTTGTGGGGGAGTCAGGGCCTCTCCCCCCGCTTATTTCCCATCCTAGTAGTCACAGCTCGTCAGGAAGGAAGCTTGGGGGTGGTGAAGGGAGAGAAACGGTCTGGAGGACCCTATTATCAGCAGCAGGGAACCACTGCAAGGGACAGTCCTTTGAGGACAGATGTCTCCACTGTGAAAAATTGGAGGGGTAATCAGAGCCCGCTGGGGCGGGGAGACAACTTCTGAGTAGTGAATTAGTTTCATGCAAATTTTTGCAAAATGAAAAAATGCATCTGTGATTTTGCAAGTCTGTTTTGTGTCCCTGTTTTTGCCTTAAAAAAAAAAAAATCAAAAAACATCAAGTCCCCTGATCTCACATGCCCTCCTTGTCCTTCCTGGCCCTCTCCATCCTCTCCCATCTGGTGCCTCTGTTCCCACCAGCTTCTCTTTCCAGACTTAACCCACACCCCAGGATCACCACGGGGAAGATCCTCGGGAGAGCAGACGCTGGGTGATGTATCCAGGGGGATACAATCATGTCCTCTGTGTATACCTGACATGATTCACACACACACACACACACACACACACACACACACACACACACACACACACACAGTCATGGTAGAGGTGGAAAAGATGAATCTGAGTGACCTCTCTCCATCAAGGCACTCCCCTTTCTTTCCAGCCCAGGATCTTGTCCAAGTCAGCAAGAAAATTTAACCTTCTGTGCAGTCGGCCGCTCAAGACCTCACTAGCAGGAGCTGGAGAGATGGCTCAGTGGTTAAGAGCACTTATACCATTCTTGCGGTGGATAGGTTCAGTTCTCAGGACCCACATGGTGGCTCACAATCATGTAACTCCAGTTCTGGGGAATCTGATGCCCTCTTCTGACCTCCACAGGCTTCTGCATATATGTGGTACACGTACATACACTCAAACACATGCATACACATAAATAAATTTCAAAAGAAGATCTCACTAACAGTCAAGTGAGTCCTATACTCTTACCTACTGTATGCCTTCCAGACCACCATGGCCTTGGCACCGAAGGCATTTTGGGATGTGGTCTCTGAACCACTGCAGCCTTAGCCTGCCTCCCAGGCCTCTTCTTAGTCCTCATTGAGCTTACTAAGCCTGCTTCTCATCACTGGTGGTAGAAGCCCTTCACCGAGGCTCGCTCACTCGTGCCACTTCTGAGGTCAGAGCCGTCCCGCTCACCTCACACCACATGCTCATTCGATCTATTTTAAAGGATTTATGCATGTAAACATTGAATTAGATTTATTTAAATCTATCTCAGTCTGGGTCTGGTGATGCAAGTTGATGATCCTGGCTACTTACAGACAGAAAGGTCCCAAGTTCAAGGCTGGACTAAAGAGTGAGTTGAAAGCCAGCCTGAGCAATTTGGTGAGATCCTGTCTCAAAATGAAAGGTTAAAAAGAAGACAGCCGAGGTGGCACACACTTTTAATTCCAGCATTCAGGAAGCAGAGGCAGGAGGATCTCTGAGTTCAAGGCCAGCCTGATCTACATAGTGATTTCCAGGATAGCCAAGTCTACACAGAGAGATCCTGTCCCAAAATAAATAGACAGACAGATAGACAGATAAAAATAAAAAAAACTGGGGTTATAACTCAGTGATAGACAGCTCCTCTAGTATAACACACATACACAAAATCTATTTCAGCTGTTAGAATCACCCGCTTTATGCCAGACCCAGCACTAGAGATGGAGCCACAGGACAGCCCTCCTGGAGCTCAGAGGCATCACACAGCTGGGCAATTAGACAGACATCACATCAGCCATGAACTTAGACTGCACACTAACCGTATTAGACAAAGAAGTGCAACACTAGGAGAAAAAAGGAAGGGGCTTAGGCCATGCCTCTCCTAGGAGACACTGAGGCATCTCTTCTTGGCTGAGGAGGCTGGGAGTTAGAACTGGGGATTTTGCATGGGCTAACTGTACAATTATCTATCTTTCTTGATTAGAATGTGAGCCCCATGAGGGTGGGAACTTAAAACAAATTTGAGGCAAAATGTAAACAGTAAAGTGCACAAATTTTAAGGATATATAGTTCAAATTACAAGTTCAATTTCAGTTTTGCTTGTTCCAAAGTTTCCTAGAAGTGAAATGAATCGGTATGTTCTCTGAGTCTTCTCGGCCTCCTCTTTGCTCAGCGTTTTGTCTGAGGTCTACCCACGTCGTTACACATAGCCAGAGCTGGCTCTTCTCTGATGCTGTGACCATGTCACTGTTATCTATTGGGGTTGTTTCCAGTTTGGAATATACGAATGAATAAAGAACATTTGATTCTTTCTTTGAGGCATATATCTGGAAATACATAGAACTACCAGGTCCTGGGATCTCTGTTCTTTCATTTTAGTAGTTCCTGCCATTTTCTAAGATGTACCAAATTACACGTGCATGAGCCATGTATGGAATCTAGTTCTACATCCTTCAGAAGACAGTGTTTGGTTCACTATTGTACCTACACCAATGCCCGGCACACAGTAGGACGCACATACATACTCTTAAGAACAGGAGGTGCCATCAGCATTGATATATGTCGCTCTGGTTGAACATCAACTTGCTGAGTGACTCTGGCCGATGTCTCCCTGTCTTCAACATCTTTCCCGATCTGTAACATAACAACCAACGCCAAGTGCCCTGCTGCCCAGTGCCAGCTGGGTGCTGTGAAAACCAGCCACCTGTTCATTCACTTATCTCACTTGTATTGCTTAAGGATGGCACCTACTATGTGCCAGCACGCAGAGGGTGTGATCTGTGACATTCCACTGAGAGCCTCTTTCGGGTCAGCCAAGGCCAGGGTCACTGCCTATCATGTCCCCAACTCATCTTCCCAGAGAAGTCTTCTCTTTCCTGTCCAGCCCTGACCCCAGGCGGGGGAAGGGGTCTGGACTGAGTCTGTGGATGGAAAATGTGATTAATAATCAAAAAAACATCCGAGAGGAAGAGACCAGGAAAACAACTTCGGGAAGGCTCCTTGCCCAGGGGAGGGGGGCCATGTCCTGGGCCTCGGGACAGCTCCGGCCACCCTTTCTGGGAAGCAGCCACAGGAGTGGGTAATTTTAGCCAAAAGCAGAAAGAAAGGGGAAAAAAGCCATTTTAATGACTTATTTTGAAAGATGCCCCCAATGTAAGCAAGCCCTGCTTCCTCTAGGAGCTTGTCCTCATTCTGAGTCCCTCCTAGGGGTCCCTCAGCTCGGGCATATTGTATGGGGGAGGGTAGAGACTCTGGACTGGGGGTTGAGGAGGAATTTCAACATGAAATGTTTTGTTCATTAGCAGAGAACATGGGGGGAAATTCCCTTTCTTCTTGGGTCTGGGCAGCCCAATCGGACACTCAGAAGCTATTGTGAAAAACAGAGCCGTAGGCTGCAGGGTAGGGTGAGGGGTATAGTGAAAATCGGGCAGAGGGGCTGTCTCCGGCCTCCATTCAGATTTCTGACTTCCTGGGGGTTCCTAGGCCTTAATCCTCCCTCCTTCCCAATGCTTCCATCTGTCCTCAGATTTCCTTCTTAGTGAAGCAGGAGCAACTGTGGTTAGACTGGAGTTAGGACTTCCCGATGGGAGGAAAGAAAGATTAAGGAGGGAAGGAGGCCTTGGGCCTATTGAATAATTTAGAATTTTGATGGGGCGGCGGCGGCGGTGTTTGATGTTGGTTGGTAATCTGGTAGGTAAAATAAATAAATAAATCTGACGTTATCTTGGGGCAGTAGTGGAAGCTCCTGTATCCGTGTGGATTTAAGGACTCTAGTAGGGTGGGACCGGAAGGTGGTTCCAGGGAACCTGGGTGAATGCTTTGCCTCGGTACTGGGGCCCCACCTCTCCACCCACCCTCTACCTTCGGAGAATGCTTGCCCTTTTGTGGTACTAGAGATGGAAAGGGTCAGGGCAGCGGTCTCCACCATGGGATTCCAGGAGGGGGGTTCTTGTGGGTGCGCCCCAGGTGCTGTCCCAAGATGGTGCTGGAGCCGTTTCAGGATGGGGGGCGGTGAGTCGCCCATGGGGGCGGCTGGGCTGGTCCCTGACTTGGGGGGGCTCTGGGTCCCCCTCCCTGGCTCGGCCCGGGGCTGTGTCGGGATCGGGTTTCTCGGCGCCTGGAGCCTCCGCGAGGCCGAGCTGTTCCCGGGCCCCGGCCAAGCCGCCCCGGGCGCTGGCACTGTGCGAGGAAGCAGGGGGGGTAAGGGGGAGTGAGGGGGGGCTGCGAGGGCGTTTACGTAACTGCCTCCCAGAGCCCGCCCCGACCCGCCAACCCCAGTGTGATTGAGAGCGTGTGTGACTGAGTGTGTGCCTGTGTGACACGCAGCGTGCTGTGGCTGTGCCGTGAGTGTGTGCTGCTGTGGATGTGCGACCCAGAAGTCAGTCCCGTCCTTGCCCAAGCAAGGGTCCCATGACGCCTCAAGTCCCAGAGTGAGGCTGAACGTTCTGTGAGGCCGATGAGTGTGTGACTTTATGTGACCCCGTGTTTGGTGCTGTTAAGGTAGCCCGTGTGAACATGTAGCCGGGAGGTTGCCGTGCTGTGGAACCTTCTGGTGCAAAGCTGGTTAGAAATGGGACTGTTTTCTGTAGGAGCGCTTGGAAAGGTGACCGCAGAAGTCGCTTTCCTTCCTGGGGACAGATCAATATAGATTGGGAAAGCGTCCTTGCAGCCTAAAGGCCTGAAGCTAAGTCCAGGGGTAAGGGGGGGTCGGTTTAGTGCACCCCGCCTGGAGGGTGAAGTCTGAAGACCTGGCCACAATGCTCCCTCTCACAGAGGCTATAAAACCCCAGGAGGGCTGGTGTCGCTCAGGGGTAGAGCACTTGCCTAGCACTCCCTGGGTCCGGTCTCTACCAAGCAGGAGCAAAGCTTCTCCAGTGTCCTGAGGCCTCTGCCTGATTCTGGGTCCCTCCACTACTGTGGGGCCTCTAGTCTGGGGGTTCGGCTTCCTGCCACTTCGTCACGGGGCGACAGTGAATCGGCTGAGATAGGGTTTGAGGGCAGGGATCTGAGTGAGTGGGATCTGCCTTAAGGCTAAGGGCACTACGGTAAGAGGAGCTGGGGGGCAGATGGCTGGCCAGCTCTTTCCAGGAGAGCTGGCAAGGGGGTGCGGCCAGAGGTGAAGGCCCGTCTAAGCGCCTAGCTCTACCCATAGGCGGGGGGTTAGACCCTCACAAGGCTGAGGAAGCACAGAGGCTAGTGTGGAGACAGGGCAGGAGCGAAAAGCCGCCAGGACTCCTCCGTTGGCCCGGCTCAGTGGAAAGATCGCGGGTTCGGGGCTAGGCGGCCACAAGATGGAAAGGGCACAGACCCTCCCTCCCTTGCTCGGTAGGACCTCCAGGCCTCAGCGCGGAGCCGGATCGCAGCCCGAGGACGCACACCCCGCCCTGCCCGCCAGGTGTCGCTGCGGTCCCGGGGAAGCGAGCGCGGTCGCTGGTCCCGCTCCAGGAGCTACCAGCCGACAGACATCCCCCCACTCCTGCCACCCCGGGTCCGACGTGCGTCCCTCTTCGTCCTCCCCACACTGAGTCGTGTTCCTGGACTCGGGACGTCTGGTGCGAGCCCTGGCCCGCACCAGGTGGTTGCGGCCGTGATGACGGAGGCCTCTCTCTCTGTGCCCCGGTCTCGTTTGGGGACCTTTGTCGGGCGTAGTTCCTGACTGCCCCCAACCTGCAGAAGGATTATCTGCAAAGCCAAGTCGGCCCACTCGGGACCCGCCGATCTCCGCGTCCGTTTGTCTGCCTGTCCCAGGCTGATGTGAGCGCATGGGTCCATCAGCATTAGCCCCTTCTCCAGAACCTAATCTGGTCCAGGCCTACCTACCATCAACACAGAAAGACATAATTGTGTGTGTCCCCATCTCCCCCGCACCTCCTGCGCTCCATCCCTCAACCCACTGTCTTATTAGGGTCCGAAGCCTGGCGACCTGAGGTGGGCCCAGAGAAGTCAGTTAGAGAACATCTGCGGTCGGAGTTATGCTCCGATCCTATGGGGCTCATCTATGTTGCTGTGTGTCCTTAAGCCCTGGCCCACCCTCTCTGAGCTTCAGCCCTTCCTGGTTCCAGACTGCTGCACCGTGGAGCCGTGGAAGTGAAAGCGAAAAGCCCCAGCAGTGGCGGGAAGGTTTTTTTCCTCTGCAATACAGTCTCTGAGGCATTTGTTGGGAAAGGGCCCGGGCGCTGTAGGCAGCCTGCTGGGGAAGGGCGTGAAGAAACAGCGAGATATTTCCCTCCCCTAGCCCTCTGCCCTGGACCGGTTCCCTGGAGGGGCAAGGCCCAGGGATTATGGGTCAAAGGCCAGTCGAAAAATCCAAGGGGGTGGACCTCTGGTTCTCTGCCTCTGGCATCCCTTTTTCTATTGCGCTTTCGTGTGGCCTCAGAAGCCGATCAGGTTGTCTAACCTTAATCTCCCATATTGTGGCCAGAACAGAGGCCTAGGTTCAGTGAAGTGAAGACCCAGGCTGCGGGGGTGGGCTGGGGCGGGGGTGCCAGAGCCAAGCTCAGCTAGCTGAGGGGTATACCCCGCTCTGGAACTGTCCCACCAGGCAGTTAAGTCACAGCCTCCCTAGCCCTTCCACGGAGGCTGCTCTCCAGGCCCCGTGTCCCGGGGACGGAGGAGAGTGGTGGTGATGACGAGGGCCTGAGCATCCACGCTGGTCCATTTCGAGTCCTGGGAGCGGAAAGCCCGCTAACCCCCCGAAAGAGGGACTCGGAGGGAGGTGGTTGATGGGGCGGTAGGAACAAGGGAGGATGAGAGGGCTGGTTTAACGGGCACTGGGGGGTTCTGCCTCGTACTCTTCTCGGGGATGCTAGAAGGACCCCCGGAGTTGATCCCGGGTGTGCCGGAGTGTCAGTGCGAGACGCCCGAAGAGCAGAGCGGACGAGAGTGTGTGTGCAGGAGAGACCTGGCCAAAGCTGCGAGTGTGCCGAGCGAGCCCGGGGGTGGGTGCGCGCCCGGCCGCCCTAGGAGAGCGGGCGGAGTGGGTGTGGGTGTGTGCGCGCGCGTTTGCGAGACCCGCGGCCCGGGCTGCGCGTGAAGCACGGGGTCCACCGCCGTCCCGAGGGCGCGCCGGAGAAAGGGCGAACGCGAGGGGGCCACGCGTGCCAGTGCGGGCGAGCGTGCCAGCGGGGGGGGTAGGGCGCCTGCTTGCGCGGGGCGAGTGGGGAGCGGGGGGCTCCCAGGCCTGCGCGGGCGAGCGTGCCCCGCGAGCGTGCCGCGCGTGCCAGGCGCGGGAACGTGCCAAGGCGGGGGGCGCGCGCGCGCGGGGGGGCCGAGGCGGGGAGGGGGGGGGTCGTGGCGCGCTGCCGCGGAGGCGCGGGGAGACAAGGCGAGAGGGGGAGGGGAGCAAGGGCGCGCGCGGCCGAGCGGGCGCCCGCGGTCACATGGGCGAGGGAAGGAGGGAGGGAGCGCGCGAGGGAGGGAGGAGGATGGGGGGGTTAAAGCCGCGGAGAGCCGAGGAGCCGGTGCAGAGCGGGCGGCGGCGGCGGCGGCGGCGGTGGAGGCGGCGGCTCCAGCCGGCGCGGCGCGGGGTTCGGCAGTGGGATCCAGCCGCGGTGCTCGCTCCGCGCTCCTGCCTCGCTCCCCGCCTGCGGCGGCCGAAGGGCGCGGCGCGGAGCCCGGGTGGCCCGAGGGCGCGGTGAGTGTTCCGTGGCCGTCTGCGCGAGGCTAGACCCTCGAACGCTCAGGCGGACGGACCCCGCGGACCCGCGGCCCTCGTGCGCGCGGGGAGAGAGAGCGAGGGGACACGCGTGGACCCCGCGGTCGGGGGAGGTAGGAAAGTTCACCAGAAACTTTGCCCGCAAACTCGGGGGCGGGGGGCGCACGAGCAGCAGCCCCCCACGTCCGGGCGCGCCAGGGGTTGGGCGTGGTGGTGGTGGTGGTGGTGGTGGTGGTGGTGGTGAAGCTGGGCAATCGGCTGGAGGGAGGTGGCCCGGGCGGTTGGTCCTAGTGTCCCTGTGCCTCCTACCCTTGAGCAGCACGCTCGGGGTCTGGGAAAATTCCAGAGCTGGGGGATCGCAGTGGCCCCCCACGCACCCAAAGCTTGCTTCTTTCTCGGGGAGAAAAAAAAAAATCTGGACTTCAAAGTGCCCGGGAGTGTAAAAGGATGGCTGCGCTTCTGCCAGTGCCCGGGTATCCGTGTGAATCCGCGCGTGGTGTGTGTGTGTGTGTGTGTGTGTGTGTGTGTGTGTGTGTGTCGGTGTGATCCTGCCTGTGGTTTTCTCATGAGTCCGCCTGCATGTATCTCCTCGCAGTGGGTCCCCTTCAGTGTCTCTTTGTAAGTCCTCTGGTTTGTGTGATTCCAAGCCTGTGGCATACCCCCAAGTGTCCTTTTTTGTGAGTCTGCCTATGTGAGCCTCCTCCGGTGCGGCTGGGTGTCCCCAGGTTGTACAGAGTAGTGTATCTCCCGGTGCGTGGGGGGCTGGGCCGCGGGGAGGTCACCAGACGGACAGCTCTCCTCGACTCCTCTCCTCTGCCGAGCTTCTCCGGCGTCTAGCTCGCTGCCTCCCCGGCCCTCCCCCTCCAGTAGCTTCAGGCGGGCAGGACTATTTCACGCCTTGTTGAAAATTCAGGATTTTCTTTCTCTCTGTCTAGTCTCTCTGTTTGAGAATCTATCCCCCTCACCCCCGCATGTATGTACGTGTGTGTGTGTGTGTGTGCATGCGAGTCTGGCACCTTATCTTGTCGGCAACACTGGGTGTGTTTCTGTATGGCGTGTGTCTTTAACACAAGTTGTTTTGCCTGTGATGTATTTTTTTTTTTGTGTGTCACAGGATGTATTTGTGTGCTTGTTTGCCATATTCACCGAGGTGGTAAGAGTTGGGAATACCGAGTGTGTTTGTGCCTCAGTGAACTGTTGTGTGTCCTGGGGTCTGAAACACCGGGTGTATTTTTGTGCGTCTAACCCTGGGTGTCTGTCATTACTTGGGGCTTGACCAATTGGATATTCATGGAGATGCAGGGTTAGCTTGGGTTTGTGAGGTGACTGAACGGTGAGTCTCATCATGCCCCTGTCTCCGCTCTCACAGCCCACACAAATCCTTCCTGTCGGTTCCTGAGGCTCCAGAAGGATCAAGATGGAGCTTAAGGTTCAGACCCTGTCAGAACTGATCCTCTAGTTGGGACTCTGAGTCTACCCAAAGACTAAGAGTTTAAAGTTCACACTCAAGACTTCCTGGGGTTCTGGAATTCACACTCCGATTCACACTGGAACACTTAAACTCATTCCAGAGACTTGGGGATTACCCTCGTGGGCTTGTATTCAGAATTCCCCCAGCATAGTGGACTTTGCGTTCAGATTTACACTTCCTTCCTGGGGTCTGCTCTCCTATTGGGTCGGCTCTCACGTGGGGCTCATATGTACACATCTCTGTCCTTTAGCTCATAGGTTTCCGAGGAGACTTAGAGCTGGCCCACAGAAGCTCTCCGGGGCTCAAGGGCTGCTACTTTGTCTCCTAAGACCACGGAGCTTCCTCAGATGGACACTTTTATTCAGAGATTCTGTCACATTGAGACTAGAGGCCCACATTCAAACTCACATAAAGAACATGGGGCCCAGCCAGGCGTGCTGGTGCATTAAAGGCATTTCATCCCAGCAGAGGTGGGCGGATCTCTGTGAGTTCGAGGCCAGCCTGGTCTACAGAGCGACGAGTTCCAAGACAGCCAGGGCTACTCAGAGAGCCCTGTCTAGGAAAAACACCACCACCATAGGGCTCGTATTAGAACTCAAGGACTCTTTGGGGACACTGAGGTTCCAGCCAAGCTCACATGCTCCCCGTGGTACTTGTGCTCTGCCTTACATCTTTACAAAGGGGCTCACGGTCAGACTCAGCAACACTCACATGGGGGAACCAAAGGGCTGGACCCCAGGGGGTAGCCTTGGACTCACACCAGGATCTGGGTGACTCCCTCAGACTGCTGAAATCCTGTGACTCACACTCAGATTCACAGAAGGATCTGAAAGTTCCTACTCAGACTCATAATAGAACTCAAGTGCCCACACTATGGATTCTCATGTCTCTCCTGTGATCAAGTAGATGATAACACTGGGATTCCGAAACACTTGGATTTACAGAGGCACTGTGGGGTTAACATTCATGCTTTAAAAGGGAAGCTTGGACTCACACCCAGAACGCCCTGAAGGCCAAGAGCTCACACTTTGAGACGGAGTTGTTAGGGGCTCCTAGGACTCAGCTGAAGTCACCTCAGTCCTTGAGCTCACTTTCTGACCCCTGGGACCGACAGTCAAGCACACCTCAGGACTTTAGTTCACACTCAGACTCATCCTTGGGTCTCCAGCACTGCCAGAGAACCAACCAGCCAACCAACCAAACAAAAAAACCACACTTCAATCGCAGAGTTCACACTCCGACTGACTTTAGAGCCTGGTGCTTACACGAAACTCATTCTTTTGCCCTGTGGCTCACACTCAGACCCACACTAAGACTGTGATGCTCACGATTCCGCTTTGGGACTTAGACTGAGTCACGTGTGCTCGTGTTTTTCTTCGGGTTGTGGTGCAGTGTCAGGGCAATCAAGGCGAAGCTCAGAGAGCCGTCCTGGGTGAAGACCGGATGAAGATGGGGTATACATTTGTTTATGTCTCTCCTTTCACACAGGGCTGTGCTCTGACGGCAGGGGGTGGGAAACACTGAGTAGTCAGAGTCTCCCTCCCGGCCTTCCACAGCCAACGGAGCCCTTGGCAGGATGTCTGAGTGGTTTGTTGGTACAGGGGTCAGTGAACTCTCAGATTCCTCCATGTGCCATATGTACATACTCCTTAAATAGTTGTGGGCACCACTTCCATGGTAGAAAGGATCAGGGCCAGGTGGGGGCAGATGAGACTCGCGTCCTCCCAAGACACCCCTCCCCTCAACCCACACATCCTTGGGGGTGGGGGTAGGGCTCCAGGAAAGTTCCCAGGTGCTGCATTTGTTATGCTAAGAGAGAAGTGCATCCCTCTCTACCCTTTGCCTGCTGGAGAAGGGTAGGGGCCATGTTACGTCTCCTGGCTCCAGTGTTTACCCAGGAATACCTACCCACCCCCCTGCTCCCTGAAAGAACAGTAGCCCTAGGGAGTCTGGGCTGCAGCCAGCCCTGGGACTCTACCTGCCTTAGAGAGATGGTCCTGGACTTCACAAGCCCACTGTGGAGACTAGTGGGTGGGATCACCTGAGGCATACTGTCCCCCACCCCTAGGAGCTTACACAGTAGAGACTCGGTCCACAGAGGGGGTGCATCAGGCTGAGGTGGTCAGGCTTTAACTGCTCCATAGCCGTGAAAGATGTGTCCCTTTGGACACATGCTCTCCAGCTCCCCTATGGGGGAGGGGGCTTGGAGGCAAGGCGTCCTGCACTCTGCCCCCCCATGGCGAGTTGAAGTGTAAATGAATCGGAAACATATGGAGTGGATTTTCTTTGAAATGCAGATCGGTTGGGGGGGGACCATGTGTGCCTGGTTTGGGGAGGGGGGGGTCCCAGGAAGCAAGAAGGCTGAAGTGAACTGACCCCTCCTCCAGACCCACTACGGGTGGGGGAACTCCTGTGGCCCTGGGTGACCACACCCACATGGGCTCTGGTTTCCTGGGGGGAGGGACTATGGATGGAGAGCAGGGGGTCATCTTTGCAACAGGCAAAAAGGGAGCCCCTAAAGTATGGAGCTGTGCTGGGTTGGGGGTCACCAGAGGCAGGAGCTCTGGCTGCCACAGGGTGAGGGCTGGAGCAGATGTGGGCGTTGTTAGTGTGAGCCCCTGTCCCTGTAGAGAACTGGCTCCCAGAAGCTGGAGCTGGGGCTGCAGCAGAAGCAATTGAAGTTAGACTGGGGTGGTGACTTACCAGGGCCTATGTGTGTGTTGGGAATGTGCTGGAGAGTCCATGAACGTGTGGGACAGATTTCCACAGATCCAGGGCAGTGTCCAACCATACCTCTATGTGTTCTTTCCTCCTCGCATAGCTCAGCAAGGTGGTAGTGTTGCCCGTGAACTCGGTGGGTTCTGGCTCTGCCCCATGCACCGCTGTGCCTGCCTGGCACATAGATGGGGCATAGAGTAGGGGAAATGCCTTTTCTCTTCCATCAGACGCGGGGCTTCTTGTGGGCAGGACCGGAGTCCCAGTGCTCGGCAGGAAGTAGATTCTCCATAAATGTTGAGGCATGATGTGGGGAGAAGAGTTCGAGTTTAAGTTTTGAGGACCAGCAGCTCCCGTGTGCACCCCTCTTTGGTTCAAAGGGTCTGTGAATGACTTGCAAGTTGGAATTGGGAGAAGCTTCCCTTTGCTCAGAGAAGGAGGGCGGGAATTAGACACTTTAGTTAGGTCTGGATGAGAGCAGTGACCTGGTCCTGAGGCATTGCCTGGAGGTCATTCTGCCCCCCCACACACACACACAATGGCGATTTTTCTGGTGATAGGAAAGTCTTTATTCCCCTACAGCATCAAATGTATCCCTCACTCCGGACTGTAGGTCCGGAGAATGGACCCCATGTCCAAGCCACCAAAACTCAGCTCTGAAGCTGGGTAGCTGCTTCAGGCAGGGTGGACTGTCTGTATTGGTTATTAATGTCTGAGAACACAACATTTGGACCTTAAAAATACTCAATCCTGCCAGACCCTGGGAGTTACTGGTGGGGGCCGGTGTAGCATGGCTGCACCTTAGTTGGGGAGAGAAAAGGAGAGATTCACACACCCACATTACTGTGGGAGTCTCCTAGGAAAAGCTATGAGTAAATGTGAGAGTTGGAGAAACTGAGGTGAGCCTGGGTGGCAAGCATACGAGAGACCGAGCCTTTGGTTTGTACAGAGCAAAAGTTTATCAAATCAGTTATGCCGATTAGTCAAACTCTGACAGCATTCAGGGCAGTTGGTGGTCCTAAACTCTGTAGGATTTCCTCCTTAGCGGGCTGAGAGCATCCAGAAGTACAACTCAAGTAGTCAGTAGGCACCTTTTCAAGTTCTGAGTGAGCAAGTGTGTGGTAAGTAAACAGAATCTTCCCCAAGTGCCCTCTTCTGAGCCACTGCCCATCCCTGTCCCTCTCCATGCAGTGGAGTTCCAGCAAGGGTTTTAAGACCCCCTTTTGTAGACTTCTACCTCACTTCTGACCTCGGGCCTTTGTGTAAGCCCTCTTCTCAGGAGGAGGAGGAACAGCCTGGTGGTCCCAAAAAAAGGCAAGAGGAGTCCAGTATCAGAAGGCAGATGCCACGTGACCTTGGCCCGTGAGCTGACCTTTCCAGGCCCCTCCGTGAAATCGCAGGATGGGGGGGTGGGGGGGCTGGGCCCTGGCCCAGGCCTGGAGAGAAGGAGGTTTTGGCACCCATCCAGGCCCCTGACGTCAATGTCTCTCCAAATAATGGAATCAATATTGGGGTGGGGGGGCAAGCGTGAACCAGGCCCCAGCGATTAGAAACAGATCGGCACAGACCCGCAGCTGATTCTGATAGAGATGCTTTGGAGATTTAGGGTAGGAGGCCTGGAAGGAGGTAGGCTGGGGGGGTGTAGGGGGGCACTGAGGAATGGGGAGCCAGAGCCACCCAGTATCCAAAGCTGGAGGGTGTATTCAAGCGGGCAGAGACTAGGGTATTTAGAGTTGGCGTGGGGCCGGGGGAGGTCCCTTGTCCTGGTGCCTTCTTCCTTTGAGCCTTTTGAGTTTCCAAGGTTAAGGCAGTTGTGGGTGGTGGTGACATCTTTGAGCAAAAGGGTGATGGTAGGCAATGAGAGTTCACCTGCCTGTGTCTCAGGCCTGGGCCCCTCCGCCATATTAGCATTAGGGTTATACACAGGTGGCGGGGTGGGGGGGGAGGTGTGAGTGAAACTAAGTGAGAGGGCGTCTTGCTTGGCACCTAAGGGCATTCATCCAAGTTAGAGAGATGGGTGGCCCCTGCAGAGCGGGAATCTGGGCTGTCAGCTCCATTCTCTCGGTCTCCTAGAAAGCTGCAGGTGAGGATGGAGTGATGGAGTGGATCATGGGGTCCATGCAGCCGGCCGGCCGGCGGGGAAGGAGGGGGCTGGCCTGGCGGCAGCTGACAAAAACCAGGAAGAAGGGCTGGGGGAGCAGCTGTAATTACAGGGCATTTATTATTAATCAGATGAAATTGCTGGAAGCAGCTGGTGTAATGTGCGTAGCGATGCTGCATGCTTCCCCAACACGCACACGCACATACATGCCACACACAGCTTGAGCCTCGCTGGCTTTTTTTTTTTTTTTTTTCTTGTGAAGGTCAGACGGCTCTGTATTTGTGTGTCTGCCTGTCAGTGTGCATCAGTCTGTGTTGTCCTGTCAGCCTGTCCCCTCTCCGCCGACATCATCTCTTTGTCAGGCTACCTGCCATTCTTTGGTTTGACGTACGCCTGTCCTCCCTTCCATCCCCTCTCTTCGGGGTGTCTTGGTGTGTTGGTATCTGTCACCAGCAGTCAGCCTGTCTCTCTAACACACTGTTTTAGTTACTGGCCTTTTCTGGTTACTGATGTGTCTGGTTTCTGGGCAGGATTCCATGGCAGAGCCCCTTCCTTCCTCATGAGCATGCATTTAGGCCCCTAATCATACCTTTGGCAGATTTATTCTGGGACCTGTTGAGGAAGCAGTCAGACCCTGGCTATCTCTTGGGAACTTGTAGAAGGTGAGGGGTCTATTGAGTGCCTAGATTTCATGGAAGCTTTTTGATAACCCTGAATTCCCAGGGCCCTTGCCAGTGGCCAGTCATGAGATTTGGGACAAGCCGCTTTTGCTGTCTCGGGGTTCTCACTACAGAATGGAAATAAGGTTATCTCAGAAGGCTGTTTTGATGATTCAGCACAAAAATGTAAGTTATGCCGGCTGGAGAGATGACTCAGCGGTTAAGAGCACTTCCTGCTCTTGTAGAGGACCCAGGTTCAGGTCCCAGCACCCACATGGCTTGTAACTTCCGCTAAGGGAATCTGATGCCTCCACTGACTTCAGCCTCCTGCATAC
Source organism: Peromyscus leucopus (assembly GCF_004664715.2). NCBI lineage: Eukaryota > Metazoa > Chordata > Mammalia > Rodentia > Cricetidae > Peromyscus > Peromyscus leucopus. The sequence goes on along the minus strand of NC_051064.1, from coordinate 53,466,580 downwards.
ATGTGGTACACACACATACACACACTTAGGTGCATGCACACACACGACAAAAATTTGCTTTTAAATGTAAGTTGGGAGCTGGAGACATGACTTAGTGGTTATTAAAAGCATTGTTACTCTCAAAAAGACCCAGGACCCACATGGCAGCTCATGTAACCTGTAACTCTAGTCCCAGGGGTTCTAACCCACCTCTTCTGACCTCCAAGGGAACCACACACTCACATGATATGCATACATGCAGGGAAAATACTCATACACATAAAATAAATAACTCTAAAAAAAATAAAGGAAGAAAGCCAGGCAGTGGTGCACACCTTTAATCCCAGCACTCGGGAGGCAGAGCCAGGCGGATCTCTGTGAGTTCAAGGCCAGTCTGGTCTACAGAGTGAGATCCAGGGCAGCCAAGCCTACCCAGAGAAATCCTGTCTCAAAAAACCTAAAATAAAAAAGGAAAACTATATGTAAGTTAAGCTGGAGGTGGTGGCACACACGTATACTCTCAGAACTTGGGAGGCAGAGGCAGGAATGTCTCTTGAGCATTTAAGGCCAGCCTGCTGAACATAGTGAGAGTCTGTCTGGGGGAAAAAAAGTCAGAAGTCAGTGAAGGACTCAATATAAAGTCTTCTAGCAAAGGCCCCGAGCAGTTCCCAGCTGATGGGATGCAGGTATAGGTCAGTGAGAGTGAGTTCCCAGCACGGGTTCCCCAGCACTGCAAAAATGGAAAAAAAAAAAAAATCCTAGCTGTTTGCATCACTGGAAAAGCACTGTGTAAGTGGGTGAGAGCCACAGAGGCAGATGGGTACGTTAGGCTTCGGAAGCGGGTACTGACTCCATTCAAGGCTCCAGGAGTGATCAGCTCTGCTGTCTCGGACACGTTATCTAACATTCTTGAACGCCAGGGTTTTTAGCTGTCAAGTGGCAAGACTATTAGCACCTAGCTCATGCAGAGATCACCGAGAGGGGGTGGTGCAGACGAGGTTAACATTTCCTGGCACATGATAGATGCTCAGCAAGTTGTGGTGGGATGTGGAGGACATCAGAATGGTGGGTATTCATGCCCACGCCCATGGCGCTCCCCTCCTCTGTGTGTGTGTGTGTGTGTGATGGGAGGTCCTTCTGTCTGAACCCTGCTTGTGTGGGAATTTGTGGTATGTATCTGTGAGTGGTGTCAGGCCTATCCTGTACCCTTTGTTTGTCCCTGTGGTTTAGAACTGAAGTCAGCCGAGGAAGGCGTAGAGGAACACTGTACTGTTTGTCTCTCTTCCAGGCATATCTGCTTCTTGCAGATATGTGATCTTAGCAGCTAGCTTTGGCGGGGGGCAGTGCTGGGGAGTCCATGCTAGGTCCGCACTCTCACTGAGCTAGCTAGACCCACAGCTCATCCACTAGCAACCGCTCAGGCCCTTGGTTCAGCAGACACCATAATCCTTCAGTCATTTTTTTTTTCTTTGTGCTGAATCTTTAAAACAGTGCTCCAAGGTAACTCTGACTCCATTTCACAGATGAGAACAGTGAGATGGCCGGTCTCCCCTTCAGTGTGGACTTGTGAGCTCACTAAGACCTGTGGCTTCCCTGTGACCTGACGTATGTCCTTTGCCCTTCTAGAGCCCAGCCTGCCACAGCATCTCGCCTTCTTGGTTCCGGAAGTCCCAGGAGGAGACTTGGTCTGGAGAGGAGGATAATATTGATGTCCCTGGAGTCTGACTGGTGGTGAAGAGGTAGGTGCCGAGAGCCCAGGCAGAGCGGGTCCATCTTGGGGCCTCAGGCTGGTGCACTGGGGCTGGAGGCCTGGAGGCCATGAGTGAAAACCCTGAGATTCCTGCCTTCAGTTCCTCCTGAGGCCATGGGCTTGAGGTGCTTCCTGCCCCCATGTCAGGCCCAGAGAAGGAGAGAGACTCATCCACTGTCACCCAGGAAAGGGCACACCAGGTCAGGACACACTTCCGCACGAGGGGCGCTGGATGCCAGATGGAGGAATGATCGGTTGTGTCTGTGTCTTCCACTTCCCTCTCCACCCCCCACCCACCCCACCCCCAGCATCTCCCTGGCTCTAGGGGAGCGGCTGAGCTTGAAGGAGGTGGAATGGCAGGTGGGAAGGTCCAAAATCTTCTGGGGCCAGCAGTGGGGCTGAACCTGACTCTCCTTGCCTCTCATTCAAGTCAGGCAAGGCCCCGGGATTGGCAGCCCCAGGATGGGGGCATCTGAGGAATTGAGGCACTGGAGCGGAACGGAAGGCCCTATTGTCCAAAACGCGCCAAAGGCCCACAAAGGCCAGAGGCCCACAAAGGCCGGCTGGGCTTTTCATCTCAGCTCCTAAACAGACTGGCCATTTTCCCGGCTTGGGGTGCTGGGTGGGGGGTTGGTGGGGGTGGGGGTGGCACGGACACCAACCCTTCAAAACTAGGAGTGCATGTTGTTCAGGATGGAAGTGGGTAGGTAGTCCAGTGTTGCAGGACATTTGATCACACTACAGTCCAGGCTGGCACCTGGCCTTAAAGGGAGCTTAGATGGTTCAGGGGTCCTGAAGAGGACATGGCTGTGGTGTTAGGATCCAAGGACATATGGGGGGGAGGGATCTGTGTTAGCAGTTCAAACTGGGAGGGGCTAGGGAATGGATTTATAGAATAATAGGTGATGCTTATTGGGGTGTACCTGGGAATCTGATGTCCCGTTAGGACAACAGGCCGCTGGGCCATCCGAGCACATAATTCACACCTCCTCCCAATTGGGAGCCCTATAGGAAGCCGGAAGAGAGAGCGGGTAGTGCTCAGGAGAAAGACTGAGCTCCCCGCAGCAAGAGGGACTGAGGCCAGACAGCAGGAAGGACTTCCTGCCAGTGAACAGTAGCTCAGATGCCCTGACCCTGTCCCTGGGGATCTCAGAGGATCGCCGAGAGCAGGGGAGCTGGAGACACCCCAGGGGCTCAGGCTTGATGCAGCTTCTGTGGGGCTGAGGAGGCTGAGGAGGGAGGGCTTGGCAGTTCTGTCCACCCTCCCCCAGCAGTACCTCCAGCGCCACTTTAAAAACAGCTTTTTAATTTAACAAAGTGCATGAAAAACTGTTTTTGGAAATAAAAGATATCTGCTGTCTCCCAGGCTAGCACTCAGCCCTTGCAGAGAGCCTCTCCCTGGGTTTCCGCCGCGGCCGGTGCCTGCCTCTCTCTCTGTCTTCTGGTATTTGTTTCTGCTCTGCAGCCCCCACCTTCGCATTGGCCTCCCATCACCTCGCTCCATCTCAGCCTCCACGGGAGTCCAGCCCTCAGTCTCCCCTCTCAGTTCTCCCTCTCTCTCTCTCTCTCTCTCTCTCTCTCTCTCTCTCTCTCTCTCTCTCTCTCTCCTTGTCTCTCTCTTCCGGGCGTCTCTCTCCCTATTTGTCTCTGTCTCCCTGCCCGTCTCAATCTCTGTCTCACTCCACCTCCCCCTTCTTCTCCCCCAACCAGAGCTCTAAATGGGTCTATTTAAAACGCCCGACGCTGCCAAGTCAGAAAAACGTCTCCTGATAAAGCGCATTAGGCGGAGGGAGGGAGGAGGGGGAAGGAGGGAGCGGCAGGCGGACAGATTGATCCAAGCCCGTAACCCCATTAATCAGGCAGCGTGGATCCCCCTCCCTCCCCCGGCTTCAGCCCCTTCTGAGCTAAAAGCCCCTTAAATATTTATCACCCCTCCCCCCACGGGGGCGAGGGGAGGGGCATGTGGCCCTTGGTGAGCATCCCCGGCTGGCTGCCTGGTCCGTCCCCGTGCCAGAGTGTGCAAATGTGTTCATGTGCTCCTGTGCACATGCATTGGGTGTGCGAGCCTGACCAGCCCAAGGCCTAGTTGCTGACTTGCCCAGCCAGCTGCTGTCTGAGTAACTGAGTCCTTTGGGTAGCTTCCTGGTACCCCAGGATATTGGCCCTGTGTGTGTGTGTGTTGGGGGGTGGATTGGAGGGAAGTCCGGTGGCCTTTGCACTGTCCTTCCCAGGGAGCCAAATAGTGAATAGGGCTCAGTTTCTCCCCTGGACCAGATTCATTCCCAGTGCAGGTAGTTAACTTGGGAGAAGAGGCCCATTTTCCTGAAGTACATCGAGACAATGTGGAGGGCAGGCTGAAGGTCTGAAGTCTCCCTTTCTTCGAGGGCAGAATTACGACTGGGTGTGGGGGTGTCTGCCATTTCCTCCAAAGAGGCAGAAAGACGACCCGGCTCCGGCAGGTCCCCACCACTCCCAAGAGGATAGGAAGGTGGCCCTGCCCTGGGACCGAGTCGCACGTCTCCAGACTAGCTGATACCCGGGCAGCAGGGGTCAGCCCCGAGCCCCACATCCACGCCGCGAGTTGGGGGCGGGGGAGTGGGGCCCGCCACCCCTGGCTGTGCCGAGGGTCCCCTCCCCACCCCTCCCCCAGCATCAAGTGCCACATCTCCTCCTGACTCAGACAATTAGATTCAAAGGATGACCTCACTGCATGCCGTCCCTCACTTGCTGCCTCGGCTCGCTCGCTCGCTCGCTCGCTCGGCTCCCGGCGCGCTGCCTCCCCCCTCCCGGCCCGCTCGCCGCCCCGCTCGCCCTCTCGCCCTCTCGCTCGCCCGCTGGCTCCGGCGCGGCCGCGGCCGCTCCTGCCCGGCCCCTCGGGGGAGGTGGGGAAGCCCGGGGGGGGGGGGGACCGATGCCCGCAGGCTGCCGGGCGGACCCACGGAGCGCCGAGCCCCGGCCGGGCGCCTGCGCGGGGACCCAGGTCAGTGCGCGCGGCGCGGGGCCGAGAACTTGTCACCCCGCCGCCCCGCCGCGGCGGAGACGCCCCCGCCCGCGCCAGCCCGCCAGCCCGCCGCGGCGCTTCCCGCTCCTTCCTCGGCCCCCGCCCCCCGCGGCTGCTCGGCGCTCCCCCTGCCAAGCTGTCTCTCTTCTCTGCGCTCTCTCCCCAGCCCCCCCGGCCTCAGCAGCCGGTGGGAGGGACTGGGACTTCCTGAGGTCTCAGGGATGGGGCCGGGGCCCATTGGCTGCAGGCGGACCAGGCCTCTGAGAGGGGAGGGGGCTCTGGCTGTGTCCACCGGCCTGGGGGAGGGGGGCTACCGAGAGGGAGGCCTAGGATGTGGGGGTGACATCTCGACAGGGGGATGAGTTCCTGATATCTCTCTTCTCTCACATCCTGTGGGCCTCTTGCCTAGTTTCATTTGATCCCCCGAAGCCTGGCTTCATTCGTCCACACCTCCCAGCTCACTCTAGTCCCCGGTGCCTGGCCTCATTTGTCCACACCTCCCAGCTCGCTCTAGTCCCTAGTACCTGTCTTCATTTGGCCACCGGTGCCTGCCTGCCTGCCTGCCTGCCTTTGCGACGCTGTCACCCGGCTTCCTTAGACCCCGCTGCCTGATTTCTTTGGTGCCTGATTTCTTCTGCTTTCCTCAATTCGGCATCACCTGGCCTCGGTGGGGTTGCCCTGCCTGGCTGGTTTCCTTAGGTATTGTCCTGGTGTTTGCTGTCATGCCTAGTCCAGAGAGCAGAGCAGGCTCTTCATGGGATGCAAGCCTCAAGGGCCACTGCCACAGCTGGGGTGGCAAGGGCTAAGACTGTCTGTCAGCAGCATCCCCAGTTGTTCCGGGTTGGGGACTGGCCAGCTCAGCCTGCATCCCATCCTGCCTGGACTGTGACTTGGGACCCGGTGTCAGCTCCTGTGATGGGAGCTGAGGGTGGACTCCAGTGCCCAAGAACCCTTCGGGAGTCTTGGGCCCTAAAGTGGTTAGTTGATCGAGCTCCTACGTTGTCTGCTGCTGGGCACCCGTCTCCTCCTCTCTCTGGGCCTCCTGGCACTGATGGCGGCTTGGGGGTGGTTGTTCAGGTAAAGGTGTATTCATTTCCTTCTCCCCCGTCTCGTGGAGGCCTGCTATCTGATCTGGATGCATTAGAGACAGGTGAGGAGCACAGAGCCGGCAGGGTGTGCGTGTTAGGATGCCGTTAGAGTGAGGCCTGTCGCTCCTTAGCCTCGAGACATCGGGAGGCAGGAGGGCCTGAGGCCCAGGCTAGTTTGGGGCTTTTCTGGTACCTGCTGTTAACCAGTACTGCCATCTCTCTCACCCCAGGGCTTCCTCGCCCCTGCAGCCCTCCTGGATCTCCCTCTATCCTCTAATGTTGTTGAGAGCAGGGTTGGAGGAAGAGGGAACTGACCAGGAAATGATTGTCGTCCTTCACCTTTTAAAGAAGGGAATCCTCCCCTCCCCTTTCACGTCTGGCTTCAGCCCTTTGCTTTATCTCCTTCGCTCAAGCACACCGAGGTTCCAGCGTGTGTGACTGCCGTGAGTGTCCGTGTGTTTCCCATTGTGAGGACAGCGGGCTGCGGGTGACCGGGGAGCTCTGGGTTTTTGAAGGTATACATACGGTGGTGTCTGTGTGGAAGGTTGACAGCCTTGAGTGTGATGATGGTATCCATATGTGAAACGGTGGTGGTTCTGTGTGAGGGAGTCTCTGTGTGCAACTGTGACTTTAACGTGTGTGTGTGTGTGTGTGTGTGTGTGTGTGTGTGTGTGTGAGAGAGAGAGAGAGAGAGAGAGAGAGAGAGGACCAATATGGGTGTCCACAGGGGAGGCCATGATATGTGGTTGTGACTGTAGACTGAGTGCCAGTGTGTGTGTGTGTGTGTGTGTGTGTGTGTGTGTGTGTGTGTGTGTGGCTGCCTGCTGGGAATGTCTGCAGAGTACTGGCTGTGTGGATGTGGAGATGGGGGCCTCGGGAAGCTCCCTGGGTGGCTGGAAGAGCCCTCTAGCGTGTGCTTCATCCAGGGGTGAGGTGAACACTGGGTCCTGTGTCACCCTGAGCTGCTGGTGTGTGTGAACATGTGGGTGTGTGTATTCATGCCTGTGTTTACCATCAGGAACAGATTGTGAAGAGCGGGGAGGGGGGAGGGAGGGTGGCTTGCTCTTACCCAGCAGACCAGAAGGTTCCTCAGAAGTAGCATGCATGGCACACGTGCATGTTAAGGGGGCAGAGAAAACAGAACATTGTTCCATAAGGAAAAAGAAATTTCTCCCCCCACCAACTCTGGCTCTGCCAAAAAGACCATCTTCAGTTCTTCCTGTTACAAACTCCTGCTTCACAGTGCCCTGCTGGGTGTGTGTGTGTGTGTGTGTGTGTGTGTGTGTGTGTGTGTGTGTGTACTTACATGCATGGACTTTTTTGAGGGGGAGTGGTGTTCTTTGTTGTTGTTTTGAGACAGGGTCTCTCTGCCTAGCCCTGGCTGTCCTGGAACTCAGTATGTAAACCAGGCTGGCCTCTAATTCAGTGGAGATCTGCCTGCCTCTACCTCCCCAGTGCTGGGATTAAAGGTGTGCGTTTGTACTGTAACAGTCATCTGGCAGGGGAGAGGGTGGGGGATGGTAGAGGAGACAAACAGGTCTTTGAACTAGGCCCCAAGTCTCAAGAGCTGTCTTGTCCATCCTGTCTTCTCCCAGCTGGACACTTACTGTAGACCCTTTCCAACCTCCTACCCCAGCTGGAGTCCCATTCACCCCTACCGCTTTGCCCATCCCCCGGGGATCATGGCATCTGGCAGGCTAACCTCCCCCTGCAACACTGTCTCTCCAAAGCAGCCACACACTGCCCGGCACAGCCTTTCCCTTGACTGGTAGGCCTTTCCTAGGTGGAGGGTCCTCCTGATTCTTCTGGGAACCATGGACTGGACTGGGCTTGGGGAGGAGGGAGTTGGCCACCTGTGCCTCAGAGTCTGTAAAGCTGTGCAGAGCATGTGCCCAAAGAGAGGCTATGCATTCACCTGCCCTGCCCTGCTCTCCATGTAAGAGGCAGGGGCTGGAGCAAATGACTTCTGAAGGAAAAAAAATCCCAGACCTTCTGCATCTAGAGGGATGCTTGTGTGCAGCTTCTGGGCTCCAAGTGGACCTCTCCATGTGGGCACAGGCTGGTGGGATGGATCCCCATCTTCCCAAGACACATCCCACGCTACCGGCCGTCGTTACCCCCCCCCAACACGCCCGCACACACGTGCAGCAAGCAGGGCACGCACATGCTGAACTCAGGGTCCCCACGGTACAAGAGGCTGGGGGTGGGGGGTGGGAGCACTTAGAGTCCAGGCTGCTGCCAAAATCCATCGGAATCTGTGTGTCCCTCCCCCGACAGGCCCCCATCTCTGGCTGTGGAGGTCACAACAGCAGGTGCGGATACCCACCCCCCAACTCACTCACATCGGGCCGCCTCCTTTTCCACAACCTCAGCCAGTGCTGGGGCTGGGGGACCACTCCCTCTGGCTCCTTCCTGGCCCCCTCCCACTGGTGCTCAGCCTGTCCTCCCCCCTTCTCGGCAGGAGGAGGGCACTTGTGCTGGGTGGCATCCTTTCCCCCTCAGCACTGAGGCTTGCTCCGTAGTGGGAGGGGGTGTAGCAGCCCAGGAGGAGAAGAAGGCTGGAATTCCAGCCTCAGTCACAGCTTCTGAATTCACAACCTCCTGTCCTTTGAGGTGGTGGCACCCAGACATGAGAGGAAGAAGAGGTCTGGATTCAAAGAGGGGACAGAGACAAGAGAGTCAGAAAGACAGGAGGAAGACACACTACTACTGCTGAGCGGGAGCCTGTAGCCAGGAGCTGACCCCTGACCTGTGCCCTCCCCCTCCCTGGTGAGGGGACCTGCCAGCCAACTGCCAGGAGCCAGGCCTCCCTCCCTGGCCTGCTCCTCCCCCCGATCCGATCCAACCTGTGAACCTTCCAGGCCTCTGCTCCAGCTCCCACTGCCCACACTGTCCAGGCTGTCCAGGTCTGGTGGGATCTGGGGGCCTCCCAGCCGGCAGAGCTTCCTGCCCGTCGCTCCCAAGCTCCCCCTTGTCCAGGCCAGGCCTTGTCTTCCCTGCTCACCCTATCCTGGTTGTGTGTCTCTCTTCTTGCTCTGCCCTAATGTCTCCCCAGGTCGGAGGCTTGCTGGCTTCCCTGGCATTGGAATCCATGCTCTGGGTGTTTGCCCATGCGTAGGACTTTCAGGGCTGTGTGAGAAGATGGGAAGGAAGTGAGGACCCAGGGTACCCTTTCTGCTGATGCTGTGGGGGTTTGGAGTTGTCAAAGAGGGGCAGGGAGCTGAGAAAGAGTCACTTCAGCCCTGTACTGGGCAAGGAAAGGAGTCCTGGCCAGTGACCACTGAATCTCAATTACCCAACTTGGAGATGGATTGGTAACCTTGCTTTGAGGTCACTGCATGAGGCCGCCCTTCTTCACTGTCAAGGCCAGAAGGAACATTCCTGACCCTCACGCCAGCCTCCACCCATAGCTTAGGACACCCTACTGCAGATCAACACACACACACACACACACACACACACACACACACACACACACACACACTGTGGCTGAGACCCAGTCAGTGGTGCTGCTAACCCCCACCCCAACCTGGTTTTGGCAGGGACTCTCCAAACTTCTGGCTGTGGCTTGGCAGCCATAATAGGGGCTTTTCAAAGAGCCTCCCCTAGATTGTACCTTTAGCTAGGCAACCAGTGAGGTGGGGGCACAGGACAACTGGGGCGTTGCTGGGGCTGGGAAGGAGTGGTCTTGGGGTCCCGGATCCTAAACCAGACTCCAGAACTGAGTAATTGAGATCCCCAGTCTGGAGCTTGTCACTGTGTCTGGCAGCATTACTAATGGTGACTGTCAGCCTCCATGGGCGCTAACGTTTCTGTGAACTGGTATCATTCTGTATGTCACTGAGTCTGTCAACATCTCTTTGTGGCCATGTGCTACCCTGTGTGACTGTATCCATCTCAACAGGTGTCAGTGCATTGTTGGGTCATATTATTGCAACATTGTTACGATGATGACTGTCAACATCCTTGTGTGCCACTGTGAACAGTGCAATTGTATCGTTTTCACTGATTTATTATCACCGTGTGGTAGTTAGTGTCTTTGTGTCACAGTGGGACAGTGACACTAAACTGGACCCTGGGATTTGTCTTCTGTGTCACTTGTGTGTGTAAATAATGGTGACACTGGGATTCATGTGAGAAGTGTTGGGAACCTTGTGCTGCAGGGCGCTGGGCTGCTTCCGCTCTCTTCCATCTTCCTTCTGGGCTTAACCTCTCCTTCGATGATCGTAAGGAGCCTAGGCCAGTGTACCGCCTTCCCTCGGGCTGTATGACGTTGATCGTCTAGATCCATCCTAGCCTGGAAGTATGGACTTGGAAAATTCCTGGGAAAGGAGCTATTGGCCCCGAGATGGGAGTTGGAGGTGATTGAGGGCAGGGAGGTGGTGGGTGGTGTTACGTTCCGGATGCCTCTAGCTTCAGTCTCCCCATTTAGAGAGTGGGCCTAACTGGGGCATTGAGGAGAGGTGGGGGGAAACTACCCTGAGTGGTTTTGTTGTTGTTTTTATCAGCAGCGGAAGCAGAGGGGTGTGGCTTTATTTCACCCCTGTCTCCTAGAGGCTGGGCTTCTAGATCCCCAGTGAGAATCCTTCCAACCCCAGAAAGAACCTGCTGTGGCACCTGGTCAGTCCTGCGTGCCGCATTGACTGCCCGCCTCCTTCCAGCCTTAGGAGTTACACAGGCTCCTTGCCATGGTCTAGGGTGGGCAGAGAGGGCCTTTGTGTCTGTCTTCCCATTTGCCGCGGGGGGTCTGCGGTTCCCAGTGTGCCCTGTCTTCCTCCCTGTGTCCCTTCTTCCACTCTGCCTCTGTGCCTTGTCCCTGGAAGAGCCCGCTCAGCACTCTGCCTCACCAGGCCCATTTCCCCTACCCAAGGCTCTCCCGTTTCCGGGTGCCCAGACCCTGCAGTGTCTGTCTTGGTACCCCACCCCCACTCTCCGCAGCACTAGCCAGCTCACTAGCTCTCAGCAGCACCCGTCTCCTGTGGCTGCAGCCCCGTTGGCCCAGGGCCCGGCCCTTACAGTAACTCATCGGGCTGATGGAGGCGACTTTGATGAAGAAGTCTCCCCTCCCCCTGTGGGGGCCTGAAAGTGTGTGTGTGTGCGTGTGTGTGTGTGTGTGTGTGTGTGTGTGTGTACACGCTGGAGAGGATGCATGTGTGCCTCTCCTGGATATCTTCCGCCTCCAGCCTGACGAGGACCTAGAAGGAGTAGGGAGCAGAGGTTTTCCTCTTTGCTCTGACTCTCCCTCTGGATCTGACCTCTGTCCACTCTGCTTGCTTGCCTGCATACCTACCTGCCTGCCTGCCTGCCTGTGGCCTGGTTCTTGTTCCCAGGTGGTGCTCAGTGAACTGGCACCGAGGCCAAGGATCTAGGAGAAAAGCGTGGACAGATGGCAGAGATAGAGGGGGAGGGTCTGAGGGCTACCTTCCAAGGCTGGGGGAGTTGTTGGGGGGAGGGGGAGATGACCAGGTAGGATTCCGGCCTGTCTCTTTTTCTCCAGAATCAGCTCAGAAGTCTAGCTGACTTCGTGTAATTTGCTAGTGATGTGCCTTTGGTCACTGTCTTAACCTCCTAGGCCTAAGGAGTAGCTGAAGATGAGACATGATTGAGAGTCATAAGGAACCTGGCCAGAAGGTAACCAAGGCCCTAGGAGTCACCAATGTGGAAAGGGGGTCACGACCACACCAGCAAAGTGTGGCTGTAGCTGTGGCCATCAGGACAAGCAGGCTCAGAGGAGATGAGCAATCCGGGGTGGGTGAGGGAAACAGAAGGCAGTGGAAGCCCTTTCCCATAAAGGAGCTCCCAGGAATTCAGGTTTGCTCCCACCCGGCTGCGGCAGTTAATGCCCACCTTCCTCTCCCTCCTCCCAGCTGCGGTCTCTCGGGCACTTGGTCTGGGTGTCTCTGGCCGTATCTCTGATGCTATCTCTGGCTGTGGCCCTAACAGTGTCTCTGGCAGAGTTTGCAGGGGTGCGGATACTTCCTGACTGAGCATCCGGCTGTGGCTCTGATTCTTTCTCTCGCTTTGTGCCTGAGTGTATGGCTGTGTGTGTCTAGCAATTTCTCTGCTTGTGTGTCAGAGTTTCCCTGGCTGTTTCTGGCGGTGTCTCTGGCACCGACTGTCGCTGCCGGTTTCTTTGCCTCAGCTCTTGCTCTTCCTCGGCTGGGGTCTGGCTGAGCAGACTGCCGTGTGTTTGGCCGCTTCTCTGGTTGTGCTGGCTACACTCGGATCGCTTCTCTGTCTGGTTATCTGGCTGTGTGCATGGTTGGAGGCGCTCTCTCGACAGCTCGAGTGTGGAGCTGATTGTTTGGGGGCTCTGTATGGTTGTTTGGGCAGTGTTTCTGGGCAAGGTCTACTGTGAGACTGCCTGGACAGCAGCCATGGTTAAATACCCCATAATATCCCCTGGTGTCTATCTTTGGGTCTCTGCTTCTGCATGGTTAACAGTCCCTTGGTTTCTATCCTGAGTTTAGAAAAGGGAGGTTATCACACTTAGAGCCTGTCCTCCAGGAAATAGTTATTTCCCTGCCTCGGGTCTGAGCATGTGCTGGGGTGGGGGAATTGAACTCATTCCAGGAGGCAGGACATTAAGTGGGGGGACCACTGGATTCTTCCTGGTTTCTGGGGACATGTCCTGGATGTACTTCATGTGCCTGCATGAGCACATGTAGACCCTGCTCCTCCTGGGCTGGGGGTCCCAGGCTTCTGAGAACACGTCTCTGAGGTGAAGGGTGGTCTAGGATCCTTGGGAAGGGCTCACGTATGAGCAGTCTTCGTTTTTTTTTGATCACTGAGACACAGTAAAGCCAGAGCTGCATCTGGCTTGGCGAGAGTGCCACTGTCTTGATACCCCGAGTTTCCAGAGCCCAGTAGGAGTCTGGGTGGGGGCCAGTGATAGATCCAGGGGTCTCTTGAGCATCCAGGTTTCAGGCTTTCTCCCCAGGAGTAAAGCAGGGGCCTTCTGTTCAAGGCACTTTGGGGAAGTACAGACCTTCAATTAAGCTAAAGCGTTGCCCTTGCCGTTGGTGGTGTGGATACCTAATTAGCTAAGCTCACTGGTCGAGGTATGTTTTTTAATTTTGAAAAACGGCCCTGGCATTGCCGATGTTCTATAACTCATCCGTGGTTGACTACATTCTGCAGTCAGCACTCTTACTGAATGACAAACTGCCGGAGTTGTCTGCCACCATCTCAGCGATCCTTCCCACAGGTGACAGTACGCTGGTTTTCAATGCTGGAAAGGGGACCCCAAGCCCCATTAAGAGGGGTGTTTGGGGTCAAAGTGCCCCTGGCTCCGGGGCTGAGATTTCCCAGCCTTCCCCGAGAGCAGCACCCCTAACCCCACCAGGGGGTTCCTGCCTGGGCTGACGCTGCCCCTCCACAACCCATTTCTCCCAACAGATGGCTGCTTCTGTCCCATGGGCCTGCTGTGCCGTGCTTGCCGCTGCCGCCGCCGCTGTCTACACCCAGAAACACAGTCCACAGGGTGAGTGCTTGGGAGGGCTGCTTGTCGATGCCTCCTCCCAGAACGGTGCATGAGTCTTCATCCGCACAGCTGCACACAGATGCCCCCAGGAGTCACACTGGTACACTATGGCACCGTCACACATGCCTCGCCCAAAGGACGCGTAGTCACGTGACAGTGATATAAGCAGGATAACCCACTGATGTCTCAGGCAGAGCCTTCTACAGTCACACCCGGATCGTCGCATGCTTGAAATAATTTGTTCCGTAGGGAAGGCAGAGGACACAGGCAGGTAGGATAGGACTTGGGAATGGAGCTGGGGACAGGGCTTCTGGACAGTATTTAGGTAAGATTTGTAGGGGTGTAGGAGGCATTTCAGAGACTGAGCAAAACTGCTCCAGGTTACTTCCTGGTGTCAGCCTAATCGCTGAAGGATGGTGGCAGAGGTGGTGAGCAGACATTGAGACTCATGAGAGAGGGCCGGAGCACTCAAGGTGGACCCTGGCTAGGGGAGGGAGGGACTGCTCAGGGGTGAGTGACAGGGAGCCTCTCCACCCATCCCCCACCTGTCTGTCTAGTGAGGTCTGAGTCCCCATAGCTTCTAGGACAAGGATCTGTGCCTCTGCTGGGGACACATGTGCCCTCTTCCCTAACCACGTTGCGGTCTGAACTTGCAAGTCGCCTCCAGTAAGATTCCCCAAGTCCCTCCATTGCTTGGGTCCTGTCCTGCCTCTGCCTTGGCTGCGGAGGCAGAAGCAGGGCCTGAGAGGGAGTAAGTCCAGGCGCTGAACAGGCCTTACTGGCTGACCTCCTCTGTCCTCAAGACTATGGGCCGAAAGGGTAGTAGTGGGTCCAGGAATCTGTGGCCTCTCCCTTAGGAGACGAGCCACTGAGGCCCGGGGAGAGCCTGATCGGTCCCAGAGCTCCTGGCTGGATCAGCACAGGCCTGCCAGGTGCCTCTCTCTGCTGTGTGTGTAAAGATCTCTACTTACATGTGAAGTCAGGGCTGCGTCTGGCCGGGGCCCTGGCATGAGATCACAGCGCAGTGTGTGGGACGTTTGTGTGTGTGAGAGCGTGGCTCTGTTGGGTGTCTCTGTGTGGCTGTCTTTGGAGGCTGTGCATTACCTGGGTGAATGCCCGTTCAGGTGCTGCATCATGGCATCTGAGACTGTACCCTGTGTGTGATAGTATGGCTTTCTTTGTGTGTTTTTGCCCTTGTTAAGTTTCACCCTGTCCACGAGCGCCTGTCCCCGTGAGTAACTGTGCCCCTAGGTGATGATTCTGTTTTTGCACCCGCCTGAGATCTTGTACCAGGTGTTACCACCATCCCTGAAAGGGCACAGTGTCCCTGTGTGATTGAGCCTGTGTGTGACTGTAACCTTGCGACGAGTGGCCGCCGTTGCTTCTTTGTGGGTGACCGTCCTCATCCTGCCTGTGTGGTGATATGAAGTTGCTTAGGACACCCGGGGGGACGATTTCCGGCACGCAGTCCCCATGTGAGTCTGTGTGTGCAGGTGTGAGGGAGCCGTCAGCTCTGTCCCTCTGTGTTCTCCATGTCCATGACCTCATCCTGTCTCTGTCTCTCATCCTGGCTTCTAACAACCTTTTCACAGCTGATTCCTTTGGAGCATTTGTCAGGGCCAAGAACCCCATCCTCCCCCTGCTGCTTGATTTAATTTCTGAAATGGACAGGCATGTCAGGAGGGGCACCTGCAGAGCGGGCCAGAGACAGCACTAAACCAGTGCCGTTTCTGAAGCTGGTGTGTGTGTGTGTGTGTGTGTGTGTGTGTGTGTGTGTGTGTGTGTGTGTGTGTGTTGCCGTTGTGGTGTGACCGTTGTGGCACTGTGTGATTGTCATGCCGTGTTGCTCCTGTCTCTGTGTTGTGGCCTGCGGTTGTCTTCTGATGCTGCGTGTCTCTTCTGCCCTTTCTTGTCATTGCCATCAGATTGTGTCTCCACGGTTGTTTCCAAGGCAGACAGGGTGTGATGATGGGGGACGCGTCAGGCCACTGCTGTTGTGCTTGTCGTGAGGCGTCTCCTCACCGGTGGCTGTGCCACCCCCTGCCCCGGTGCTGAAGGGCCACACTGCGTCCATGTTTGTCCTGAGCGGCTTTTGGTCAGGGTTGGTGTGTTGCCTCTGGGACCCCGATGGCCACGCCCCCTCCCCAACGGTCAGTTTTCAGCCTCCTCCTCAGGCAGCTGGATGCAGAGTCTCTCTGTTGGGGGGGGCGGGGGTTGTGTGGAGAGAGGGGGCTTGGCATGTTTCCTGGAAGCTCCAGGTTTTTGGAAGGGAGGTTGGAAGGGGGCTCAGTGGCCGGAGCTATTTGATTGAGGGGGGGCTCAGTGGCCTGAGTCTTGGACACTGGGCCTCTGATCAGGGGGAGGCCTCCATTCAGCCTCGGGTCCAGCCTCACAGCTGTGGCCTCCAAGGCCCCCAGCCACCGCCCTTCCGCCTGTTCATCCTCTGTTCGGCTGGTCCCAAGCCCCACAGACAAGTGGTCAGGGCTGGCTCCGTTTCCTGCTTCCCCCTCCTCTGGACAGGGACAGAGAGGCTCAGAGAGGGGCAAAGGCAGAGACAGGCCGCAAGGGGGACAGACCGGAGACACAGAGACCCCGGCCAGGGAGGGTGGCAGGCAGCGAACAGGACAGATGTTCCCGCCAGGAGAAAGCAGTCCTGGGGAGGGGCTCCGCTGAGGAGGGCGACCGAGGGGCCCTTGAGGGATCCCTCCCCCCTCCCCTCGAAGTCCTGGTGGTGTTAACAAGTCTAATTAAGAGGCCACTGGCCCAACTTAATTGGCTCGTTAACAGGAATTGCCTCTGAAAATCCCCCAACTCAGCGGGGTGGCTCTCTGGAGGGGAGATGTGAGCGAGTGTTAACGAGGGATCCCGCAGCCCCCCCCTCCCCGCTGCCCCTTCCTCCCCCCCTCTCCCCTCCCACCCTCACTCCACAGATCTGGCTGGGATGAGGGAAGCATCTGTCCTTCCAGGCTCAGGGGGCAGGAGGTGGGGGTGTCTGAAGATTCCGACTCTGCATGCCTGTCCCTCTGCTGCTGCCTGTGGATCTGCCTCTCCGACTCCGTCCTGCTCGCTGCCTCCTCCACCTGGCGCTGCCCACCCGCCCGCCCGCCGGACAGGTGCTGGCTTCCACCTTTCTATCTGCAGTCTCCTGGGGCCAGTCCATCACGCCTCGGTTGGCCCGGGCTGCCAGGGCCAGGGCAGGAGTTTAGTTTTTAGTTCTGACAGGCTCCTCCTGGGGGCAAGCGAGAAATGGACGGAGCACTCCCTCAGTCCCAGCTCCCACCCCAGCCGCAAGCTGCTTCACAAACTTGACAGTTGCCAGGAGTTCCCCGGGGCCCACTTCTGCAAGGTCTGCCCGCTCTCCCCTCTAATGCTGCCATCCCAGCCCTGGATCGCTAAGGTGGGGCGGGGAGCTTGTGTGGAGTGGGCAGAGCTGGGGGCAGGGGGGGGGGTCGAAGAAAGATAAGGGAAAGGCATGGGACGGAAAACCAGGAATGAGGCAGAGAAGAGAGTCCAGGAGGGGCACCCTCTGCACCACTGTAATGGCAGTGAAGGAGGCCGACCTGGAGACATGGACCGTGGCGCAGAGGGTGATGGGGGCAGCAAGCAGGACAGATGCTCCGCTCCAAAAAATAGTGGTCCTGGGGAGGCGTGGGGCTGGGCCTGCTGATGACAAGAAGTTAGAGTCAGCCAGGCAGTGGTGGCGCACGCCTTTAATCCCAGGACTCAGGAGGCAGAGGCGGGTGGATGGATCTCTGTGAGTTTGAGTTTAGCCTGGTCTACAGAGTGAGTTCCAGGGCAGCCAAGAACACAAAGAAAGCATTCTTGAAAAATCAAAAGGGCCTTTAATCCCAGCACTCGGGAGGCAGAGCCTCTCTGTGAGTTCGAGGCCAGCCTGGGCTACCAAGTGAGCTCCGGGAAAGGCGCAAAGCTACACAGAGAAACCCTGTCTCGAAAAACCAAAAAAAAAAAGAAAAAAAAAAAGAAAAATCAAAAGGGGAGAAAAAAAGAAGACGAAGAAGAGAGGGAGGGAGGAAGAAGAAGTAGTCTCGTAGTTAGGGTCATAGGGGTCAGGAAACTTTGTAAAGGTGCAGAGACTAAAGAGGAACTGAATTTTC
The DNA here is from genome assembly GCF_004664715.2 of Peromyscus leucopus. Classification (NCBI taxonomy): domain Eukaryota; kingdom Metazoa; phylum Chordata; class Mammalia; order Rodentia; family Cricetidae; genus Peromyscus; species Peromyscus leucopus. The sequence goes on along the minus strand of NC_051064.1, from coordinate 53,449,164 downwards.
ACTGAGAATAGATCCTTCCAAATGCCACACAGCACCCACTTCCCTCGCCCCACAGAGAGATCCTCTCATGTGCTTTCCAAAGCGAAGACACACTTGCACAGCCACAGAGAAGTTCTGCGCAGGCCGCCATCTCCAGCGACGCTCCCTCTCTCATGCCCCTTCAGTCTCACCTGTCCATGTTCACCTGCGCTTGCTAGGCAGGACTCTGACCTGTGACTCTTGTTCCTGCCCTCCCTGGCCCCACAGAGGCACCGCATGTCCAGTATGAGCGCCTGGGCTCCGATGTGATGCTGCCCTGTGGGACAGCAAGCTGGGATGCTGCTGTGACGTGGAGGGTCAACGGCACCGATCTGGCTCCTGACCTGCTCAATGGCTCTCAGCTGGTACTACGAAGCCTAGAACTGGGCCACAGCGGCCTGTACGCCTGTTTTCCACCGCGACTCCTGGCATCTGCGCCACCAAGTCCTTCTACATGTGGGCTGTAAGTATTACCCTGGACTGTGACCTCTTATTGGAGGTTTGACCTTCCTGCTGGGAGGGAAGGAGAGAGGCTGCAGCCTGAGCCTTGCTCTCTGATCCCACCTAACCTGTTCTTCTGACCTCTGAGTTTCGTCTTGCTCACTGAGTCCAAACCCTGGTCACTTTACCTATTTATCTTACAGCTATGTCTGAAGGTCTTTTAGTCCTGATGTCCTTTTGTCCCCTATGACACAGTGAGCAGAGGAGGGCTGGCAGGGCTTCGTGGGTAGAAAGGGATCCTAGGGTCACAGCTCTGAGCTGGAGTGGCCTCACCATGTCTGCTCCCACAGGAGACAGTCCATGGCTGGAGGGAGGGGAATAAGACACGAGGTTATTAGACGTGGGAGCAGTCTGGGAGGCCCGGGAAGGAAGAAGGCTTCGTACAGTGAGAGACACATGGAGACTCCAGATTTAGGAGATATATGGAAACAGACTTTCTTTCTTTCTTTTTTTTTTCTTTTTCTTTGTAGTTTTGTTGTTGTTCTTTCTTTATTTGAGACAGGGACTAACTGTGCCACCCTGGCTGGCCTAGAACTAACAAAGTAGAGACCAAGCTGCCCTCAAACTCCCAGAGGTCTGCCGGCCTTTGCCTCTTGGGTGCTGAGATGACAGGCGTGCACCACCCCTGCCCGGCTGGAAACATCATTTCTGACTGAGTGCTGACAAGGGCCTCAGAGTCACGTGGGTTGATGACAGTGGAGACAGGGGACTAAGGGAGGTGACCGAGTACAGATCACGGTCCCGGGGAGATGGCCAGTGATAGGGTTGGAGTCAGGTTCAGGCAGTGAAGAGAAGCTCATTGGAGGGAGGAGGCAGGGCAATAGAGATGCACGGGACCAGAGAACGGAGCTGAAGAAGCAGGGATGTTGTGCCCTCAGGAACTGGTGATGGGTCGGAGGTGGGAAAGGCTGACGAGTTGAGGGTGGGAAGGTGGAGAGGGCTGGTGGTATGGTCACTGTGACATGTGGCAGGGAGGAACAGGAGGAACAGGTGTGCTCTGTTTGGACAGTGGCTAGACCCGGGTCTCCCTAGAGTCAGATCGAAAATGAGAATCTAAAGACAAGCATTTTATTTTGCACGTGATGGAAACCTCTTGAAGAGTGGGAAAGGGATATGGGAAAGGGAAGTAAGTTATTTAATAAAAAAAATAGTTATTAGGAAGATGAAATGGCTCAGCAGATAAACCCCGTGTCTCCCAGTTCCTGCAAGCTGTCTTCTGATCTCTGCACATACATGCCATGGCACGAATGTGCACTCCACCACCTCCCCACACCCCACACCTCACACACACTAAATGTAATAATTAAAAACAAAAAGGAAGGCTGGGCAGTGGCGGTGCATGCCTCTAATCCCAACACTCAGGAGGCAGAAGCAGGAGAATTGCAAGTTTCAGGCCAGCCTGATCCATCCAGTAATACCCGTCAAGGGGGGGGGGTAGTTACCAGAGTCTTTGTTGTCTGTCGGTGATAAGAGTCACCAGTGGGGAAACTCAGGGTGTGGAATGGAAGAGGCACCCTCAGAGTTGTCCTCCTGAGGGGTAAGGGCACTAGACTTTTTAAAAAGTATTTATTATTACTATTTTATGTGCATTGGTGTTTTGCCTGCAGGTATGTCCATGTGAGGGAGCCAGATCCCCTAGAATGGAGTTACAGATGGTTGTGAGCCGCCATGTGGGTGCTGGGTCCTCCGGAAGAGCTGCCAATGCTCTTCACCTCTAAGCCAGCTCTCTAGTCCAGGGAACTGGGATAGTTAACCCTCTCCTGCCATTGGTGATGGAAGATTCTCCTTCGGGAGTGTGTGTCTGAGTGCTTTGGTTACCCAGTGCTTTGATGACCAGAGAAGTCTCTCCAGAAAACAGTGGCAGAAGTTGGCATGGGTGTAGGAGAGCTCTGCAAGTCTGTAGACATCTGCTAAGATGTCAGGTGAAGGTCCTCCCAGGGCAAGGCGGGGCGGGGGAGGGGGGACGGACCTAGAGTTGGTCCAGAGTAAAGGCCAGTGGAGCTAAGGGTCTGGGGTTCAGGGACAGGTGTCTACTAGAGATAGAAATGCAGGGGTTGTCATCTACAGGAGGGAGGTGATGAGGTGAGTAAAGAAGAATTGAACCCTGAAGACCATCAGTGTGTGAGGGGTTGATGGGAGAAGGAGCCAGGCAAGGCAGACGGAAGGACAGATGAGTGGTGTGGAAAAGAAGTGAGGGAAGGCAGCTGTGATGAGGTCATCAGCCGAGGGGCAGGTGGGCAGGTGCCCAGCTCTTGGCCAGCAGAGTGATGGCTTGGAAAATCCTCCATCTTTTCTCCTGAGCTAAAGATTCGAGCTTCTTTGGCCTCATCACATTTGGATTTAATTTACCCCAGAGCCGAAAGATTAAATAAAGTTCTTTTTATTCCCTGGAAGCTACCTGGGAGCAGGCCCTTGCCCATTGTCAGTGTGGACAACCACCAGAAATGTTAACACTGAAAAGTTGTGTAGGACTGCCCACAAAAAATCCCACATTAGGGCTGACTGAGGTGTGAAAGTACATTAGTGGAGACGTCCTTTCCCATGGAGAAGCCTTTCCTTTTTCTTTTTCGAAGCAAGGTTTCTCTGTGTAGCCCTGGCTGTTCTGGAACTCGCTCTGTAGACCAGGCTGGCCTTGAACTCAGAGATCCACCTGCCTCTGCCTCCCTAGTGCTGGAATTGAAAGGAAACCCCAAGACCAAGTTCTCAGCACAAAGGAGATTTTTTTTTTTTTTACCAGAGAGACAGAGGGCAGGAATAAGAGACAGAGACGGGAGATAGAGAATGAGGGAGAAGGGGAGGGAACGAGGGGAAGGGAAGGGATATTTGTCCTGGCGAGGCGCAGGGGGGGGGGGGGGGAACGGGGACGGACGGACGGACAACAAAGGACCTGCCTCTGGATAGAGGAGACAGACATAGCACATGGGGAAATGGCGGTTTATAAAGGTACAAGGAGAACCCTGTGTTAGGACGAGGTGTTTAATTCTACTTGGGCATGTTAATTAGGTGAGCCAAAGGGGGCTTCTGATTGTTGGACTTCAATTCTTTGATAGCTGGCCCTTGGTAGTCAGCCTCAGGAGGAGGGATTGGCCAAATAAGAGAATGGACCTTGGGGACTAGCTTTGGGAATGTGAATTAACAGTTTTTAGCAAGGCAGAGGGAATTGGGGAGAAGGGCACGGTCTGCCAGAGCCACATGCTCGAGTGGGCTGGCGTCCCCTCAGGATTGAAGGTGTGTGCCACTACCGCCCCTCTGGAAAGAAACCTTTTCAAACTGCTTAAAGTGAAGAGATGGCATTCAGGCTAAGTGTTTTAAATGTGAGCCAAAGATGGAGTGACCCCTGTTGTCTTTATGGAGAAATGCAGGACCAGCTTAACCAAATCCTCCTTGGTTTAGCACCCAGTAACAGTGGAAACCACATCAGCTTCAGGCTAATCCTTACACGGCAAAGAGGACGTTGTCAGAGTGTATAGAAGGATGAGACCATCTCATCAGTTACCTGCTCTCCTGATTTCCGAGTTTGGCCAGATAAATAAGGCTGGTGGTAATGGCTGGTGTCTGGTAGCCCTTAACCCAGTTTCTGGTGCTGTGATCTTTGAAAGGCCTTCGGAGGGGAATTGAGTTTTGAAGGAACATCCACAGTCCTTACCAACAGGACATGGCCACCGCATCTCTACTGTGACCAGAGTCCAGACCATTTTTTTGTTTTTGTTTTTTTTTTTAAGTTGGAGTTTTTGTTTATTTTGTTTTGTTTTTTAAGATTTATTTATTTATTATGTATACAGCATATGTGACTGCAGGCCAGAAGAGGGCACCAGATCTCATTACAGATGGTTGTGATCCACCATGTGGTTGCTGGGAATTGAACCCAGGACCTCTGGAAGAGCAGTCAGTGCTCTTAACCGCTGAGCCATCTCTCCAGCCCCCAGAGTCCAGACCATTTAGATACAGCTCACTATACTCCCTTGATCTTGCCCCTCAGGGAAGAGCAGGACATGAACTGGCTGTAACATCTGTAACAGGTACTTATCTCTTGCTGCCTTATTTCCGTCTAAAGATCCGGTTAGAGGAACAGGGGATATTAATCACAACCATCTCGGCCACTTTATGTAATAACAAGAGACCAGGTTTGACAATACTCAATACTCAAGTATTATTCTTGCCAGCTTCCCAAGGGCATGGCGACATTACCTGTGGTTTGCGGGTCCTTCAGACTGAGAATTATTATTGAATGTTTATCCTAAACACATGTAGTCTTGATTTCCAAGTTTCCAAAGGAACTTAGCCATAGTGATGTCCTGGTGGAAGACTCCTTAGCCAGGCAGCTCCCCACTACCTTCCCCTGCCCACCTTCCTTCCCTCAGGTGAATCCTCACGCAGCAGCAAGGCAGCGCCTACTGATGTGTTAGGAAACGGGATCACAATGTTCCTTTTAGTAGCATCCTTTTTTGTTTACTGGACACTGCTATCATTCCGATCTTAAGCTAAAACAAACCAGAGATTAAAATAATTTTGAAATGGACAGTTTCTTGTTCAGCCCCTCCCACCAAGAGTCATCAGATAGAGGCTCCTGGTTCAGCACCGAGCTGCCCCCAGCTCTGCTTGGCTAGGAAGAAAAGAGTAGCTCACAGGACTGTGGTTAACGATGTCAAGGAGAAGTGAGTGGGAGGCAGGAGGAGGTGTTCAGGAGTCCAGAACTTGGGGTACCTCAACAGATCCCACAAGCAAAGGTTAAGACAGGCCATGAGCCTTGAATGCCAGGCAGGAGGAGTGTGGGTGTGGTGTGGGCAGGGCTGCAGCGGAAGGGTCAGTACGCCCCACCCTGGCCTGATCTGGCCTGGCTCAGGGTGTGGGCAGCCTGCCTCTCCTCCTCTCTAGGCCAGCGGGCAGGCCTCATGCGTGCTGGGGGCTCCAGCCCAGGCGGGCTGGCTAGATGAGAGGAAAAACATGCGGTTTGGTGGGCTGGACATGGAAAAACAAGCCAATTAGGAGGAAAACAAACAAATCCCAGGCCAGCAGAGGCACACGCACACGGCCCTGTATGGGACTCAGACACTGTCCCAGCTGACACAGCCACTCAGGCATCTCAGGAACCCCCACAAGGGGAAACTCGGGCTGCCTGGGCACCTGAGAGCATGCCGCACACCCAGGTATGACACTGTCATGTATGTATAGGAGTTTGCTCAAACACCCCTGACGAACCCTCACACCAGGTCCAGCCTATTTGTAGACATGCTGGGAATCCAGGGTTTCTTCTCATACCCATGGTTTGAAAAGCACACTCAGAGCCAGGTGTGGTAGCACACACCTTTAATTCCAGCACTCGGAAGGCAGAGGCAGGCAGATCTCTGTGAGTCTGAGGCCAGCCTGGTCTGCATAGTAAGTTGTAGGCTAGTCAGGGTTCCCTGAGACGTCTCAAGGGGGGAAAAAAAGCATCCATCACAGTGTAGCTGGCCAGCTGCGTGTTTTCAGGTACGGTGACACACGGGAGGACCTTATGTCCAAGCCTTGCAGGACACCAGGCAGCCTCACCCCACGTCACACAGTCATCCAGCTTGTCCCACACAGCCTCCACTTTTACACGACCAGGAGTCGCCCACGAAGCCACCTCGCAGCCGCAGTGACTTCCCGCAGTTCTCCGAGCTCACAGCACACTCAGCGCCAGGGCCTCCCAATCCCACACTGTCCCACGGCCTCACACTTGGTCTCTCGCTGCACCCCCATCTCCGCCCACCCGGCCCCTCAGCTGGGCTCCAGCTGCAGCCGGCTCACTCCTTCCTTTTCTTCCTTTTCTTTGTTTTTCTTTCCTCCTTTCCCCTCTGAGAAACCTGGTCCCTGTCAGGGAACCCAAACCCTCCTCTTCTCAGGGCCCTGGACCAGGCAGGAGTAGCCAGATGACAGACCGAACCCCTGCTTGGCCCCTACCCCCTGTGACCTGCCCATTCGGAGAGGGGAGCTGGTTTGAGGGGGAGGTTTGAAAGGGGACTGATCTGGAGGGGAGGATAGAAGGAAAGGGGTGGAGATAGTCAGCCCGTCCAGGGGAGGGGGCTGTGAGTCCAGTGCCATGGCCCGCTCTGCCCTCCACACCCAGGGCAGGCAGCGGGAGCTGACTCTGCAGCTCCCCCCCCCCCCCGACACACACACCCCAGCGCTCTTCTCCTTTGAAGCTGGGGGTAAGGGGGGGTAGCAGCGGGAGCGGGGAGTGGAGGTTTCTCCGCGACCTCGGAATGTCCTTTCCTCCTAGAGCGGCTGCCAACTCTGGCCTGGCCCACAGGCCCCCAGAAGGCACTTCCTGTGTCCTTGGCCACCCCCACCCCACCCCCATACAGCACTCTATACCCATGGGGTAGATCGGGCAGGAACACCACAGGCACACAGGATGACAGGAAACCCACATAAAGAGGGGCAGGTTCCCCGGGAAGGACAGCAGTGGTGGGCAGATGCCAGGCAGCCCCTGTGCGCTCTCCCCTGTGCTGGGGCAGGGCTGCTCTGCCCACAGTGTCTCCACCTGCTGCAGGGAGGCTCTCCTGGTGCCCTTCCTGCCCCTCAGCCCTGGCTGCAGAGCCGGGTTTGCTCTCTGGGGCGTGTGGCCCGGGCTCCGCCACGTCGTCACACAGGTTTCACATACTAGATGTGTGCGTCTAGAAGTCACCCCGAGTCGTGTACACGGTGGAAACCTCGGTTCCCCGAGGGTCACCACAGCGACTCTGCAAGCGTAGACATGTACTCCCCTTCACCGTCCCTGGCTTGTTCAGTCACCCCCTCCCATTTCCTGTCCACCTGTCAGGCAGGGGGTGGGGAGGGAGAGGCACTGAAGGGAGGTGTCAGTGTCCCGGGAGCCACAGACAGACATTCCTTGCCTGGGTCAGATCACAGAAGCTGCCTCCTTCCAGGAACTTGAGCCGCCTGTCCTCACGCCTTGCCCAGTGCCTGAAGGTGGGACAGCTGGGCTCAATGCTCACAGCAGCAAAAAGCACAGTTAGACAACAGACAGAACTTCCCAAATGTAGTCATGTAGGTGAGTACTACCTTTCTGAGAGTAATTTCAGTTCTGGTTTTCTGTGTGACCTCAAGCAAAACAGTATCCTTCCCTGTGTCTCCTTACTCCACGTGGAAGGCGGCCACTGGTCATGTCACAGCCTCTCTTAAGGTGGTGGAGCACTTGGAGGCTGGAGCCAGGAGCCAGGGGGAAACACACCAGAGGAACAGCTGCTTTCTGCCAACAGACACTTTGCACACACAAATAGTCACATAGGGTTGTGCATGGATGATGTGACCAGGAGCTGCATAGATGCTTTATGTTACCAGTCAGTCCTTCATGTCAGAGACGTGTGTGTCTCCTACACTGGTACATGCAGGTTTGTACACACATGGATGTGCTCATGGCTGTCCTGCTTGTACTCCTGTGTGACTGCCAGGCCTGTTCTTGTATCAGTTGGCCTGGGGCGGGGGGGGGGGGGCTCTCTTCTCCAAAAGGTGCACAGGTCACCCTAGCAGGTAGAGAGGACCACTTGGCTCCCTTCAGTGTCCACGACACTTCTTTGGACGTGGGCACATTTGTGATAGGAGACATGGGCAAGGACAATTCCCTGAGACATCATCTCCGTGCTGTGATCGATGAGCTGGGACTCAGAGCTCCCCCCTCCTCCTCCCCACCCCACCTCCCCGTCCCGTCCCGTCCCCCCATCCAGTTCCTGCCTCCATTGAGCAGGTGTGGGGGGAGGAATCCTCCACACAGCCTTGTTTTTCTTTAATTAAACATCTGGCTCTCTGTGGCCTGGGAAGCCTCAGACCCTCGCTGACAGCACCCCCCCACACACACCTTTGGCATCGATGATAGGTAAGGGGGGAGTGCTGGGGCCCTGGGGCCCACCTGTCCCCAAGCTAGTACAGGGGACTGGACGCTTCAAGAAGGCCCTGACCTCCCTGTCCTCGCCCCCAGTGCCGCCGCGGGAGCCTGCCCTCAGCTGCCGCTCCAACACTTACCCCAAGGGCTTCTACTGCAGCTGGTATCTGCCCGCCCCTACCTACATCCCCAATACCTTCAATGTGACCGTGCTGTGAGTAACTGCGCGCTTGACCCGGTTCCAGCCCCGATCTTTGACCTCCCCCTCTCCTCACCACGTCCTGAGTCCAAGACCCCGGCCCGGCCTTGGGCTTGGCCTCCCCCCCCCCCCCCCCCCCAGCCTGCCCCAACCTGACCCCCGATGTTGGTAACAGTGCCTGGGCCTCCTTCCCTTCCAGGCACGGCTCCAAAATTATGGTCTGTGAGAAGGACCCAGCCCTCAAGAACCGCTGCCACATCCGCTACATGCACCTGTTCTCCACCATCAAGTACAAGGTCTCCATCAGTGTCAGCAATGCCTTGGGTCACAACAGCACAGCCATTACCTTCGACGAGTTCACCATCGGTGCGTGTGGTAGTGATGGAGGGGCCGCTGCCTGCTCCGGGAGTGTGAGAGCGTGCCAGAGGTGTACCTGCGCGCTGGTGGGGATGTTCACGTGTGTGCACAATGGCGCAGACACGCCCTTGTGGACACCTGTGATTGCACACGTGGATGTCCCTACCTGCAGGGCAGGGCTTCTTCTCCAGCAGTTCTCTTCATTGTCTCTTTGGCTCAGAGAACATGCAACAGGGGGAAGGGGGCCGGGCTGGGCCAGACTCCTGCGCAGCTGCAGCCCCCCCCCATGCTAATGGCTTCCTTACGGTCTGTGATAAATGAGGTGTCAGAACAGGAGACAGGAGTAGGGAGAGACACTGCCCTCACCCCACCCCTTATCCCATCCAGACCCTCTGCCTGCCCTTGCCATACTCCAGACAGGCTCTGCCTGCCCCTGCCCCATCCCATCCCAGACAAACCCTTTATCTGTCTCTGAGACAGTCTCTCGCCTCCCTCTACTCCATCTTCCCGCAAGCCTCACAGCTGGCTCCTCCGTCAGATTATTTCAATATGAGCTGGGCCCTTGGATGCCGCTGCCATCAGATCCACAGCTTACCTCTAACGCAACGAACGTCCTCAAATCTGGACTCTCAACGAGGGTGTCCAGTCCCCGTCTAGAACTGAAAAAGCCCGAGGGGGAGCCAGCAGGGGCAGTGTGTGATCCCGGTGGAGGAGAGGTGATCTGGGTGGCAATAGGGGCGATGTGTCGGCTTCGTCCTTGGCATGCTGGACAGCGTGAGAATGGGGTTGCGATGGAGGTTGGTTGAAGTTTGGGGTGTTGCTACCGAGAGCTGGTGACTGTGGCTGTAGTGACGGCCAAGGGTGACGATGGGGAGGTCAGAGCTGGTGACTCGTTAGGTGGTGGTTCATTGTAGTTGCCAGAGCTGACACGGGCAAGAGAGACAGTAGCTGTGGTCGTTGTCAACTGTTGGTCAACAGAGATGGCTGATCCGTGGCTGGGGTTGACAGGGTGTGATTCTTCCCAGAGATCAGCACGCTAATGAAGCAAATGTCTCCTCAATAGTGAAGCCTGATCCTCCAGAAAACGTGGTAGCTCGGCCGGTGCCCAGCAACCCTCGTCGACTGGAGGTGACATGGCAGACGCCCTCCACCTGGCCTGACCCTGAGTCCTTCCCTCTCAAGTTCTTCCTGCGCTACCGGCCTCTCATCCTGGACCTGTGGCAGCATGTGAGTGCCCTGTCCCTGCCCAGATCCTGATGCCTGGGTGTGCGGTACTGAGAGAGAGAAACTGTGCCCCAGGCAGTGTCACCACCAGAAGGGGACCCAGTGGCAGAAGCTTGGGAAGATGAGTGGAGCTGAGGGAGGCGTCCTCATCGGAACATGGCTTCGAGGGTAGTGGGGGAAGTGCTGGGTGGGAGGTGAAGGGTTTCCTGTCCTATTCCTAACGATTCCTGCTCCTAATCTTGACTGTCAGCCCTGATCAGGTGCCTCCCATTACACACTGGGCCCGTGATGGACCCAAAGAACAGGATGGTCCCACCCCTCAAAGGTTTGCAGATGGGCCCAAGGGGTTAGGACCAGACATGTCGGTCAAGTTTGGTCTAGGGGGTGAGTTTAGAGCCTAATGACTATCGAGGCTCCAAAGTTAGGCCTAGTTTAAAGGTCACTTTAAGGTTATAGGTCAGGTAGTGGGAACTGGACTGGGACCCAAACAGTGGACAATGGTCAGTGTGGGGTGAGGCTGTGGTCTGGCTATTGATGGAGCTATGATGGAGAGCTCTAGGAAACAGCCAGGGATTTGAAGACTTCTGGGTATTCTCATATTGAGAGCCCAGGGCCTCTTAAGCTGTGGGCACTCTGGGTGGCCCTTGAGCTCTGGGCTAGGACTAGAGTTGGGAGTGCTCCATGAGGCAAGCCAGTCTGTCTACTGGGGGTCAGCTTGAACCCCCGCCGGGCTCCAGTGCCATCTCCTCCTGCCCTTCTCCCATCTGGCCTTTAAAACATGTAATGTGATGCCTAGGTGCCTGTCCTGGTTGCAGGCCTGGTCCCCACAAAGGCTACTCACACTCTCACTCACGTGTTCCCTGACAGAGTCCGGAGTCCCTCCCGCCTGGCCAGCTGCCCGCGCCTAATGCATTGCTAATAACCAGGGTCTGGTTTCACAAGGCCCCTCCCCCGCTAACGAGCTACAGGCAGCCGCTCTGCGCGTCACAGCGCACACGCCTTGCAGTGGACCTGGCATACTGCCCACCCCCCCACACACACACACACACGGGAACATGCACACACACGCGCGCGCACACACACATGGCTCCCAGCAGGAACCATGCTGATCCGTGTACGGGACCAATATGCCAAGGAGCGTCCATGGGCCCCATACAATGGGCAGGACTCACCTCTGCACTGAGAACACGCATGCCCAGTGGTACGTTGTTCCTTATTCCATGTCTCATAGGCGCTGGGACAGGTTAGGTTTGTGGCTCTTTTCAACTTGAATTTTGTATAGAATATCTTCCCTGTCCTTGCCTTCGGAGAGTAACAGGTGTAGGCTGCAAGAGGGGAGCAGAGGGAAACGTCACTTGGATTTTCAGGGGAAATGTAGACTAGGAATTTGTAAGAATAGGGCCCAGGTGGTACGGCAGAAGCTGTCTCAGCATGGACAACGGTCAGGCAAGGACCGGAGCCCAGCGTGGGTGCCCTTGTCACCTGCTCTGGCCCTGACTCGGCCTGACTCAGTGTCTGACATCCGCAGCTGACTGGGTAGAGGGCTTCCAGGCCAGGGGGTGCCAGTGAGAGCACCTGCTCATTGAAGAGCTCTTCTCTGAAGGATTAGCGACAACCTGGCAAGGAGGGTCCAGGCCTGGGATTGTCGCTGCCCAGAGATCATTGGCGAGAAGCACAGTGTCATGAGTCCTCCAGTGATCCACTCCCCTGGGCTCTCTCCTTTGTCTTTGGGGAAAGACATGTGGAGTTCTGTAGGCCAAGAAGGAGGGAGAAATGAGCTAATCAGCCAGAGGGAATCTTTATAGACAGAGGAGAGGGAGATCCAGAGTCGGGACTGGAGCCTCACCTCCGTGAGAGGAAGGCTTGGGAATAGGATTGACTGGGCCAGGGTCTGGGCACAAATGTATTTCAGCATGACCCTGACCTTTACCTGGGGCTCCAGCATCAGGACCACAGACACAGCAGGACTTAGAGAGGCTTCCTGCTCTACATGGGCCTGACAGCACATGGACACATGGATGGGTATACACACACACACACACACACACGCACGCACGCACGCACGCACGCACGCTTGCAAGCGTATCACAGACCAGCAGGTCAGGTGGCCTAGACCTTACTTTTCTGTGGTGAAGACTGAAACGGGAACCAAAAAGGCCCTAAAGCCAGACATGGCCCAGAGCAGCCCCCCCCCCTTCACCCCCGCCGGCTGCCCCTGTTTACGAGGAGGCTTAATGAGGCGGCGGGTGCCGCTGAGATGAACCAGAGCCCAGCCTGGGTCTGGGAGGGGCGCCGGACAGGCAGGCCGCCCTGGAGAATGGAGGGGAGACCAGAAGGATGAGGCCAGCAAACGGGGCGGGGGGTATGGAGTGGTGGTGACGCCATTCCTCCAGGAGGAAACGGAGCGGCAGTCCCGTCACCCTGGGGACTGTCCTCACCCCTTCCTACTTCAAGCAGAGCAATACCACATGGAAGCCTTTCTGGGAGAGGGCCCTGCTGGGGCTAGGTGGCGGGTACACTGGCTCTGGGCTGAAACCCACAGTGACAATGTCGGCTGGGGTCTGACTGGTACTCTCCTCATAGCTTAGTCACTAATAGCAGTTTATAGATAGGCACTCAAAGCCCATGGAGGCTAAGCAGCTTGGTCTCCAAGTTAGCAAGAGATGGAGCCAAAATTTTATCTTGGGCAGCTCTCCAGCGTCGGTGCTTGTGGTCTTTCCTCCGTAGCTCCCTGAGAAGGAGGTACCCTACCACCACGCTGCTCTCCATTAGTCTTCCCCTTGGCCTGACAGCGTCTTGGACAACAGCATCATGGCTACTGAGCAGAGTCACTCTGGGAGCATCCCAGCCTCCTTCATGCCTGAGGCCGCTCCTCTAGATCTTCCTCCTGATGGCCTTACTCTCCCATAAAAAGTTAAGGTCTCTCCTTGTGGCCTCTCCCCACAGGAAGCCCTCACTCCCTCCAGGGGTACATTCATGTCGCTCTCCTAAGATGCGTCTTTGCTCCCCTTGGAGGCCACCTCGCCTGTGACCCCCAAGGTGTCCCTTCTCACCCCGTCCCGTGACTGGCCTTGCAGGTGGAGCTGTCGGATGGCACAGCACACACCATCACGGATGCCTATGCTGGGAAGGAGTACATCATCCAGGTGGCAGCCAAGGACAACGAGATTGGGACGTGGAGTGACTGGAGCGTGGCTGCCCACGCCACACCCTGGACGGAGGAACCACGCCATCTCACCACGGAAGCCCAGGCCCCCGGTGAGCCTGCCTGCCCCCTGCCCTGGCTCCTGTGTGTACTCTCTCCAGAGAACAGTAGCAGGGTCTCTGTGACTCACCCTGACTTGTCGCAGCCCCACCCTTCTGCCCGACACCTGCGTTCCTGGTTCTTGTTCTCTAGATGTCCTTGGTAGGGATGGCCGGGTGCAGGGGTCACCTGTGAGCCCTGGGGCGCAGGATGGGAGAGGTCACAGTAATCCGATCAGGAAGCAGGAACGGCGTGCCTCATGAAACCCCAGCTCTGGGTGGGACTCAGTCCTGGCCCTGCCCTGAGTTTCCCCCATGCTCCCCAGAGACCACGACCAGCACCACCAGCTCACTGGCACCCCCACCCACCACGAAGATCTGTGACCCCGGAGAGCTAGGCAGCGGCGGAGGACCCTCGACACCCTTTGTGACCGGTGTCCCTATCACTCTGGCCCTGGCTGCCGCTGCTGCCACAGCCAGCAATCTCCTGATCTGGTAGGTTGAGTGAGGCCGGGCAGCAAGGGGAGGGAGGACCCTAGGGACCTCCACCCTCACAGCCCCACCTCCTCCGCCTATCTCCCCAGAGCCGGGCATCCTATGAGGACACGCCAGAGCACCTGCAGAGGAGCAGAGGCCGGAGCTGGGCCTGCAGACCCCGGTTTCTATTTTGCACACGGGCAGGAGGACCTTCTGCATTCTCTTCAGACACAATTTGTAGAGACCCCGGCAGGTCCGGGCCCTGCCGCCCCCTAGCCCCCACCACACCAAGCCGGCCCTCCTTTCTATCCAGGGAGGACCATGCAGCTAACCCACCCACCAAAGACCCCTCTCATCCTACCCCCCTCGGGCTGGACCCTCCAACGCCAGCGACTCCCAGGAACCCTTGGGGGACCTGAGGGGAGCCCCCCCATAGCCACAGTTTTCTCCTCCTGCCCCAGCCTCCTGTCTGTCCCAGGGTCTCTGTTGCCACCATCAGATTATAAGCTCCTGACACTGGGGGGGCCCAGCCATCCCCCTCCCCCCGGTGCCCACACTTTTCAGTCCCTCCACCTCTGCCCCTGTTTTGTACGATTCTCCATCGACCCTTCCTGCCCCCAGTATTTAATGTCCTGTCGGTCCCTTCTAGTCTGACTCAATGGTAACTTGCTGTATTTGAATTTTTTATAGATGTATATACGGGGGGAGGGGGTAGGGAGTTCTCATTAAACGTCACCATTTCATGAGACCTTGGAACGGAACCACTTTGGGAGGGAACTCCTCTTCTGAGGACCTCTGCCCTGCAGGCGTGGAAGAAGAGAGAAACCAGGCTGGGGGAGGTGGGCAAAGGCTGGGCCTCCAGGCCACGGTTCATTCCGGATGATGGGGTCTACTTCAAGGGTGGGCTTCCCTGCAGCCAAGGGCAGACTTGTGGGAAATGGACCCGTGTGGGGTACCAGTCACTCGGAGAAGCTGCTGAAGTTCTGGCCAGCTCTTTACGAATCACCCCCAGAGCTACCTTCTAGGAGGGCCCAAGCGGGAGGCCTAGTCCAGATGGACCAGCAGGTATTCAGCCAGGCCACAGAGGTTCAGAACACAGTGTCCCAGGCCTGGCCAAGCAGGAAGGCAGCCTGAAGGCAGAGATTCCTTATAGTATTATAAAGAATATATAGTATTTAGGGTGAATTTAGGGGGATCTGGGCTTTTAAAGTCCCTAAACAGGTCTTAAGTTCCCTCTGACTTCTCCTGGTTGTCCCATATGTGTTCAAGGTCCAATTTCAGCCAGATGTGGTGGCACATTCTTCTAATCCCAGCACCCAGGAGGCAGAGGCAAGAAGATCTCTGTGAGTTTGAGGTTAGCCTGGTCTACATAGTGAGTTCCAGGCCAGCCAGGGATATGTAGCAAGAGGCCCAATTTCTCTCATAGAAGCCACCTTACCAAAGCTCCTTTGCTGGAAGTACCCGGGGCTAGAGTCAAGTCTACAGACTTCTGAGGTAGGGTGGGAAGAGGCCAGAGTCCTAGCCTGGCTTCCAGGCTGTTCTGTGTGCTTAGAGAAAAGTGCGGTGTCATCAAAGCCACACACACCAGAGTGTCTGCTCTGGTCCACACTCCCCATAGTAAGTGCTCGATACCACCAAGAACTCCCCCTGGGCACCACAGCCCTTTCTCCTAGACCAGGCACTTTACACTGGCCTTTGCAGGCCCACATGGGACCGTGCCTTGGGAGAGAGTTCACAGACCTAGAGCATTGGTGCATCAGGCCCAGACAAGATACAGACTGAGTTAGTCCCAGCGGAGGGTCTACAGAGTGAAGGAGGTTGGCCGTCCCCCAGGCTGGGAGAGAATGTTTCAGGTAGAGACTTGTGGATGGAAAAGACCCAACACAGGGCAACATGTGGCTTTTCTGTTTGTTTTCAAGACAGGACCTCACTATGCAGCTCTGGATGCTCTAGAACTCACTTATGTAGACCAGGCTGGCCTCAAACTCACAGAGATTCACCTGTCTCTGCCTTCCAAATGCTGGGAATAAAGGCGTGTGCCACTATGCCCGGCGAACCTGTGGCTTTTCAAACAATGGGGACTGTGCCTCCTTGGGCACAGAAAGAGACGCCCAGAGAGGACAGCCTAAGAAGTAGCTGTGGACCTGCATCTGTACCCTGAACTCCCAATTCTGCCTGTTGGTTTGGGCTCGGCGAGGTGTGGCTCAGGCTGGAGCCTGCATCTAGGTCCAGCGGGGTTACGTAGAGATCAGGGGTTACCAGCTGTCTTGCCAAGAACATCAATAGTCCTGCAGTGGGTTAGAACCTTGCCCCCTTGCCTATCTTTAAGGTGGGTGGGCTGAAGTCAGAGGGTCTCTGGCTTCTGCTGCCTTTCTGACTCGAGAGCCTTGGTCAGCCCTGACCCACCCACAGCCCACCCAAAGCTTGGGCATCAGCAATCTGGCCTCCATTAGCAACATGGGAAAGCAATTATGTTGGGCCTGCAAAGGAGGGGGCAGAGCAAGGGGAGGGGGCCCTGCTGAAGCCTTGGAGGCTTATGGAGGGGAGAGCTGGGGTATCTCCCTGCCCCCAACCCCAAGGGATCAGCCGTGTTCTGAGCCCTTCTGGTCAGTGTCATTGACTCTGGGGGTGGTTCCCCCTCCTTGCAAGCCCTCACCCCTTAACCTCAGAGAACATTCACTCTGGAGGGTCGCGGCTGCTGGTGCCTGCTGCCTCCCTTCAGCGCCATCTCTCCACAGCCGCTGCAAGGGTAGTTCTGGAGAGCCTGGGGTGAGTATAGGCACCAGTTCTTGGAGCTGGAACGGAACTCAGAATCAGAACGCTTTTGGGGGGCCAGGGAAGCTGGGGGCCACATCTGCAGCCTGTGTAGCAGCAGCAGCCTAGTAGACCAGTCTTCCAGTTCATTGGTTCTGTTTGC
The DNA here is from genome assembly GCF_004664715.2 of Peromyscus leucopus. Lineage (NCBI taxonomy): Eukaryota > Metazoa > Chordata > Mammalia > Rodentia > Cricetidae > Peromyscus > Peromyscus leucopus. The sequence goes on along the minus strand of NC_051064.1, from coordinate 53,432,385 downwards.
TCCCCCAAACTGCACTGGGGATGGGGTACCCTCTATGTCTTGATTTATGAGCAACCTGGCCGCAGGATCTCTCCTCTCAGTGTGGCTGTCCTGTGCTTTACCCCTCTCCTCTCTGACCTGACTCTTGTCTCTGTATTTGGGTCTCTCCATCCTCCTGTCTCTGGATAAGTCTTTGGCCTGGTCCCAAATCCCCTGGAACTGGAGTGACAGGCAGTTAGTTATGTGCTGCCTGGCTTGGGTGCTGGGAAGTAAACTCAGGTCCTCTGGAAGAGCAGTACACACTCTTAACCACTGAGCCTTCTCTCTTTCCTCTGGTCCCCAATCTTTGCATCTCTGTGCGTCTCTGTCTCTTTCCTCCTCTGTCTTTTGGGTTGTTTTCCCTCTTTATCCATCTCTTGCCCTCTGACTCCTTCCTTTTCTTAGTATCTCTCTGCCTGGTCCCTCTCTTTCTCTTTGTCTTTCTCCCCATCCCCCTGTCTCTAACCCCATCTGGTCTGTCTCTGCCTCTCCATCCTTGTCTCTGTGTATATGTGTCTTTCTCTACAACCATCTCCATCCCTATGCCCATCCCAGTCTGGGTCCCTTTTCCCAGACTCAGCTCCTCTTCCTTTGCCTCCCTCACTCTGGGTTCCTGCCCCACATCCAGACCCCAGGCTGTGGCCTTTGCTCCTCCCTGGTCTGAGCCAGGGTCTGTCCTAGATTCTGCTGCCCCCTCTCGGCCACCTGCCTGCCCTCCATTCCTGTTCCGAGGCAAGTGGCTATGGGCATGGAGACCCAGCAGCTAGCCAGGGTAGAGGTGACTATTAGGCACGACTCCTTCCGGACAGCCCCCAGCCCTGAGAACTGTCAACAGCAGGGAGCTTACTCCCTCTGGAGGGTGAGATTCAGGAAGTTCATTGTCACAAGGAGAGGATGGGTGCTTGGCTCTGAACTCCAGTGGTATGTCCCGCACCTGCGTGTCTGTATCCTTAGTCCTACGTGCCCACTGTATCCACAGTCAAGAGCGCCTGACCTTTAGAGGCTTCCACATAGAGTCCTGTAGGCAGGAAGAACTGGGGTGTATTTCCCTCTTCTTCCGACTCACCTCAGAGGTGAAAAGGGAGGTAGGTTGGTCTGAGGAGAGCAGCAGGGGGGACCTTATCTGGTAATGCCACTCTGGCCAGGGTGGGGGGGGGCGGCGCTCACCTGAGAGTGAACAGCCTGAGAGGCCTGGGTAACAGGGTCAGCTTGAAGGGAAGGGACTACTCTGGTCCATGCATCCCAGGAGACTGTGATTTAAAGGGCTAGTCTGAAGGAGTAGGTCTGACAGGTCCTGGCTGAGGAGCCTGATCTGAAGACATAGTGTGTCAAAGGAATAAGATCTCCACCCGGTCCTGGTTTGCCTGGAGCTTTCCCGGTTTGGGTACTGAATATCTCAAATCTTGGAAGACCCATCCCAAGCAAAGTGGAACAGTTGGCCACTCTATCTGCCACGGCCGCATACCAATCTGAGTGGACGGACTGGTGTGGAGGATATCTTAGGGGTCCTCACCTAACAGGTTACTTTGAGGGGGAGGCTGTTCTAGGCCAGAGAGACTTCTTTGACTGACAGCAGGCCAAGGAGGTAGCTAGAGTACTTCCAAGGGAGTGGCCACCAGGGGGCAGGGCAGGTTCTCAGGAGATTCAGGCGATGGCCCCAGAGAGAAGCCAGACGTCTGGACAGGTACAACAGCAAATGCAACTGTGGAATTGCGTGCAAACTGTGGTGCTGGTGTGCAAACACGCAGCGTTGTGTGTTAGGGGACGTGGTGTACAGGGCACCTCTGTGTGGCCCCAGTCGAGGCCTTTCCTGGGGCTGTAGAAAGACGACAGAAACACCTTGGGCCTTATTAGGACAGGGACGTCATGAGAATATAGCAGCAGAGATGCCTCCTGGGAGGGGCGGAGGATGGAAGGAGAAACACGGAACGAGGTTTTCCAATGTGTCCCTACCCCATCCGGCAGAGTTCTCTCTCCACAGGAGTGTGTCCCATAGGAGCAAAGCACACATAGTACAGAGAGCATGGGGACAGTTTTTAAGGAACCGCTAACGTTGGCCAGAGGAAAGGCGTTTGGGAAGAGAGAGATGAACGAAGCAAGGCCAGGATGGGACAAGAGTGAAGCCATCATAGAATCCTTCCACCCCAGCCCCACTAAGAAAATGAACGAAAACCGAAACGGGACACAATCAAAGGAATTTAGAAGAATCCTTAAATAATGACAACCCCTCCCCAAAAGTAACACAAGATTTGAGTGCAGCGAAGCATTCAGAAAAGGTGAACTGGCAAACGAGAATTCATACTAATGTGGCCCTGCAGGTGAGCACGTAGGCAGAGGGAAAGTCAGGCCATGGTGATGAGGGAACTTAAAAAAACAAACATTTCTTTATTGATTCTTGGGAATTCCACATCATACACCCTAATTCTGCTCACCTCCCGGTCCCCCATATCCTCCTCTCACCCCTGCAGTGCAAAAAAAAAATCAAACAAAAAAAAAAAAACAAATCAAAGTAAACAAACAAAAACAAGAACAAAACAAAACACCTCTCTTCTCCATCTTTCCCGCCTCTCCAACCCCTCTTCATTCATCTGCTGGCATTGGGAGCTGCAGTGTGTCACAGTGGATCCTTTTGTCCAGTCAGCTTTACTAGCAGATGTTCATTGCAGTGAGCCACTGGTCAGGTTCAAGGCCTCTGGTGTCTGGTGCACCATCGTCACTGGGTCCTCACTAGAGCTCCTCTGGGATATCTGGAGGCCGCCTCAAATCAGGGAGATCCTGCTGGTATCATTCCACAGGACCAGTCCCTTCACGAGCTCCAGCAGGTCCTACATGGGGTAGACGTTAGGGTGGCCAACCCAAGGCTCAACTGTGGGCCTGGGTGGTAGCTGAGCTGGTCAGTCCAGGCCACTGGGGTCGCCTGCCTCAGGTGAGGGGTCAGACTCAGCTCCTCAATGCCCATGCCATGAAGGTTCCCCCTTGCCTGTGGTCAGGGGTGGGGCCATCTCCCAAGAGCAGGGGTCAGCTCTCCTATGGGGGTTGGGGCCAGCTTTCTTGCTGCAGTGTCCAGCGAGAGGCAGGACCAGCTTTCCCTGGGCTAGCAAGGGGCAGGGGCAGCTCAGGATGGCCCCCAGATCTCATCACACATGGCTCCTTCGGTCCCCTGGGGCGACATGGGCCACAGACTGCAATGGGGGCCACAGACCCCAACTGACACAGTTCTTGGCAGCAGTTTGGGCCCGAATGACATCCTGGATCTGGGTAGAAGCACGGGCCACTCAGATTAGGATTGCTCTGGTGACAGCATGACCCCCAGACATCACCAAGGCCAAGGCCTCAGGTTGCGTCCCCAACCCTGGGCTTCTGTGCAACCTTTGGTGGCAATGTAAGACTTGGACTTCAGCACAGACACCAGCCATGGTAGGCCCACAGACCCAGACATGGTCCTCAGCAGCAGCCAGGTCAAGATATCACCATTATCCTACGTGGTAGTGCAGGCTGCTCAGATAGGCAGGGCCCCAGAGGTAGTGTGGCCTTCGGACAAGAACATGGCACTAGACCTTGGGCATCCACATGGCCTTCGATGGTAACAGGAGCCTTGGACATCAACACAGACCCTCACTGCAGTAGAACCACGGACCCAGACATGGCCCTCAGCTGCAGCTCTGGCCCAGATGTCACCATAGCATTGGGTAGCAGGGCAGGCCACTCAGATCAGCATGGCCCCGGCTGCATCATGGTCCTTGGACCCCAACATGGACTCAGGTGGCTGACCTGACTCTGGGCATCCATACAGCCCTTGGTGGCAACAGGAACCACATCCATCCATCAAGACCGTGGTCCCTATAGAGCCACGGACCCAGACATGGCCCTTGACAGCAACCTGTACCTGGATGACCCCATGGCCTTGACTACAGTAGGGCCTGATAAAAGAAGCCCCATGACCCTCTGTGACACCTCCACAGAGACAAGGAGAATATGGCATCTTCCATGGTATGGACTGCTGTTCCAGGGGCTTGAGCTATAAGGCTGTAAGAATGGAATACGCTCCCCTTCAATTGGAGCAGATGTCTAAGGGCCCTGGGAGGATGGATACTTAAGCACCAGCAAGGTTGACTGGTAGTCCCAGCCAGGCCACCGTCAAGCCACAGCATTAGGAGGCGTGGCAGGCCCAGAGCAACAGCTGTTCCTTAGGGGAAGATAAATTAGTTGGGATGAAGGGACCTACAATGCAAAGGAGGAGTTTATTAAGCATGAGCCATGGCGGGTAGCAGTAGGAGAAAAAGAAAAGGATGGCCTTTGGGCACAAAGACCGTGAGCAGAACACAGGCAGGAAGGAAAGTGAGAGCGTGGGAAGGAATCTGGAGCATAACATACACACAACTACACACCCGAGTGCTCACACGCACTCACACCAATCTAGAAGAAAACATAAACAAAGGAATAAAAGCAGATTTCCCACAAGTTCTTCCTGTTGTAGGTCTTACTAATATATATATAGATAGGACAAAGGACCCAAGGACAAGATGGTAAGACAGAATGAGGCGAGTTGAGAGAGTAGAGAACAGAGGGAAATAATAGAGGACCCAAACAGCAGTGTTGTAGATGAAGCAAATAAGCCAGGAACAGTGGCTGAAAGTGATGTGGAGGAAAGGCTTGGGCTGTGGAGTCAGCTGGTAGGAAAAGATGAGGCCGGGAAAGCACCAGGCAGGCGAGAGAACCAACCCACAAGCACAGCCGGGAGCATCCTTAGGACAAGTGGAGGCTCCGAAGATTGAAGGCCAGAAGATGCTCCAGGGTTAACACTCAGGGGAAATTCCCCCGATGGGGAACCGGATGTCCGTCTTGAAGATGACACCACACAGCAGAGTAGCTGACCTTAGGACGTGTGGCTCTGGACAGCCTGGCGCTGCTCCAAGCCAGCGCTTTACGAGGTAAGCGGCATCTCTGGAGGGAGGTTTCAGAGTGAATGCAAGCATAAACGACAGAGTTAATCATGAATCTGGGGGTGGGCTGGGAACTCAGGAACCTTTCTAGAAAAACAAACCCCTGGAAACTCAGGGCCAGGAACGTGGCTCAGTAGGAGCCTGAAGTGTTGGCCTGGCATGAGGGAAGCCCTGGAGTCAGTCCCCAGCATTGCTGAAACCAAGGCCTGGAGATACAGGCCTGGTATCCCAGCACTCAGGAGGATCAGGAGTTCAAGGTCATCCTCAGCTCCAGAGTGGTTTGAGGCCAGCCTGGGATACATAAAACCTTGTGGGTTTTGTTTTTGTTTTTTAAAAGACAAAATCCAGTCAGCCAAGAAATTAATCAAAACCACGACTGGAGGAGAGGGGAGCCGTAGTAAAGGGACTGCTGGTGACATGAATTCCACGGGGGTTCAGATTCAACTGCGGGAATTTCAGTTGTAGAACAAAATGTAAATATTACAAATCTTGATAAAATAAAAACAACATTGGCAGCGTGATCTGGAGAGGAGAGGAGGGCTGAAGGAGGACGGTACTAATCGAGTTTTCTTCCACAGTGCAGAGTCAATTAATAGTGTATAAAGCTGAAACATGATGGTAAAAATCCTACCCTAGCTTCTTAATTGAAAGCATTTTTCTAAACTCAAGAGAGATCTTTTAGGAATGACTGCTTTTTTGAGGTGAAGAAATAATTCAACTTGAGTTCGTTTATTGCATTTTTACTTGTCTCTTTTCCTAGTTAAGTTCAAGTTAATTTTTTACTTTCGTTTAAAAAAATATCTGCTATGGCGTGTGCAATTAGAACTATATGAACAGTCCCATTCTTAGCTAGCTCTGCACTGTTCTGTCTCCCTCAATGCTTCTTTCTCTATATAGGCATCTGCTAGCTAAATGTAACACCAACCATTTCTGGGCGGTGACACAGACTTGCAATTTTAAAAAATTATCTACAACTTTAATAATAACATTTTTGGTGTATTTAAAAAATGTCTGCCTAAGACAAGACATGGTTGTGTATGCTTTTAATCCCAGCAATCAGGAAGCAGAGACAGATGGGTCTCTGTGAGGTCAAGGCCAGCCTGGTCTACATACCAGATCCAGGCCAACCAATGCTACATAGTGAAACCTTATCTTACACACACACACACACACACACACAACACACACACACACACACACACACACACACACACACACACGGAAAATGACTTATCTTATGTGAACCTCAGAGTGCTAGGCTTAAATTTCAGGCTAACTAAATGCACATTAGAGGGCATTTTGAAGATTGTGAGATAATCGGCCACCCTCCTGTGGTAGGTTGAATAATGGTACCCAACATGTCCAAGTCTGAGTTCCCAGACCTGTGACTATTACCTCATATGAGAAAAGGACTTTGAAGATGTGATTAAGATCAGGATCTTGAGATGCAAAGATTATTCTGGATTGTCCAGACGTGCCTGAGAATTGCAATGGTTCTGAGGGAAAAGAGGGAGGAGTGAAGGAGGAGGAGGAGGAGGAGGAGGAGGAGGAGGGACTTAGAGAAGGTGCCGGAATGATGGAGGCAAAGTTAGAGTGACGTGTTCTGAGGATGAAGCAGTCCATAGCCAGGAAGTATAAGCTCCCTAGAAGCTGGAAAGGAAGGATACAGATGGATCTGTCAAAGCCCACAGATGAGACCAGTCTCTCTGACACCTTGACTTTAGCCCAGTGAGATGGATTTCAGACCACCAGACGGTAAGAAAAGACCTGTGGGGCTGGAGAGATGGCTCAGAGGTTAAGAGCACCACTGCTTTCAGAGGTCCTGAGTTAATTCAGCACCACATGGTGGCTCACAACCTTCTGTAATGAGATCTGGTGCCCTCTTCTGTATACATAATAAATAAATAAATCTAAAAAAAAAAAAAAAAAAAGAAAGAAAAGACCTGTGTTGTTCAAAGCCACTAAGTTCATACAGACTTGTTACAGCAGCAACAAGAAACTGATGGTCACTGTCCTCCATGGCCGTCCTTTGCCCGCTGACTTTCTCATCTATGTCTCATCCAGCCAGTTCTGACCCTCCTTCCACTGCCCGGCACTGCCCCTGACGTGGGTACTCGTGGATCTCTCTCTCTCTCTCTCTCTCTCTCTCTCTCTCTCTCTCTCTCTCTCTCTCTCTCTCTCTCTCCCCCTTTTCTACATTTACCTGGTTTTCTCATGTCTTGCACATAATGTTCTTCTGATTTCTAGAAAACTGATCACTGTCATCGATTCAAAACACTGTCTGATACTTGTGTGATTGGGAGTAGGTTTATCTTAACATGGGTGTATCATGGCCACTGACCTGGAACTTGTTATAAAGGACAGGCCAGTCTTGAACTCACAGAGATCCACCTGTACTTGACTTCCTAATGCTGAGATTCAAGGTATGTGTGTCACCATGCCCTATTATGGAAAAAAACAACACAATAAAAACTTTATTTTATTTTATTACTTTTTAGACATGGTCTCATTTTGAAGCCTAGCCTGGGCTTGAATTTGTTATCCTCTTGCCTCAACCTCTTAGCTGGTTTCCAGGTGTCCTAGTTAGCTTTCAGTTCTGTGATAAACACCATGCTCAAAAGCCATTTGGGAGGAGAGGGTTTATTTCATCTCACAGCTTACCACTGAAAGAAGCCGGGGTAGGAATTGGAGGCTGGAATGCAAGCGAAGCCGTGGAGGAGTGCTGCTCACTGGCTTCCTCCCTGTGGCTTGCTTATATAACCTAGGACCACCTGCCCAGAGGTGGCACCACCCGCAATGAACTGGGCCCTCCTGCATGAATCATTGATCAAGGAAATGCCCCACCTGGACTTGTCTACCAGCTGGTCTGATAAGAAACATGTTCGCAACCCAGGTTCCTTCCCAAATAACTCCAGCTTATGTGAAGTTGACAAAAGGGTAAACCATCACAGCAAGGCTGTAGCCCACTCCCGGCGGCCTGTGAACTTTTTTGAGTCAGTTTTCCTGTATGTGTGGTATCTGGGCAATGAATGTTAAATGTGTATATTCTCTCTGTGAACATGCTTTTTTTTATGTGCATATGCCCAAGTGGGTTTTTAAAGATTTATTTACTTACTTACTTATTTATTTTCCTGAGATGGTTTCTCTATGTAACAGCCATGGCTGTCCTGGAAGTCACTCTGTAGACCAGGCTGGTCTCGAACTCACAGAGATCCGCCTGACTCTGCCTCCTGAGTGCTGGGATTAAAGGCGTGCTCCACCACACCCAGCTCTTAAAGATTTCTGTTATTTTACTTTATGTATTTGGATGTCTTTCCTGAATATGTGTATGTGGACCACAAGTGTGCCTTGTGCCTTGGAGGTCAGAGCAGGGTGTTGGATCCCCCGGAACTGGAAAACCACCAGCTCCTCTGCAAGAGCAACAAGTGCTCTTACCTGCTGAGCCAGACCTCCAGACCCCACTTAGTGTTTTTTGAACAATTGCTTATTTATTTGAGAGAGCATGCAAGTCTACGGTGCATATGTGGTAGTCAGAGGACAATTTGAGGGAGTCCTCTCTACACGTGAGTCCCAGGAAATGAACTCAGGTTGTTAGGTTTGGCAGCAGATGTCTTTACCTCCTGAGACATCTCACCAGCCGTATACTTAGATTTTGTTTCGTTTTGGTTTTGTTTCTTTTGTGTGTGTGTGTTTTGTTTGTTTGTTTGTTTGTTTGAGTTTTTCGAGACAGGGTTTCTCTGTGTAGCTTTGGAGCCTGTCCTGGATCTCACTCTATAGACCAGGCTGGTCTCGAACTCACAGAGATCCACCTGCCTCTGCCTCCTGAATGCTGGGATTAAAGGTGTGCGCCACCACCGCCAGGTGTACATCTAGTTTTTATGAAAGAGAAACTATTGATTTTGTCCATCTGAGCACACACAACATTAGGCTCAATGTTAGTAGAAAACCCTCATCAGTGGGGAAAAGATGGGGACTATGAAGGCAGGAGACATCCCCTGCCTGTGAAGGGCAAAGCATGAGGAAAGACGGGCAGGAAAAGGCAAGGCCTTCCAGCCTTGAGAGATGGCTCAGTGGTTAAGAGCATTAGCTGCTCTTCCTAGAGGTCCTGAGTTCAATTCTCAGCAACCACATGGTGGTTTACAACCATCTGTAATGAGATCTAGCACTCTCTTTTGGCCTGCAGACATAATGCAGACAGAACACTGTATAAGTAATAAATAAATCTTTAAAAAAAAAAAAAAAGACAGGGTCTTCTGTGTGCTGGGGAGGAGTTGGGCTGCAGAAGATGTGGGGCCACATGCCCTAATTTTGAAGGTCAAGCTGAGGTTCTGAAGTTTTTGCTGACAGTTGAGGGCTCAGGGTTGAGGCAACAGGTCAGCTGCATGCTCACTGTGCATGCTCAGGAAAGACAAAGAGTGTGGACTCTGGTGGCTGGGGGCTCTGACGTATCCTGGGAGAAGCTTTGATTAGATGGTGTGTAAAGTCATGTGCAGCTTCTGGCTGGGGATGTAGCTCAGTTGGTGGAATACTTGTCTAGTGTGCACAGAGCCCTGGGTGTTACAGAATAGGCCTGTAATCCCAATATTTGGGAAGACATGCCAAGCACAGGTTCAAGGATGGCCTCAGCTATGTAGTGAGGTTGAGGCCAGCCTGGACTTCAAGATATCCTGTCTCAAAACAAACCAAAAGCTCTTGCCATGCAGCCCTGAGGACCAAAGTTCAAATCAACAGGAAAAAAGCCCGACACAGTGTAATACCATCACTCCTACAGGAAGATGGAACAGAGATAGAAACCACCCCCTAGCCCCCCCCTGCCTGCCCCAAGCGTGTGGGCCAGCTAGCCTGTATATTTAACATAAAAACAACCAAGATCCTGTCTCAAGATGGAAGCAAGGACCAACATGCTTGGATAGGTCCACCATCCGCACCCCCTCCATTCAAATTAACAACCACCCAGCTATAGCAACAAAAAGCTCCGCTGCCTGCTGTGTTCAGGCAGAAGGACTAGGATCGGGCAGTGAGAAGGGTACTTACCAGAATACACGGTCCTCAATCTTGGTGAACAAGGATTTGGGAAGGAGAAAGGAAGGAGATTCTTGTAGAATCCTGTCGACTTGGGGATAATAAGACTGTCTGTTAAAATAGCCGTCATGAGAAGACAGGATTTGGGCTACAGCTTGGACATCCTGTCATTTGCTCTGGTCACACAGCTGAATAGGGATAGACAGGCTGAGACTCAGCCATCTCAAATATGAGCTGCTAAACATACCTCCCGATAAAAGAGTCAGCAGGTAAGACGGTGACTAAGCCTGGTTTGGTGCTAGGTGCTTGTAATCTCAGAATTAGGGAGTCTGAGGCAGGAGGATGGTGAGTTCAAGGCCATCCTGAGCTACATAGCAAGACTGTGTTTCAAACAATGACTTAAGGTTCAGATAAAGCTTGGCTTCTCCTGACCTCGAGACAAATTGATAACTTCTCTAATACTCAGTCTTAGGAAAATAGTGTATGAATATCTGCCTCTCAGTGTTCTGAGGATTTAATAAGATAACACACATAACGAGTTCCGCACCGCACCCACCCTATGGTAACGCTGTAAACCTCGGGTCTTAATAACGACAGCAGCAACAGTAAATAGCATCTGGGACTTGGGGAGTGAGGTCTGGGTGAGTGGTAAAGCATTGTCTAAACAAAAATGGGCACTGAAACTACGCAGAGAAGCTTGCTGCGGATGGGAGAAGGGGTGTGGGGGAGGGGACAGGGAAGGGAGGGAGGGTGGGTGCAAAGAGCGTTGTCCACGGAGGAGCTAAGGAGGGCCAGAGAGGCGGGAAGCCAGTGAGCTAGAGTCAAGGGCAAAGGAGCAGGCTTGGGTTCAAATCCAGCACTTGTTGCTATGGGCCTTGGGAAAACGCCTTGGTTGCCTGGAGCCTTGGTTTCCCCGTCTGTTTCCTGCACCTGTCTCACAAGGCGGAGAGAAGTATCTACAAGGGATGTGAAGCGCCAACAGAGTGCAGGTGCCCCATCAGCACGAGTTGTTTTAGTAGGAAGAATAAAGGTTCTCGGAGAAAGTACCCACCTGGAGAGAGGAAAGGGCAGTTTCAAACAGGCGTCCTCAGCACCAAATAGTCATCAACAAAGATGATAAGGACGAAAAAGGTTCATTGGAAATGACTGGAGATGAAAGTGACCTTGTGAGCCAGCCTCCGGAACGGTGGGAGCAGAAGGCTGTGATGGGGTGGGGGATGGGGGGCGAGGGTGGGGGGCATGTGCAGCTAGGAAAGAAGGTAACAGCCGGGCAGGGCTGAGCAGTGAGGGGGTGAGCAGGGACAGCGATGGGCAGGGTTTGGAGAAGGGGGATCAGAGCACAAGCAAGGTTGCCTGTCCCAGAATGGAGTGGCTCTGTCCTGCCCTGCCCCTGCGAGGGAAGGACCGGCCCCAGCTCTGGGACTCTGTTCTTCACACAGAGCGGCCCTGTCTGGGACAGTCCCAGGCCCCAGGTGCTCCCAGGGCTACAACTTGGGTCACCCAGTGCTGAGGCCAGGTACCTCCCTCCTCTCCCTGCCCTACTTTCTGCTGTGACTTGGGGAGAGTTGGACCGGCTCCTATCTGCTGACCCAACTTTGGCTTCCGCCCTTGATCCCGCTTGCCTGGATCTGCACAGCGCAAGGCGGTGGGTGACAGTATCAGGAGCTGTGAGTCAATCCTGCCTTCTGGTTCCTTCCCACCAGTATTTGTCCACATAAGAAACTTAAAATTTCATTAAAAAAAAATTATACGTATCGACTGATTGATTGCGGGGATGGGACATAACAGGTATTAGGATGAAAATATTCTCAAAAATAGACCTGAAAATGAGGAACTGACTAAGCTGGTGGACAGAGGGCAGTGGGCATCACCTAATCCCATCGTGAGAGGGGCCAGTAAGATGGGTAAAGAGGCTTGCCCTCAAGTTTAGAGATCAGAGTTTGATACCCAGAACCCACATGGTCGAAGGAAAGGACCAACTCACCCAAGTTGCACACACATGCACACTCAGCAAATACATACACATGCACACATATGCATGCATGCATACATACATACACACATACATGCATGCATACATGCATGCATACATACATACAAACATGCGATGCAATAACCCAGTGTAAGGCTCTAGGAGGCCTTTTCATGCAGCAGCAATGCATTGCTCTACTGCGGTCTGTTGTGGCTTCTGAGATCTTGTGCTGGCTGAAGCGTTTGCAGACACGGTGGTTAAAAAGGCGAGGTATCCAGAATGGGTGGTCTGCGAGCCACTGGGGGAAACAGAGAACGCTTTGCATTTGGAGAAGAGAACTTGATTTAGTCTTGACCCCAGGTTGCTAGGAGTCAGACAATTATGTTGCCTTGCTGAGTTTCAGACGCTGTGATTTGTTTCTCTCTAATTAAGGAACCGTGAGTTACCAGCAATCAGGACTGGGGTACACTGAGCCGCCAGAGGCTGGAACCCCCACGTGATGTTTCTAGCCTGCTGGGCAAATGGGGTAGCACTTCTGTTAAGATGTCGTTGGCCAGGGTGGCATAAGATGAGCGCACTATTCCAGGACTGTGTCAAAAAGGTCCATTAGTCTGCGTTTCCCAGGAAGCCCGAAGGCATGGTGAGAGGGATCTGAAGAAATTACTCAGAACCGTGCCCAGACCGTGGGCCTTCTTGGTGGTTTGGGGAACATGGCTCCACTAACTTCCTGTGTTGCTGTGGTGCCAAGTAGTAGAAATATTCAGTGTTCATGAATGTCTTTCACCCTTCAGACAGCTTTCCTATCTGGAAAAATTCCAACTTTAAACTCCTACCTTTAGAAATAAAAATCACTTGTGCCTCCCTCCCTCCCTCTCTCCCTGAAACCTTGCAGGGCATGTTGGTGCGCTCTGGAGGCAGAGACAGGCAGATCTCTGTAAGTTCAAGGTCAGTCTGGTCCACTTGACAAGTTCCAGGCCTGTCAAGGCTGCACAGTGATACCCTGTCTCAAGAAAAGAAAAACAAACCCTACCTCCACAGGGGGTGAAAATCAGAAACGGCATGTGTTCTCAGCATCTCTGGCAGCTTGTGTGCTTCTTCACCCATGTGAGACTTCTGTGTGGAGGGAAACAACAGAAATAAATTGAAAATGACGAAAGTTGACTAATATTTCTGTTCCTTTTCTTCAGAGCACAGAGAGATTGATTTCCTGTGTCCTTTGATGTTAGTTATGGCTGTGAGATTTGATCAATGCATGGCAGCAAAAGCCAGTGTGTGCTTGCTTTTGTTTGTTGTTTGTTTGTTTGTTTGTTTGAGACAATGTTTCAAGTGCCCAGGCTGGCCTCACACTCGATATGCATCTGAAGCTGGCCCTGGACTCCGTCCGCTTTCACCTCCCAAAGTGCTGGGCATGAAGGCTCAGGAACCGCTTTTCCTTGTCTGCCTAGCAACAGCAAGCCTGGCACTCTGGTCAGGAAGGTGGCATCCAGTCGGGGGCGTGGGTTCACGCTTATAATCCTACCACTTGGGAGGCTGAGACTGGAGAATTTCTGCAAGTTCCAGGCCTGGCTTACTTACTTACTTACTTCAAAGTAAGACCCTGACTATAAATAATGCTGGAACTCCCTGCGGCCTGACCCTTTAGTGATCACAGTGAGCAGGACTTCCCCATCCAAGCCTGGCCCATGCTGGAACTACAGTACAAGCAAGAAATGTGTCTGTGCTGTTTGAAGCAATAGGAGAGCTGTTTGTAATTATACTGCCTCCTAGCTAGTCTTGATTGACATAGATAGGAAGCGTGTTGACATAGGCTTTGGTTTCTGCTGTTGGTAGGAACACAAGTGTCCAGCTTTGGGGCTGGTCGTGGCAACAGCCGTGGTTTCCCAGTGGTTGCAGTGAGTTCCTACCACAGGATTGCTGCGGAGCTTTTGACATTGGCAGGCGATAGAGCTCTGACTGACAACGGCTGTGATTTCCTCATCAGGCTGCGTGATAAGGCTTGGGTGTTGTTCCTATAGTAGCCTCACTCAAGACCATTTCCCAGTTCCCCTAACAATTCTGGGCTAAACAATCTTTTTTCACAAGTCCCTTCTCTGTTCTAACTAGCCAGTGTAGAGTCTATTATTTGTGAAAAAGAACCCTGACCTGGCAAAATCATTATATTTAAAAAAGCTCATATCCCATCGATTACAAAAGGCAAGTTACTTTGTGAATTCCTAAGGGGAAAAAGGACTGGAGATCTATTACATGTCACCACTTGAAAAACCCTTTCTGATTCCAAAGTTGTTTAAGCTGCGGGGAGGAGGGGAAGCCCCTTAGGATCAATGAAACACTTTCTCAGCAAATGGGAGGCCCCCCCCCATGAAATTGCCAAGTCATTTGTCGTTGTTTTATTCACTGAGTTTTTACACTTATGTGGTGGCGGCGGTGGGTGTGGCATGAGCATTCCGGAGCATGTAGAGATAAGAGAACAACTTGAAGGACTTGGTTCTTTCCTTCCACTATGTGGGTCACAGGGATCCAGTTCAGGTCATCAGACTTTTCAAATGCCTCTATTCTCTCCCTCTCTCCCTCTCTCCCTCTCTCCCTCTCTCCTCTCTCCCTCTCTCCCTCTCTCCCTCTCTCCCTCTCTCTCTCTCTCTCTCTCTCCCTCTCTCCCTCTCTCCCTCTCTCTCTCTCTCTCTCTCTCTCTCTCTCTCTCTCTCTCTCTCTCTCTCTCACACACACACACACACACCCCACACACAGAGCGCACTGCACCTGTATATTGTATCATCTGGAGAGAGACCTCCACACCTAATCCTTATAAATGCAAAAATCCATGCTTGCTCAATCTCAGGACAAGCTCTAAAACACCACTAGAGGAACAAAGATCCTTGGAACAGGGAACTCCTCCATAGCAGTCCTTTCAGAACACTGAAGAAGGGTCTCATCACTGAATAAAAGCTAGACCAGCTGACCAAGGAACTTCACAATCAAAACAGTGCGTCAGCAAACAGATATCATGAAGTTGTCTAATCTTATTTTATTATTCATGGCCCAAAATATATAGAGGATGCTGTGGATTAGTGACAAACACATAATGCTTTATTTTGATTCCATTTTATTTTCTATTTTTCCATTTCTTTGGAGAGACACGTGCATTGGTTTAAAGGTGATCCAAAGGTACTGGACTTACTAGAAGCCATATTCCTATATCACAGAGATCTAAGTAGATCATGAAGGGACATTACCCTGAGAACCTGTATTTGAACAATGGTCCTATTATAAAATGACCTCCAGATGTAGCAGCTGAATTGCCATATTGGAAAGGAGATGAATTTATATATATATGACAGTTGTCAATTTGGTGCGGCCTGAACCGCCTGGGCGTGGCCATGGAGATTACTTCTGTTCTGTTTGTTGGGGTCACTGGTGCAATGAGAGAACCACCTCCTGAAAGTTGTCCTCTGACCTGCACACACACACACACACACACACACACACACACACATTCATAAATGTAACGAAGATGTAAGTTAAAAGGTTACTTCAGCTCACAGTTTTGCAGGTGTCACCAGGGCAGAAAGAGGGCGAAACTCCTTGCTTCTTGGCCCAGACAAGAAAAACAGATGAAGAGGAAAAGATTCAAGTTCCACAGTCCCCTTCAAGAGCACCCCTGCAAAGACCCAACACTTCCTGCCTCCCCACAGCCTGTAACACATGGCCTTCAGGAACACTCTAGATCCAGGATCTAGCAGTTTCTGAGGATGTTTTGGAATCGTATACAGAGAAAATGATGTGTCTGTGTCCGGGAAATAATGTGTGGAAACAGTGAGTAGCTGCCATTCTGTTTCTTCGTGACCTGTCTCCTGGAAGCCACCCACCCCACTTCCTTCGGGTTATCATGTGGGTCACGTTAACCAGTTGGACTCCCTTCTCGACCACGGTTGAGCAGTCTGAAGCTAAGCAAATCAGAGTACTTTCTGAGGAATTTCAAATCGTGTCCAAAAAGCAGCAGTGGCGACAGCCGCCGCCACTCCACCAGTCTCCCTGACGACCTAGACAATAAGATTTTAGTATCTAGAACTCTTTAAAGTCTTGTTGCACTACGTGAACTGGGCGAACATTAGAGACCCTACGAGGGTGGGGATGACCAGGACAGGAGGCAGGTCTGTTGGGACTGTTTAAGCCACTTCCAACTCCCCTTAAGTGAGCTCATATAGTTGTCTGATTTAACTCTCTTTCACGCAGTTGCAAAAACTCACGGGGCATCTTTCCTGGACCTCGGAGCTGGTTATCCATGCCTACTGAACAGCTCCGCTAAGGCATTCTATTGGCATCCCCAATTTGACATCTTCAGATATTATCACCCAAGTCCTTGCTGAAACTTACATTTAAATTATGTTTGTTTGGTGGGGGGCACACATGTGCTACAGTGAGTAGCATGGAAGGTAGTGGACAGCTTGGGGTTCTCAACTTCCACCACATTGATCCCAGGGATTGAACTGAGGTCATCAGGCTTGGTGGCCTCTCATCAGCCCGCTTATATATTCTTTATCACTGGACATCACTGGACACTGCATCACGGTATTGTGGCTACTAACCAGTTACCCCAGAATATCCTCTTCTAACTTCCCCTACTTTATAAGCTCTGCTTACTGATGTAACTGAATACCCCCAGTGACCTCCCACTCGGTTTGCCTGGGCCATTTTTAGCTGCTCATCAATACCCCATCTTTCACCCTCAAATGCTTTCCAAACTCCTTTCCGCCCAACAGCCCAAATCATCCTTCTAATTTCTGGATATGATCACATCACTCCTGTGCTCAAAATTCTTCAGTGACTCCCCACTGTTTTCCAGGATAAAATCTGAACCCCTGTGGCTAGGTCACAAATTCACTCACATTACACTCAGATGTGCGACCATATGTCTCCTCTCTTTCCTATAACTGATCTGATCTTTCTCACAATACCCCCACCCTGCTGGGTAACAGGGGGGAAACTAAAATTAATCCATTCTGACAAACTCCACGGGGTCCACGGTTTATTTTAGACAGCCTCTAACACAGTAGCTTTAGATGATTCAGCTGTTCACATTACTTTATACTTCCCTCTCTCCTTTTCAAATAGTATCCAGGTTTCCAGGGGTCTTTTTGGAAGGAGGGGCCTGCCCTTTAGCCACCTGGTCCTGGGTTTATGTCAGCTGGCATTTGCTGATGCGGTTGGTATGGTATAAATGAATTAGTGAGAAACCTGAGAAGTAGCTATTACTATAACCATCCTGTAGAGAAGAAAGCCCTGGTTAGGAGAGTCAAGAAATTTGCCCAGCGTCATAAAGTTAAAAAGTGGAACCAGGAACAAACACTACCGCAACTCCAGTAGACATTTTGCTGTGAGTGTGGTAAGTATTCCAGAGAGAAGTTAAGCCTGGGTGTGGGTCAGTGGGAGCCACCATGATAGAACTGATAGTCCACGGACAATATTTGAGGCAAGAGGGTCCAGATAAAAACACTTAAGAATCCCTGGAGGGCTAAGAACGTCGCTCAGTGGTGGAGTACATGGTTGCCTGGCACGCATGAGCCCAGAGCCCTTGGTTAGAACGTCACTGCCGTGTGAAGAGTCAGCGAGAGGAAGGCCTACTTGACTGCTCCTGTCTGAGCTGCTTTGGTCTCAGGAGAACTATCGGGATGGAGAGTCAGGGCATCCACCAAGCCCGGATCTAGTCCGGCTAGAGCTGAGCCATTCTTCAGGTGTCTCAGGCTCCCTCTAGCAAGCAAAGCACAAGCCTGTGACCACCACTGAGCGAGAAATCAGTACAACGCAACAAAGGTCTTGTGTTACCAGGGATCACACTGTTCTTAGAACCCAGGGCAATCTATAGGTGCTGTAACGTGGGAATGCAGAGTGAGAATGGGATGTGTAGGAAGATAAAAGGTGAGGGTCAGGTGTGGAGAAGACACATGGACTTTTTCCAGATAATAGGGACAGACTTCTCCCAGATAGGGAGGGGTGGATGTCTCACATACAGGGGTGCACTCCAGGTGTGGAAGGTGCAAGAAATCACTGCATAAAGGTGAGCCTGGCCCTCCACCCTCTCAAGGGATGAATCAAAACAAAGTGGCCCCTTCGTCCCCCCCCTCGCCTCCCCCCTCCGCCCCTCCCTCCTTCTCTCCTGCACCAGGACAGTGGTGTCCCACCCCAGAGCACAGCCAATGGTGCGGGAACTTGGCCCGACCAGCCAATTGAACGGCGGCAGCGGCACAGAGATGGCTCCGCCCCCGAAGGGCCGCAGGCCGCTGGCCACTCGCGAGGCGGGGCTTTTCGCTGTTTTTGCTGCCCGCCGAGCTCAGCCGAGCTCAGCCGACTCCCTCCCGCCGTAGCCGAGCCCAGTCGAACCCAGCCGAACTCAGCCGAGCCCAGCCGAACTCCTCGACGCTCCAGCCGCCGCCGCCCGAGCGCCGCCGAGCGAGCGAGCTAGCGGCCCCGGCCGCGGAGGAGGCGCCGCCCCAGGGGGAGGAGGTGCCCGCTCTCCGCAGACCGCCCGCGGCAGAGGCCGGCCCGGTCGCGCCCCGGCGGGAGCGGCCGGCAGAGGCTGCGCGGCCCAGGGGGAGGGCCCGGGGAGTGGACGTCGCCCCTGCCCGCCTCCCGCCGCCCCCCGCCCGCAGGCTTTCGAGCCTCAGTCGGCGCTGAGCATCCCGCTGCCCCGGACCCTCCCGCGGGCGCGCACCGGGCTCAACTCAGGTAAGGGGAGGGGGGAGGCCTCCCCTACGGGCAGAGGGTCGAGATACAGAGATACAGAACGGAGATGAAGAGACAGTGACCCACACAGAGACAGAGACACACGGCTTGGAGGAGAGATAGACACACAAAGACAGAGACACATGCAAGACGCACAGAACCACTGATGCCGACCCCACGGAGAAAGGAGGAGACATGTCCTGGAGGGCAGAGGGACATAGAGTCGTGAAAAGAGACAAGAGATACCCAGAGACAGACTGGTGGAGAAATGAGACACACACATGGAACACTCAAAACACTCTGAGATAGGGACGCAGAGACAGGCAGCCACACACCTTCGCAGAGGTAGGTATGGATGCAGATCCAGCAACGGACAGAGAGACAGGAGGGTGTGCCGTTCACACACACACACACACACACACACACCTGACCCAGGGAGGCAAAGTTCCGGGGGAAGGCACACCTAGGCACAGCCTTGGATATGCAGGACCCACACATCCCTGCCAGGGCCTCCACAAAGTTCCCTTCTGTGGGAGCTGGCACCTCTGCAGGTTTCCTGGACCCGCTTACTGCAGCCCTCAGAAAGAGAGGATGCCCTAGCCTCCTCAAGGATGGTCGCAATCCTCTTCCTCCTGGGCCTTGGGCCACCTCAGTCCCGCCCACCAACAGCATGTCTGAAGGCTAGAAGCTTGGTGGGCAGGGCTAGGCTATACCCACCGGTTCCACGGAGGATGAGACAGAGGGTGCCTGCCTGCTACAGCTTCCCCTACAGCTTCCCCACTCGGGCGGCACCACGCACCAGGTGCTCAGTGCCAGGCCCGAGGATGGAGGTCCTGGCTTTGGGAGGCTCCTGAGCCTGCTGGCACCCAATGCCCTCTGCCTGTCCCCCCAGGTTCAGCCCACTCCTTCCTCTTCACCCCCTCTCCTCTCCTCTGTACTTCCTCAGGCTCGGGACTGCAGGTGGGCATTTCCACTGCCCGGGAATCCCTGTGTGTGGACAGGACAGCCTCCTTGGAAAGCCGGCCGTACCGGAGTTGTGCCTCGGCATGGGCCTTGCCGTTGAGGCAGCTCCGCTCTCTGCTCTGGCCTGAGGGTGCTGCCTGTCATGGGGGCAGCCATCTCCCAGGGGGCCCTCATCGCCATCGTCTGCAACGGCCTTGTTGGCTTCTTGCTGCTGCTGCTTTGGGTCATTCTCTGCTGGGCCTGCCACTCCCGTTCCACTGACGTCGATTCTCTCTCGGAATCCAGTCCCAACTCCAGCCCTGGCCCCTGTCCTGAGAAGGCACCACCCCCCCAGAAGCCTAGCCATGAAGGCAGCTACCTGCTGCAGCCCTGAAGGCGCCTGGCCTACCCTGGAGTCCTGGACCTGAGTATACCAGAGTCAGAGTGTCGCATCTGATCCCAGAGTTCAGCCAGTCTGGGGGCCAGAATCTGGAGTCCAGTCTGTTTGAAGCTGGACCCAGCAGCCTAGATTGTAGCCAGCCTGACTCGAGAGAGGCCTGAGTAGTAGCCCTAGAGGGACAGGCCTGGGGTGGGGGGTCAGGAGTCGGTGCTAGGGCCAGGGCCCTCTGGACTCTGCTCCATCCCCAGGGTCAAGGGCTGCTCACTTCCCTAAGCTCGGTGCCTCTGGGCTCTCTAGGTCGGGGAAGCAAACTGGAACCCATGGCAATAATGGGAGGGTGTCCGGGCTGGGCCCCTTCTCTGGTCCTCCCACTGTTTGTTGGATAATAAATGGAACTGTGGCTTACCCTGAGACTTCTCTTCTTGGGGACTGTGTGGTAGAAAACACTAAAGGTAGGAGTTTTCAAACAGGTTTATTTGTGTAAAGGGAGTGTAATGGAGGTGAAGAGTCAGGCCATGGAGAAGGGTGCTGCGACCACAAGAACTAGAATGTGGAAAGCAAACACCAGGACTTGGTCAGGGTGGGTACGTCCTTGGTGCCTAGGCAGCCTGGTGCCCAGGCAGAGCGCTCGCTGTACATGTTGGGTTGCGGCGGGCCGGGCCAGGCGCTCAGGTTTTGGTTTTGACTTCCCTCACGACGTTTAGCAGTTTGTCCAGCTTTGCGATCTCCACAGCTGGCCCCTTCTGCACTTCCTGCCCCTTCTTTTCCTGGGGAGAGGGGAAATGCCTCGTTTTAGATGCCACCCCTGGCTCCCCTGCCCAGCCTGCCCCAGCTATTCCTTGGCCCTTCCCTTGCCCAGTAAACACTGGATTCCTGCTACTCCCATTCAGTCCTCCCCCTACTCAGGTTAGGTGACTCAGAGGCTCATCGGAGGGCCTGTGAGGAGGACTCCAGCTCTCGCTCCAAAGCTTAGCAAGGGTGTTGGCAGGATTGGGGAAAGGCATTTATCTTCAGTCTCTCAGAAGCCGGCCATGGAGAGCTGTAGGCTCCAGGGAGAGGCAGGAGCTCTCTGTTAGGACCACCCAGGTTCAGCCCTGTAAAGAGGGGACAGATGTGTGCTGCAGGGGAGAGAGAGAGATGGGGACTAGGCCACAGGTGTCCTCACAGGCTTGGGGAGGGGCGCCACTTGATGCCAGTGGGGAAGGGACCAGGAGACGCATGAGAGAGACAGAATTTTCCATGTGACTCCTTGTGGTGGGCACTGTATCTCAGATCCTGAGTTTATGATCCTTGCTCTCACCTGCAAAACATTCTAATGCTTCCACTGCTAAGTCGGGCCCTGAAACAACGGAATTTTAGACGCAGGTATGTTGGACCCACAGGCTTGAAAATCCTGTAGCAGGCCACATCAGTCACATTCTCCCTGCTGTCCAGACAGTGGGCTGTGGACTGTGCCGAGACAGGCTGGGCAGCTGCCACTTCCTGCCTGCCCTCTCCCCTCTGCC
Organism: Peromyscus leucopus; assembly: GCF_004664715.2. Classification (NCBI taxonomy): domain Eukaryota; kingdom Metazoa; phylum Chordata; class Mammalia; order Rodentia; family Cricetidae; genus Peromyscus; species Peromyscus leucopus. Next base: position 53,410,866 of record NC_051064.1, on the reverse strand, counting down.
ACCTGTGCCCACTGTGTCCTGGCACCTGCCCCAGCCACACCTGCTGGGGCTGTAAGCTCAGAGGAGAGTGCCCAGGCAGCAGGCGCCTTCCTGGCTCCATCTAGCTGCAGCTACTCTGCAGAGCTCCAATTGCCTCTGGCCTTGACCCCTCCACCGGCTCCCAGGTCTGCTGCTGCAGCCCCTGGCACCCAGCCTGTGCTCTCGCCGTTACCCAGCTCCCTGCTCCGGGAGGCACAGGGCAGTCATCTTTTTCTCTCTCCCCATTCTCCGTCCATCATTAAGCTGTTTCTCAGCCGTACCCCATCCCTTGGTATTTAAGGGCCCTGATTTTTAGTTCCATCGCTGCATTAGATCCCCCAGGAGACTGGACAAGTCCCTTCCTGAGCCTCACTTTTCCAGCCGTACAGGAGGAAAAGAAAGACAGTGCTTGACCTCTGATGGCACTCCGAGGAAGTTCCCGGGAGAGGAGTCGAGACCTCTTGGGAAGAGCAGGGAATCTGCAGCTCCCAGAGAAAGGGCGGCGGGGATGCCCAGAGGACTTCCTTCTGTATGAATCACTTGACTGCTGACAGGGTCACCTCACAGGAACTCCTAATCCTGCCAAGTACTAGCCCCCACTGTCCCTGCTCAGATCCCGGGTGATTTAGGTTTCCCGATTCAGAGTTCAGCTCTCTCAGCCACAACTGACCCTTGCTTTGTGAGGAGATGGAACTATGATAAATCTTGCTTCCCAGGATCACATCGGGTAGCATTCCTTCATATCTACCTCGCTCTGGGTGATGGGGCTATGGCCCTCTCCTAAAGAGTGACCATCATCCTCCCAGGGGACTGTCTAGCTCTGCCATCTTAAGCCTGCCCCTCATTAAATTAAGAACAGATTTTATCTGTTCTACAAACATTGCTGCCTCCTTTCTCCCTCCCGAGGCCAAGGAGCTGGGCTCAGCAAAGAGATTTAGACCATGCCTGACTCCCCCCAACCCCCAAAGCCCACCACAGCCCGCAGGCCACAGCTGCAGGCGCTTAGCAAGCCTTCTGAGTATTTATAGCCAAGTCCACCCCCTCCCCCAGCTGGCTACAATTACGGCCGTCCATACTTCCAGCCCATGCCTCCCTGGCCATGGTGGGGAATAGTCTATGCCAGTATCCAAAGGATGGCACACAGTCCCTGGCTGGGCAGGAACCCTTGGGGAAGAAGACGAGCCGAACGAGACAAGCCCCAGACCCTGCCCCAAACTGCAGTATGTGCCTCAAATTGTACCCTGGAGGTTCAATGGTCAGGGCAGCTTGGTGACCCTGACCCTGGCCCAGAGCTGGGCAGAGAGCAAAGGGCCATTTCTACTCTCATATACAAATGGGTTCTGTTTTTTTTTTTTTTTTAAGTTGGGTTCTGAGGCTCTGGGTTTAGTCTAAGGCCTGTGCTGTGAAGCTTTGAGTCTTAAGTCTGCATTTGGGCTCAGGTGTAGATTTGAGGGCATTGCTCTAGGCTTTGTGTCATACATTTGGGGTCCTTGGGCTCTGGTCTGGTTCTTCTCACCATTAGAGAGCCGAGAAACAGAATCCTGAACTCAGAAGGAGACCTGCATGGCTGCTGACCTAGTTACCCTGCTCACGGCTCACTTGCTCCTTCCTGGGGAGACTCATGGCTCCCAGTTCAGGGACCATTGGAGCTGAAACTCTGTGTAAGCCCAGCAGCAATGCGTCAGCTAAGGCTTGAGTGCCTCTCCTGGTGACCTGTCCCAACATCCTGCACTTCCGGTAAGCCGATGGCGCTTGCCTCCCCATGTTCCATGGCCACTTACTCTTTGGAAATCACCCCCGCACCCTACAGGATGCAGCAGGTCAAACTGATCTGTTACTTCACAAACCTTTTCCCCAGCCTCCTCATTCAGGCACCGGTACCATCCTTACCTCGAATCCTTCAAGCCAGAAACTTGGGGTGGCCCCTGGCTCCTCCCTATCATCCCCCATCTCTTGATGGCAGCTAGGACTCCCGGAGCCCATACCTTTGGCATCTTTCGCAGGTTGGGAGAGAGCTTGAGACAGGTGATGTGCCCACGGTCATCGCCCACAATTATGATGGGGTGGATGGGGTTGAACTGCACGTGGGTGATCTTGTTCTTCTTCTTGGCCACCACAGGCTGGTTGCAGATAGCTTCATACTTGTTGACAGCTAAGTCAAACACATGGGCCTACGGAGAGGCTAGTGTCATCAGTCGGGAGAACGGGGCCCTGGTCTCCCACCTCGGGCTTTCTGGAAACCCTACAGAAGGCTGACGGTCAGCAGGCCGAGCTAGCGACCGCAGAAGGGTCTTTATGTCGGCGTGCCTTCCTCCCATGATGAGGGAGTGAGGATAAAAAAGTTTAGAAATCTTAAGTCTATGCAGACTAAATAACAATGGCCGCTATGGGATGTATGTGACATGAAAGCGGGGGGGGGGGGGGGGGGGAGGGGGGGGACAAAGGGAACAGCAAGGGGGATCAGAGGGATGGAGAGCACAGTGAGGGAAGAAGACGGAACAAATTATAACGACATGTATGTATAAAAATACCACAAAGAAACCCAAAGCCATATAAAAAGAACCAATAATGGCAGCTACCATTTATCCAGTCTAATATACTTACCATGTTCCAGGCTCTGGGCAGGAGTGTTACAAGGTTGGATCATCTAATTATACCCCTCACAACCACTCCATGTGGCAGTTCTGTTACTATCCCTACTTTATAAATGAGGATTTGGAGGCCGTTGGAGGCTAACTTGCTTGTAAGCGGCGGAGCCAGGGGTTTATCCCAGCTAATAAATACAAAGTGCTCAGAGTTTGATGCCTAAGTGCCCAATAATGCCTGATATTATCTTTGCCTCACCGGGAGTCCAAATCACTATCAGCTCCTGCTGTGACAGCTAGCAGTCTCCTGCTTCTGCTCTTGCCCATCCACAATCCATCCTCCATGCTGTACCTCGGCTTCCCTTTAAAATTTTTCTCTCAGCCTCCTTGGAGCCAAATTCCATATACTACCCAAGTCCTTTCCTCTCATCCCAAGCCCCTGCCTTTGCTGACTGAGCCCAGGCGTGTGGCCTCAGTTCCTAAGGCTGGACTCATTCCCATTCACACCTCAGAACACGAGTCCCGCCGCCCCACCACACAGCTTCCCCACCTCATCTTCATAATGCTGCTCCTACAGAGCACAGGGGCCCCCACTTTTAACCCCAGCACTCGGGAGGCAGAGGCAGAGGTAGATGGATCTCTGTGAGTTCGAGGCCAGCTTGGGCTACATAAGAGGACAGGCCGGATGAAACAATAGAGACCCTGTCTCAAACAGAAAAGAGGAGAAGGCCAAAGGCTGGTGCTCGTCTGTTAGCTCCCAGTTTGAGTCACCTCATCCAAGAGGCCTTTCCTCAGAAACCGCCTGGCTCCCACCACCATCCCAGGGGCTTGCTGGGTAGCTCAGTCTGGCCTGCTGGCACTTGCCATCAATGCAGACTGGCTTCAGACTTTTGATCTCCGGCTTCCTCCTTCTGCATGCTGGGATTATAGGCATGTACCACCAAACCTGGCTTCCTCTGATATAACGCTTTATCGAGGTAATAAGTCACATACTACAAGGTTCATCCAGTTAACGAACCTAACACATACACTTCTTGGTTTTAAGCATATTCACTTTTCAAGCCATTATCACAACCAATTTTAGAGTGTTTTTTTTTCACCCACAAGGCAAACTTTGTACTCATAAACAGTCACCCCCCATTTTTTTCTCAACCCCTCTATCTGAAGCAGTCACAAATATACTCTGTATCTGTATAGATCTGTCTCTTGACACGATGCATACGGTGCAAATCTGTTTTGGACATACCCGATATTTGTTCTTTTGTGTGTCTGGCCTATTTGACTTAGCATAAGCTTTTCATGCCCATCTATGTTATCATATGTGTTCCTTGTCTGCTGAATGTGATCCTTTTGCATATACACTGCACTGTTCGCTGTTCATGATTTGATAGACCCTGGCTTCTTTCACTGTTTGGACTTATGAATAATGCTGCTGCTATCAACACTTGATCCATGGACACTTCTGGAGGGGGGGGGGTGGCTCACTACCTTACAGACCAGTGACTGGCCCAGAGGCTAGGCATCCTCTAACCCACTCACAGGGACCTCAAGGAAGACAACTTCTGGATGGCATCTCAGCTCCCCAGAGGGCCTGTTCTTCCGTGAGGCCCCCTGTGATGAAGAATTCCTCCACACTTCCCTGCATAGTCTGGCCTTTAAAATACATAGTCGTCCTCTGTCTCATCACCCCTGCTGACCTGGGGTGGCATGTGGTGGGCTCTCTAGGAAGAGACCCTGAGACACCTCCTGGTCTCCATGGTGGCTCCGCAGGGTGAGAAAGGACTACTCACCTTCCCATCTGTGGTGACCGCTGCAAACACCGTGGAAGAGTATGGTGCCCAGGCCACGTCACCCACGGCTGAGTTCAGGTCATAAATGAACATGGGGGTCCTGCAGTGGCAGAAAGGTCAAGCCCGTGACGCAGAGGGCTCATAGTGCCAGAGCCGAGGGGAGGGCCTGGGGCAGGGGAGGGCCAGGCAGGCCCCTCACTTGATGGTGTGGTCCCAGATCTTCACGGTCCAGTCAGAGCTGCAGGACATGAAGACCTTGGTGTGGAATGGGTTCCATATCACAGCATCCACGGCCATGTTGTGAGCATCATAGGTGTCCAAGAATTGGCTGGAGTAGGATTTAGAGCACTATGGAAGGGAAGAGGATGGATGATTCAGGAAGGTTGAGATCAACAGTGAGAGAAAAGTCAGCGGCAACCTTTCCCAAGGGGTCTGAGCCTGTCTGTCCATCTGCGCATGCCCCCCCCTCCCAACTCCCAAAGGAAGAGGAAGCACTGAAGGACTGGGGTTTGGGCTGGGCACGGAGCCCTCCTGGAGGGTGAAGGGAAGTGACTGACCAGAAAGTGACCTCTCTCTGTTGCAAGGCAAAGTGGGTCTCATGCCCCGGGCAAGGGTTCGGGCACAGCCTGATCTCCTGTCCGTGCTAGAGCCTTGGTAGACAGAGCCACGGGTTTACTGCAGCTCAGACATCATCCAGGTCACAGTAAGCAGCGCCCGGCCTTGTACAGGTCAGAGCAGGTGTGGAGCCAGGAGCCGACTGGGATCTCCCATTCAGTGTCTGCCCTGGCCAGCACGCACGCCTCTCCCCTTCCCTCCAGGAGACAAAGTGGCCGGTCTTCCCTTCCCCTGCCTCTCTCCGGCAGCCGCAGGGAGGGGTGGAGAGGGGGTGGGGACCTCTTTTGCATTCAGACCAACTCGGGCTGGGCCTCCGGGGCTCCCGGGAGGCTGTCTGTAATTAACATTCTGAGTCTCTGAGCCTAAGAAAAGCTCACAGCAAAGCTATTTCTGGATGATGGAGGTTCAGAGGGACGTTCACCTACTAACACTGAGACACGGCGGTGGAAAACCGGCCGGGAGGCTGTGTCCTGCTGGCGGCTATGCACCTCATCCTCGGAGAGGACTCTGTTGGATACCTGGCCTTCAAAGCCGGGCTCCAGTTCAGATCTCCTCCAGGAAGTCTGCCCAGAATGGCCTAGCTTCCCCCAAGCCCCTACTCCCATGTCTGCCTCTTAGGACAGGAGGAAGAGCCTGGCTCAGCTGCTCTCCAGATTCTCCATCACCTTCCCCGGCTGCAGCCTCTCTTCCTGCTGCCCAGCAGACCAAGGCACGCGTGCATTCCCGGACTGGTGAGATGGCGCAGCAAATAAAGGCGCTTGCTGCTAAGCCCGGTGACCTGAGGTCAACCTTTCGAAAAGCACAAGCTATCTGCTGAGCTCCATACATGTACTGTGGCGTGCATGCGTCCCCAACGCCACCACTAAATAAATAAATGTTTAAAAAAAAAAAGAGCTTGCAGGACGGCTCAGTGGCTGAAAGTCCTTGCCACCAAATCTGAAGACCTGAGTTAGAGCCCCACAGGCCACAAAGTTGTCCTTTGACCTCCACATGCACACTATGACATGGGTGTTCACAAAACACACACACACCAATTAAAAAAAACTTTTAAAAAAAGAAATGCATCCTTCTCCCCCACAAAAGGCTTCCAGAAGAGTGAACACTAGATGGTGTCAGAAGGGGATGTGTTGAGTACTACACCCTCCCTGGGTGCTGAGGTCCACGTGGCCCTGTGAGGAGCTGACGGAGCATGCTGCCTCACCTTGTAGATTTTCCCCTCCTCTGTGCCCACCAGGAACATGTAGTCGATCTCCCTGTGGAAATCAAAGGCAGTGCCACAGCCTAGGAAGAAGAGGGCCAGACTTAGCCTGGTTCTCCCAGGGAACCTCCCACCCAGCCCAGTGCAGGACAAAAAGAACTAGGCTGTAAAGGCTGGGCTCGGGCCAGGAAAACAGAAACTGGACCACGGGCTTGCTTGCCCTAGGCAGTTAGGACTTTGCAGACAAGAATGGGGGACTGGGTAAACAAGGCAGGAATTGAGTTAAGCAGGGTCAGGGTCACAGTAAACAGGGATGGGGGTCTGCAAACAGGGACATGGTCTGTGCAAACAGGGATAGACTCTGCATAAACAGGGTAGGAATTGAGTAAACAGGGACAGGATCTGGGTAAACAGGGCTTAGATCTGCATAAACAGGGATGGATCTGCAGAGCAGCACCTGATCTGCATAAACAAGAGCAGGGTCTGCACATGGGAAGGGACCTGCCTGAAGAGCGGTGTGTGCCAATGGTCAAGGGCCCCGCCCATAACATTGGGCTTTTCTGTCTCCTCCAGTCTAGGCTCCAGTACAAAGGAGGGGAGAGCATTGGGAAGGTAAATGGCCACTGTCACTGATCCTGGGGTGCTGGGGCTGAACGGGTCTCGTCAGGCTGGAGGTGTGAGGGCTGGGGTTCCTACCTACAGTGTGCAGCTGCAAGCCCTCAGGGATATCTGTGGCGCTGCTCCCCTCTGCCTTCAGCTTGATGACGTCCGTGTGAACCAGCTCACTCTGCAGTCAGAGAGGATGGGACAGGTGAGGGGGGATGGGTTCAGTAGCTCTTTGCCACTTAGCTCCTCCCACTCCACCCCTCCATGACCCTTATCTGGGAAACAGGCACCTTTACGAGGGTCCATGACACAATCCTGCCGTCAGAGGACACAGAGAAGAAGTTAAGGTTGTTGTCCATGTCGTCCTTCTGCCATTTGACCTGAAATATCACAAGCCACTCTGTTAGGGTGTTGAGTTAGGGCGGCAGGCGGGGCACCCCATGTGCCCATCCGGGGCTCAGCTAGAAGTTTCTGGGAGCCCATTTTCCAGAACTCTATAGTGAGACCTCCCAGTCTCATTTCACTCAGCTCTGTTTCCAACCTGGGGCCCCAGTATCAGCCAGAGCATTGCCCTAGGATGCGCTTTTGGCAGGAGTGGTACTTCTTTCTGTGTTCGGTTCTAGCAGTCTAGGTATGGGAAGTTCTGGTTCTGGGTTTAATCTCCCCACACAGCCATGGAAAGGTCAGAGCACCACAACTAGCTTTTCACTTAGGAAATGGAAGTCATGAGAACATGTGAGAAGGAAAAGATCAAGTGTGTGTAAAATCTTCAGAACACTGCCCATAGTAAATGTTCAAAAAATACCAGCTAATGCAGCCACACCTTCGGTTTGATGCCATTGTGTGAACTGACTCCCAGCATTCAGAAGACTGAGGCAGGGGGATCATGAGTTCTAAACCAGCCCAGGCTAAACAGCAAGACCCTGTCTCAAAAAACGAACAAAATCTCTAGCTAGCTAATATCCTCATTACCGCCATCGTCCTCGGAAGGTGGGCTGCAAGCTTCTGTAGGGCTTGTTCCCTGCTCAGTGGGTGAGGGGAGGGAGTCGGTCCCCTCTGCTAGGCTTGGCCTTTCTCGTGAAAGTCTCCTTTGTTCCCACCTTCAAACCGACACCAGCTCCTGCTCCCAGAATCTTGCTCCCAAATCCCAGATTTGAGCTGCATTTCTCCATCTGCAAATCCGGGTTAATTATCCTGCCCCACCCGTCTTCTCGGGGCTGGAAGCAAACATATGGGAAAGTGTTTTGGAGACAGAGCTGTTGTCTTATGAAGATGACACGCTTGAGGCTCGAGTTTCTGTTGCCAGATGTGGAGGCTTGGCCAAGCCAAGTCCCAGAAAGCCGGGGTGGGGCTGGGTGCCCAGAGCCTTCCATCCTCCGACTCCCTCCAGACCCCCCATGCTGGGACCCCTGTCCAGTCCCCTCCCTCTGTCACAAGCTGAGGTCCAGAGAGGGAGGCCAAGAAGCCAGGCCTGTTGCCTGTAACTGCTGTTGCCTGCAACCGCAGCTGTCACCATGGCTGCTGGTGTGTGTGTGTGTGTGTGTGTGTGTGTGTGTGTGTGTGTGTCTCCATCCAGCCCCTAGGCCTGGTGAATCAGATTGGAGTCGCTGCAGGAGGCAAGGCTGAGTCCTGCCTGGGCCTGTCTGGGTAGCGGGTTCTTTTTTGCTTTCTCAGGGAGGCCAGGATGCTGCAGAGGCGGGAACGCACAACATGGATGGATCTCGAGCCCACTTCCCCGTTCTGTGCAAACACGGTCCCTTTAAAGGGGGGAGGGGACGAAAGATGTCAAAGGCCAGGCTGTAAGAGGCGCAGGGGAGCTGCAAAGGGAAGTGTTTAATGAGCAGACGCCGGCACTCATGGAAATTGTATTTCACACCCCACTTAGCAGCCTCATGCCCAGTGTGTGTGTGTGTGTGTGTGTGTGTGTGTGTGTGTGTGTGTGCAAATTACACACGCACTCCAACAGTGGAGGTGAGGGGGAGGGATAAAGTGGAGAGGGAAGGTTTACCAACAGGGGCCAGAGAATCAGTGAGCACCCAGGGACCAGTGTGGGAGCACTGCACAGAATTCCTCTTCTTCTCCCCCGTATCTGATCATGACAGAGCGCTGGACCGGTCAGTCTCTCCTCATACTTTCTTCCTGTTCCCTTTCTAGAACTGTACAGCACGGAGTGTTCCTGGTTAAGGCTTCACAGTAGGGTTTGATCAGGGCTCAGGCACCCATGCGGGCCACCTAGGGAAGGAGCCTGTGCACTACAGGACAGGAGCAGTCTTAAAACCCGGGCTCCACAGCCTCCCGTGGCTTCCAGTGGCCAACACAACAGACTGCCCCAGACTGGCGACTGAGTCCATAACGAAGTCTTGTGTCCAGACACACAGCACAGTCCCTTTAAGAAGGACCTGGTTCTCAGGTCTTGGACATCTCATTCAACCAGTCAGGCTTGTCTTAAAGCCCCAGGGTTCTAATAGCACACTGGAGCTTCTCCTCTGCCTTTTCTGTTCATCTCTGGTCACACATGTTCCTCCCTGCCATTTCCCACATCTGCTGATGCCCGACTGGGCACCCCAAATCCCAGCAACACGGCTCTTCCCTTTCCCCACGTCTAAGCAGCTCCTTCTGTTGATGCCCCTGCCCCAGCAGCTTCCCACCCCGTGTCCACATCTCCATCTCCACTACCTCTGCCCTTCCCCAGCCTTCGAAAGTTTTCATGCTGTAGCCAGATGCCTTTCCAAACCACTGTCGTGACTGTTACACCTCCACCCGAATCCTCTGATGATTGTGATTTTCCAACTACGCTCATAGGATGTCTTAGCCCCACCCCCCGCCACCCCCCAGGAAGAACCGCAAGAGGCAGCAGAGAGGACAACGGGGACCGACCGGTAGGGAAGCGAGGCCCTGGCTTTGTCAGAGCAGTTCTGCTCTCATCTATATGTTGTGCTTTTATTTGAAAACGCTGCTGTGTAATGCCCAAGCTAAGCCCACTCCCGCCTGGGTGCCTGCCCCTCCTCAGCTCTTCCCTCCCCCCCCTTCACATGCTCTGAATGATGTCCTGTTCCCCGGAGGGTCGCTATGCGTGAGGCCCTTTATTATTGCCAGGGACTCCTTTTGTCACGGTGACATCCTTTAAAATCCAGATCAGGAGCCAGGTGCGGTGGCGCACACCTTTAATCCCAGCATTCCAGAGGCAGAGGCAGGAGGATCTCTGTGAGTTCAAGGATGGGCTGGTCTACACAGTGAGTTCCAGGACAACCAGGGCTATGCAGGGAGACTCCGTCTCAAAAAAAAATAGAATAAAACAAAAATCCAGATCAGAGGTTATTTCCTCTAGAAAGAGCTCGTGGCCTCCGGCCTCCAGCTCTCTGCACGCTCACATTCAGCACAGAGAGGTCTGCCTGCCTCCAGAGGCCCTTCAGCCTCTCAGCCACTACAGGAGCAAACAGGGCAGAGTTAATGGATGGATGGATGATGGAGGGGATGAGAGGAAAGAAGGAAACAGGAAGTGGATAGATGAGTGACAGATGGCTCCTCTCAGGTTCCGGGCCATGACGGCAGCCTGAGCCTGGATTTCGCAAAGATAGCTGCCCTGTTTTCCTGGCAGGACAGAGGAGAGCAGACCATCCTGTCCAGGTAAACTGAGTATTCCGGGACGACTCTGCACCCTGCTGTTTGATTTAGAGAACATGGCAGAGGAGGAACAGGGTGCTTGGTCGGGATCGACCCCACAATCCTGGATTTGAGGAGAGGGAGGGTGGTCAAGTCAACTATGGATGCTTCATGCTTGGCCTTGGGCTGTCTAGGCTGGGGGAGCAGAGTCAAGGGCTCTGAAGCCTTTGGTGACATCCTCTTCATTTCTGGAGAGTTCCATGTGCATGGAGATAATGAATTGGGATGTGGACTTTCGGGTGGACAGAACCTCTTGGCCCTGCTTTGTAGAGTGAGATCAGAAAGGTATGTGGCCTGAGGGCTTCCTCTTTGACACCATTTGCCCCAGGCTCTGGGGAAAAGCTGAGGCTGAGAGGGTGCCATGTCCCTGGGGCCTAGGAAGCCTACTCTCCGATCTGGCCTATCTGGAGTGCATATCCCGTGCTGGGGGCAATGGACTCAGGGCCAGAAGAGGTGAGCACAAAACACCTGCCTAAAGATCATTGGGGTGGCCGGGCGGTGGTGGCATACACCTTTAATCCTAGCACTTGGGAGGCAGAGGCAGGTGGAACTCTGAGTTTGAGGCCAATCTGGGCTCCAGAGGAAAGGCGCAAAGCTACACAGAGAAACCCTGTCTTGGGAAAAAAAAGATTGTTGGGGCACGAGGGCAGAGGAAGACAGAGTCCCGAGTATTGCCTGAAGAGACCAGAGACTCAGGGAAATTTGAGGCAGAAATCCAACCTCAGATTCTCTCAGACCTGCCCATGAGGGTGCTCCATGGCTTAAAGAGGTGGAGCCTTGCCGGGCGGTGGTGTCACACGCCTTTAATCCCAGCACTCGGGAGGCAGAGCCAGGCGGATCTCTGTGAGTTCGAGGCCAGCCTGGTCTACAGAGTGAGATCCAAGAAAGGTGCAAAGCTACACAGAGAAACCCTGTCTCAAAAAACAAAACAAAACAAAACAAAACAAAAAAGAACCACAAAAAAAAAAAAAAGAGGTGGAGCCTTTGGGACACAGTGGAGATGGCCTGCTCTCCAAGTAAGACAAAAGCTTTGCCTAACCTGTCTAGAGAGATGCCACAACTCAACTCAAGAACCAACTGCCCACCAGACTCTCCAGCGCCCCCCAGAGGGCATGCAACAGGCAGTGCCATTCCTATCTGGGAACATCCCCAAATCTTGCTCAGGTGGCAGAGGAAGGTCCCTTTGGGTCCCGGAACTTTATAGGTGAGGATCCGGAACCGGAAGTCCTGGAGGTGTCAGCTCTGGCTGCTGAGGTACTGATGACATCAGCGAGTGAGTCTTGGCAGACAGTCAAGGTCTTCATGATGGAACTCATGGGCAGCAGACGCCAGCTCTTTGTAGTGTGTTTGTTTATTTTGTTGTTGTTGTTTTCCCCCAGACAGGGTTTCTCTGTGTAGCCCAGGCTATCCTGGAATTCTTTCTGTAGACCAGGCTGGCCTCAGACTCAGAGATCTCCATGCCTCTGCCTCCCAAGTGCTGGGATTTAGGGCGTGCGCCGGCGGCGGCCGCCACCACCACCACCTCCCATAGACTCCAGCTCTAAAAGAAAACTCCCGAGTCTCCCGTTTGCCCTTCTCCGCCCCTTCTCGTGTCCAGCTCCTGGCCTGGATCCCTGACGTCCCCAGCCCCTTGCGCGTGGTTTTCTCCTCCCCAGGGTCCCTCATGCGTGGCCCCGGAGCCCACATGCTCTTCCCACCAGGTCCTGGGCTGACCTGCCACACAGGGTCCGTGTGCTTGCCAGACTTGGAGGTGCTACGGAAGCAGGGCTGTGAATGAGGTTTCTTGAGGTTGTAAATGGCCACGTTGCCGTCGTAGTAGCCCGCAACCACCAGGTAGGGGTGGTCTCCGTGTATGTCTAGACACATGATGCCGCTCTCACTGCTGAAGATGTACTCGGGGAAGCTGGGGTTCTTCATACTGTAGAGCAGCAGCATGCCCCGGCTCTGCTTCATGAAGTCATCTAGCCAGGGAAGACGGGAGACCGCAGATGAAGGCGGCTCATCTGTTCTGCCAGGGAGGCCCCCTTGCTTGCACCCCACCAGATGAGTAGGCCCCACCTGGCTGTGCCGGCCAGAGAACGTGGGAGCCTCTTGGCCTTCCTTCTGTGACTATGAAGTGGAAGTGTGAGTTTGGCCCTCTCTTCTGATGGACAGATCGGTCCAACAGCTGGAAAAGGTGGCTAGGCCAGTCATCAACAGTCACCCTCTATTCTCTCTAGGGCACAGAACAGGGGCGCGCAAGCTCAGGCGGTTGCTGTTTGCAGAGTGGGAGTGGATTTCAGCAGGAGTATCCTCAGCAGGGATTCGGATACCCAGGTTAGGGGCAGGCTGCTGTACAACACATACCCAGATACCCACGTTCCTCCCAATCTTCAGCCAAGGACAGGAATTAAGCATGAACTAGTGTGCTGTTGTCCAACCAGGCATGGTGATATAGACCTACAGTCCCAACACACTTAGGGGGGGCTGAGGCAGGAGGATTGCAGGTTCAAGGCCAGCCTGGGAAATTTAGTTAAGAGGAGGGGGAGGGAGAGCAAGGAGGAGAGGCAGGAAGGGGGAGAGGAGAGAGGGAGAAGAGGAACAGGACGGGGCAGGGGTACACAAAGCCCCGATTTCGGTCTCCAGCTCAGCAATCAGGACAAAGCAACAAAGGCATGCTGTTGTCTGAGGTCAGCCCATGCTGGCCACCTGTAAGCATCTCCTCGTAACTTCACCCCACAGTTCCCAAGAGGAGCTGTGCTCGGGCTCTAAGCAGAACTCCAGTATCTGGAAGTCTCTAGCCAAGCAGGTCAGGCTTCCACAGGCCCACCCAGCCCAAGAGCAGATCTTGGTGATCAATGATGGAGCACTCAGCAAAGGTCCTCTTCCCAACCTGCCCACGTCATCCCCTGCATTCGTAGTGACTATCCAGATACCCAACTATTGGGCAGCACATAGACCCAGCCCTCACGTCCAGTTCTCTTGCTGTCCAGACCTCCAGCCTCGCCAAGCTCAAGGAGCCAGAGCTGGAAAGATAGAAGATAGACTGCTAGTGCGGTCCTCCATCTTGTACATCCTACCCCAGGCAGCCTTGACCTTTCCATTTTCCCTGTTCCGGGGCTTCCTCCTCTAGCCTAATGGCTGCAGAGCCTGGCCATGAACTGCGAAGTAACCAGTCCTGAGGTGTTCAGTGGTGTGGGGAAGATATGGAAAGCAAGGCCAACTTGATAAGTTTGGGGTAGTCATTTCTTTCTGTCTCATTTCCAAGGCATCCCACATAGTCCCTGGACTCACTCAGGACATGACCTCAGCCATTATCACCCCAGGTATTGTCAACCCAGAGACTCTGCAAAGACCAGGCTTATGGAAAAGCCCACCTTCCTTTGCTGGGATGAATCATCACTAGTCCTGAGGCTCTGTTCAGGAACCTTCTCTAGACTCCCTGCATGCAGGGAGGAGCCACATTGACAGTGGGAGTTTCTAGGGTCCAGCCCGAGCCACGGAGGAGGCGGCGCAGGAAGGAAAATGTTTCTGTCCTAGGGGAAGCGAGCTTGGGGCCTCAAGATCCCCTTGTAACAGGGCCAGGCCTTAGCCCAACTGATGGAGGTGCCGTTCAGGCCATAAAACTCAGCACGTAGACAGCTCCACCTGCCAAAACTAAAACAAAGATCTGATCTGCCCGAGTCCGGAGTTCTGGGAAAGTCTCTGAATGTACTAACCTTGCTCTTTAGCTTCCGTGGTTCTGCTTCTAGCTACTGAGGTGCGTCAACCCAGGACATGGGTTTTGTGCCTAAAGCTCACCCTGAGAAGGGCTTGGTACCACCCCGGGATCCTGAGCATCCAGTGTAGCAGTGACCTGCCAGCTAAGACTTTCTATCGGCTTAAACCCACGGCCAAGCACTCTTCCTGGTGGATACCCCACAACACCCTGAAGCCAAAGCCACAGCAGGGGGTTGCCTTGAAGTAGGTGGGGGGGAGCTGGCGGTATGCCCATTTGTGAGCTTCTGGGTGGACCCCAGGATTAGTTCTCCAAGGGAAGAGATCTAGATCTGGCCAAGGCCATTGCCATTCTTGAAGGGCTAGAAATGGCCACTGCTGCTCCTTGGGTTCATCAAGCAGACCCGGAGCACCTGGCCTGCCTCTCCCTACCTCCCACCCTTTCGCTCCTGGTTCGCCCTGCAAGGTCACCAGCTCGAGGGGAGCCACTGGGGTTTCTGATTCCAATCTGTCCTCCATACTAGAAGACTGACACAGGGTACGAGCGGGACAGGCAAGAGGGGCAACCGCAGCCTGAAGCAGGGTGAGGCTGAGTGCAGCACCCTGGGCCTGGCCCCTTGGTAGGTAGCGGTGATGAGCTCCTTTCTCTAGACAAACTCCACGCAGTGCTCACAACCACTGAAGCCAGGAAAGGTGGGTAGGGAGCCCTAGGCTACTTAGTAACTCTGACCGATTTGCTGAATCACTGGTACAAGAAGCCGCCATTAGGGCCTACTAACTTAATACGTGAATAAACTGGGTCTCCGAGGGGAAAAGGGTCTACTTGCATGCCTAATACATGCCACATGGTATCCTTTCAATAGCTGAACTTCTCTTTCTCTGCTAACCTGGTCTTTGAAGTTGTTTTTGTTTATTCATTTGTGTGTGTGGAGGCACTCACATGCCATGGCAAGCACGTGGAAGGCAGAGGACAATGTGTGGGAGTCATTTCTCTCCTTCTACTGAGTTGCAGGGATATGGCTTCGCTTATCAGACTTGGTGGCAAGCACCTTTACCTGCTGGGCCATCTTGCCAGGCCTGGTAATTTGGTCTTTACATGGAAGAGGACAGAGGAAGGGGCAGAGCCAGCCAGCATAGTGTGGTGGTTATTGGCAAAGCTAATACACACCTCCGGGTTCTGGACTCAACAGTGTGTGAGGCACAGGGCAGTGAAGGGTGATAAAGGGAGAGGCTGTGCAGAGAGAAGCAGATGTCATGGATAAGGTCCACAAAGAACAACCAATGACACTAATGTGGTGGTCAAGTGAATGCTGGGATTCAGTCCCACTTCCTCCACCTGGCTTTGGAGGTCTCCATCACTTCCAAGTAAAGGAGTCCTCTTTGTGAGGTGGTGCTTTGCGAGTCGGTGGTGATGCATGTTTTTATCCTAGCACTTGGGAGACAGAGGCAGGTGATCTCTGTGAGTTGGAGGCCAGCCTGGTCTACAGAGAGAGTTTCAGGACAGCCAGGGCTACACAGGGAAACCCTATCTCAACCCCACCGCCACCACCAAAAGGGAGTCCTCCCTGATACAGAGCACAATTGCTAGTCCTGGTTAGAGTATGGGTTCTGTGACTTTTAGTTCAAGGCTCCTTTTGTCAAATACTTCGAGAAAGCAGAGAGAAACCTCATCTGACTGTGAATGCCTCATTCCTGACCTCAGTGGCTCGTTGAGTTCTCGTGATTCCACTTTACACGTCTACCCAATGTGACATCACAGCTCCAACCCCCAACAACCCCACATGATATCCTCATCTTATCTAGAAACCATTAAATGACAACATTACTACTCAAACCACGAATGATCCTCACGTGGCATCATCTGTTAGTGTCATCATTGCCCAGTCATCCAAACATCTTAGAATGATATCAGCCAGGGCACCAGAAGCCCGACGATGTCATTGCTCAGCTGCCCAACATTCCCAGTATACCACGAACCAAGTCACCAGGAGTCTCAGTATGATATTAGGATCACATAGTGCCTCAGTTACCAATGAGATCGGACGCCTTGGATCTCTCTCCTGGGGGTGCTTTGCTCTTAACGCCACAGACTTTCTAGTTCCAGTGACCCCAGATGGGAGTCACCTAGCTTTCCCTTTGTATAATAAGGCAAAGACTCTAGTTTGGGGCCAATGAACAAAATGAGAGATTTCAGGAAGTACATGCGGCTAGGTATAACGGACAGTGGAACAGAGGGAGGGGAAAGGTCTAGGAGTGAGGAAGTCCACTAGTCTTGATAGTCTCTGGGAATCCTTCCAGAACATTCAGCTACCAGGGCTCTGGCTTCCGAGAAAGTGCTGTTTCCCACCATCAGTATGAAGCATGGAAAAAGATGAAGGTAAAGATGGAACATGTCTCGGCACACATCTCGTTCTTCCTGGTGACCGAGTCTGTTTCCTGCTAACCCCACTGCTGCTCAGTCCCCCTGGCCTCCCTGAGGCTCCCATTGGTGATCCTCAAGGTTTTCAGGGGGAGAATCAACCCCTATTGAGAGAGCCTTATCATCTAAAATCACCATCTCGGGGAGCCGGAGGGAGGGAGAGACAGACAGACAGACAGACAGACAGCTACTCTTACTGGGGACTCAATCTAGGCAAGTACTACATCACTGAGCCTAGTTCTCTTCTTATTTTTTTCTTTTAAAACAGGGATGTCACTAAGTTGCCCTGGCTGGCCTGAAACTTACTCTGTGGCCGGGGCAGGCCATGACCTTGCCATCCTGCTTCAGCCTCCTGAGTAGCTGGGATTACAATGTCTAGGCCACTAGGCCTGGCCTCATGTACCTGTCTTAATTCTACCGTAGACCAAAGTTCTGACTGTCTTCAGCTCTGCTCCTGGAGCCCTGGCAAAACAGTATCCAGTGAGCAACACAGATCATCATCTTCTTAAACTGGAACCTATCGCTGGGGGCCTCAGACCACAACTACCACCCCTGTCCCGTGCAGTTCTGGGTTCTGAGGGGTGGGCACTGGAGAGCATTCTGGCTGCAGAGGAACTACTCCGGACTCACGGAGAGCAAGGCAGGTGGAGGGCATGTTGGGGCACCAGGCTAACACCAGGTCAGTGGTCATTAGGAAGTAGGTGCCAACTGCAGAGACAAAGATACCATGCCAGCCTTGGCTGGCAGGCGTCTTCTCGTACTGCGGCATCCCAAACAAGGCCAGCCTAGGACCGGTTCCAAGGCAGCAGCTGTTCGATGACTCCCTTATTAAGTCATGCAGGAGGCACTTGGAGGGGCGTGGAGTAGGCAGAATAATGCCCCCCCACAAATGTCCACATCCTAATCCCCGGGGCCTATAAATATGTCACTTTGTATGGCAAAAGGGACTTTGCAGATGTGATTAAGTTAAAGACCTTGAGATGGGGAGATTATCTTGGATTATCCGGGGGGATTGATGTAATCGTAAGAGTTCTTATAAGGGAAAGAAGGCGGCAAGCGAGTCAGAGACTCAGACATGACGGCAGAAGCCGATGTCAGGGTGATGCGGTTGCTGGCTGGAAGGGGGCCACGAGCCACGGAATGCAGGCAGCCACTAGGAGCTGGAAACGGAAAAAGAAACAGGTGCTCCCTGGGGGGCCTCCAGAAGGAACACAGTCCTGCTGACACCTGACTTCAACTCGGTGTAATCCATCTTCAGAGTCTGGCCTCCAGAGCTCAGGAGAGACGTGGTGCTTAAGCCATTGTGTTTGTAGTCCTCCGCTACTGCAGCAACGGGAACCAAACATCAGAGGCCTGCGGGAAGGGCGGCCCAAACGCTAATTTTAGGAGCCAGAGCAACGACACCTTTTCCTGGGTGATACCGAAGCAGTTCTAGACGTCAGCCGAATGGCCGCCGCGGTCCTCGGCCCTTCTGATAACAGCAGTGCAAACTCTCTCCATTTCCCACCCCGCCCCCCACTCCGCTGCCTCCGACTCTGGGAACAGAAATGCCCCCTTGTGTGTCGGGATTTCCACAGGCAGAGGACCGGCCCAAGGCTGCCATGGAAAAGGGTCTTGATCCCAGGAAAGTTCCAAACCTCAGGCATGGCCGGAGGCACCAGACAAGCCGGGCTCCTAGGCATCCTTGTCAGATTGGGAGTTGTATTTAAACAGTGTGGGAAAGAAGAGCAAGGCCTGGGAGACAGAATACATCAATTGGGACATTTAATTTGATTTAGGGAAAATGAGGCAAACATTTGAGAACCTAAATAACTAACCAGTAATTAAACTAACAACGAAATGCCCTTGTACTGCAACCCGGCAAGCTAGTGGCCTTTATGGACTGTATTTACAAAGAGACCTGACAACATAATTAGTCCTGTAAATTTTACGCAGCCTGCAGCTAAGGAGTGATGGATTCTGTGTGTGGAGGGTGAACAGGGAGAAATGAGGTGGATGAATTTCCATTTTCAGTAAATGAAATTAACACGGCTTAATTAGTGAAGCTGACAAATAAATGATCGGGAAAGATTTAAATCCTTACAAGTGTATCTCTGGCCTGGGCAAGTTCAAGGGACCGGGCAGGAATGAGTTTAGTGCTTGGACTTTAGGGCTGCTGTTGGTCTCCTTTGAGGTGCTGCCCCGGAGAAGGACTGGGCAGGACAGCTGGCTCCTTTGCCCTTCCAACAGGGGACCTGTGGGACGCTCCCTGCCTCATCTCCTGTGGGGTAGCCTCGGGACCACACAGAGTTTCTGGAATTTGCTATGCCATCCCCGCCTGGCAGACCCTGAGGAGTCTCCATTTCCCTGCTATGCGCTGGCTAATGAGCTGGAACGGACCCCTTTGGTCTCACAGGCTGGCACAGTCACATCCCGGCTGTTCGAGACCATCTCTTCCTGAACTGACTCTTTTGTCTCCAATATCCCTGCATCCCTTTCACCTGCGGACAGCCTCTTTCTCCCTGAGCTGGGGATGTGGAGCCTGAACTCTCCGTGCTTTAAGCAGCCTAGCATGCTGGTCCCAGAAGCCATAGTGCGAAAGCAGATGTGGATCCCCACCCCCACCCCCACCCCCCACCCCGCCGCCAGACACACACACACACACACACACACACACAACACACACACACACATACACACACACACACACACACACACACACACACACACCCTTTCAGATGATTTTTGAGACAGGGTTTCTCTGTAGGCTGTCCTGGAACTCACTCTGTAGACCAGGCTGGCCTTGAACTCACAGAGATCTGCTGTCTCTTCCTCCCAAGTGCTGGGATGTGCCACCATGCCTGGCTTCCTATCCTCTTCTTGCTCCATAGCTAACCCCAGGAAACCGTGTCCTAAAGATGAGACAGGCCCCAGTCCTTCCTAGAATGTATGCCTGTCCTGCTTGTGCTGGCTAGATATATGGCAACTTGACACAAGCTAGAGTCAGCTGAGAGGAGGGAGCCGCCATTGAGAAAATGCCTCCAGAAGATCAGGCTGTAGGCAAGCCTGTAGGGCACTTCCTTAGTTAGTGATTGATGAAGGTGGTACCATCCCTGGGCTGGTAGTCCTGGGTTCTATAAGAAAGCAGGCTGAGCAAGTCACGAGGAGCAAGCCAGTGAGCAGCACCCCTCCATGGCCTCTGCATCAGCTCCTGCCTCCAGGTTCCTGCCTGTGTGAGTTCCTGTCCTGACTTCCTTTGGTGATGAACAGCGATATGGAAGTGTAAGCCAGATAAACCCTTTCCTCCTCAACTGTTGTGGTCATGGTGTTTTTCCATAGCGATAGTAACCCTAACGAAGACACTATGTAATTTTTCTGTGGCTGGGTTACAGAATAAACATCTAAATTTCAGGAGGAAAGGAAGTTTAAGAGGCCTGGACTGCGCTTATCAGGATCAAACTCAGCAATAAACCTAAATTCTCATTCGGTGTTTTGTCTTCGGGCAGATTTTCTCCCCTGGGGGGTTGGTATTTGGGAACTTTCGAAGACTGCGAGGGAGGCTGATGAGACCAGCTGCTCCTCACGGTGACCCGTCCACAAGCGGGGCGCTGCACAAGCAGGACGCCCCAGGTGATCTCAGGAGCCACTGCAGAATTTGAGGCCCGGCCTCGGCTGGCCCTGCTCAGGCCTGAGGCTGGTACTGCATAGATGATCCCCTGAAGGCTGCCCAGCAAACAACAGCGCCTCTGTCCCATCTCCCATGCTGTGCTCGGGCCCTCTGAGGGGTCTGCAGGGGACAGGCAGGCGCGTGTTCTTGGCCTGGATGTGTAAATGCTCCTGGGACTCGCAGGCTGCTCCTCCTGAAAGCTGGAGAAGTATTTCTCCAGAGGGAGGTCTGTAGCTGCCTGTGGGTACCACTGGGTCTGTGCCTCAGAAGTCCAAGGAAACACAAAGAAACATTTCCTAGGTCAGGGCTGGCCCAAAGGAGGCCAGAGAGCCTGTCAGCTTGAGGCCATTCCCTCGGGGAAGGCATTACCTTTTCTGACTAAGGCTACCTCGAGTGGATGGCCTCCACATGACCTTGCATCTAACCCTGGCTAGAAGATGGGCTGTCATTTGTGGGGTTTCTCCTCCGCCTTCTGGGGAGGCTCCCACACTCTCACCTCAGTCTCAAGCAGCGGGCCTGGGCCTCACGTGGGGGTCCACACCCTCTACTGGGAGGGCCTGCCCAACCCCCAGGCTCTGTTCCAGGCCCGGTAGCTGCGGCAGAAGGGAGGAATCTGGTAGTTCCCGCCAGAGGGGGAGGTGCTTCCCATTTGGCAGCAGCTTACCCTCAGGAGTAGGGACACAAAGCAGGCATTTAGGGCATCCTCAAAGGCAGCCCAGACCACAGGGCCGGGAGCAGCTCCAAGATCTCCTCCCTGAGAGGAAGGACAGATACCAACTCCTCCCCATGCTCATCCCCATCCCCCTGGATCCCTACCCTGGTCAGAGAACGGATGGGCGATCTAAGGGGCAGTGACCAGGAGTTTGTATGCCTGCCAGCCAGCAGCAGCTTGGAGAACGGAAGGGTTTTTCTGTTCACAGAAGTGAATCCTCCCAGCCAGAGAACAAGCTGTTAGCATTAGGAAGCTGCGCCTGGCTGGCTGTGGAGGGCCCTTCCCATTAGGAGAGGGACTATCCAGTTCAGTCGTGGGGGCGTCTGTTTGACCCAAGGAAGAGTAAATTGCGTGGACTCAGGTGCCACCATGTGCGGCCTCCCACCTCAAGCACGTCCCAGCAGGGCCGGGAACACGGGTCACTGTGGTCTCCAGTGCCTCAGGAACAGAAGAACAAACTTCAGCTGCTTGCTTTCCTCGCTCCTCTCTTGCCTCAGGCCTGGTCAGGAAGGCCAGGTGAGGAGGCAGGAAGAAGGCCTCCATCCCACTCTCCAGAGTAGCTGAGGTCTTTCCATTTCTCCTTGGCACACCTGCACTAGGCCTCCCAGCTCTCCTCCGAGGCCTGCAATTCCTCCCCATACTGGACATGTCCCTGCCCTTCTAGAATCCCTTCAGTGGTTTCCTTCTTGAATGGCTTACCGGTCCTTTGAGGGCTGACCCCAGCATGTATCTCCTGCCTGCAGGCTTGGCCTGTGCTGGTCTCTGCGACAAAATGCTCCCCTTCACTCTTTGAGGTTCGGTTGGCATAGTTAGCTGTGTTCTTTTGACCAGCACTAATCGCACATTTGAGAGTGGGTCTTCTCATTAGAACAGTGGTTCTCAACCTGTGGGCTGTGACCCCTTGAGGGTTGAATGACCCTTTCACAGGTCACAAGACCATCGGAAACAGATATTTCCATTATGATTCGTAACAGTAGCAAAATTCATTCACTTATGAAATAGCAACAACAATAGTGTTATGGTTGGGGCCACCACAACATGAGGAGCTGTATTAAAGGGTCACAGAAGTAGGAAGGTTGAGAGCCGCTGCACTGGACTGTGAGCTCTCTCTGAGGGCCAGTGCCTATGTCCTGGTCATCACTGATTTCTCACACCTGCCCAGAAGCTCCGAACAGACTAGGAAACTAGTGTCTGCATTTGCATGAGTGAACAAATGAATAACCCGATCACTTACAGGAGCCGTGTCCCACTGCAAAGAGATCCTTGTACTTTGGATTCCTGCAAAAGAATTGTGAACTCATTGGCACAGGAAACAGACATGGCCCTCCCACGGTCAAGGACATTCAAGGGCACTGGAGACTGACTCTACTGCAGATACCCACTGAAATTCCATAAGAATCCAGGTCCTATTTGTCCTCCTACTTTGTCACATGTCATACTCAGGTTGTAAAGTGCAACAAAAGGGCCATATGGCTCAGAACTTGGCACGCAGTGGCTGCTCTGGGGCCCTAGGTTCACTGCAATATCGGTACTCACCAGCAGAGGGCGGTGACGGCCAGGCGCTTGGCTTTGTCATTTTGAAACTTCCAGAGAGGCAGCAGCGTACCCTCCTGGTCCCTGTATTCATCAGCAGCATCCTCATAGTACTTAAAATCTTAAACACAAACAGACGCAGTCAGCCAGGAGCAGCCACTTTGTGGCAAATCGATACCTCCTTGGGCAATACAATGAACCTCTTTGTGTTTGGGGCTGGAAATAATAGAAGTACCATCTCAAAGCACTATTGTGAGGATATAGGTTGGGTTTAATATATGCAAAGTGCTTAGAAAAATGCCCGACACATAAGTTCTCCCGCAGATTAGTTGTTGGGGTAAATTACAGTAATGCATCCGTGTGTGTGGACAGAATCCCAGGTTGCATCCCTCATCCTTGAGCTTTTCAGTGCTTCGGGAACCCAGATCAGAGCAACCAGGCTTCAAGGGGTCAGCTGCCAGAGGCCAATTAATAGTTTTATTCATCCTACCTACCTCCTAGATCCCTAAAATACAGCTCACCTTTATTCTCACTGCCAAGCCTCACTGTAATGAAGCCACCTGGACATTCCTCCATGGGTTCCCAAGACTCAGCTTCATCCTCAACGTCGTCTCCCATTTTCACTAAGTTAGACAGAAGCCTCACTTTCCACTTACCTAACTAGGAAGCTGGGGAGCCTGGGCTGATCTCCTTCTACCCTTTCTTATACTTTCGTCCTGTCTTTTTAAATCCATTTTTTAAAAACACATAGCTACTACCTACATTGAGATCCTTAAACCCGTCACCTGGCTTTCATATCCTTCAAGCTGGCCTCCCTCCCTCCTCCTGTAACCTCCTTCAGTCCATGCTCTTCCAGAGCATGAGCAAACCCTCTCTTCACCACACCACCCTCCCCATACCACCAAAACTTCTCATGGCTCTCCTTGAACAAGGTTCTCTGGTCCGATCAAGGCTCCTGGCCACCCCCTCCACATCCTTTCTTGTGTTTCCCCGTGTTTTTCCATGTCTAGAACGCCTTGCCCCCCAGCCCCAGCTGACTCCTATTTGCTCTTTATCTGATTCAACATCCTCCTTTTCTATAGGGCCTTCATTTTCCTTTCTCTCCTTTGAAAATGGATTCTCAGTTGCAAGGCCACAGCATGTGCTGCTTATCAACTCTGTCAAGAGCGTTGCAGAGGAGGGTGACCTAACTGGGGGAGGGGGCAGGAGTGGGTCTGTGCACCAAAGGGTCTGTAACCTCTTAGCACTGTGTGTTACCCACGCTGGACTGGAACGTCTGGGCTCGAGTGATCCCCCAGCCTCGGCCTTCTGCGTAGCTGGTACTACAGGTATGTGCCACTACACTTTTTTCCACTATGTAGCTCAGGCTGGCCTGGAAGTCATGGTGATCCTCCTGTCTCAACCACTGGAATGCTGCAAGTTCAGGCATGAGCCACCATACCTGCACCTGCACCACCCCTGGCTCCTTCAAGTAGAGTTAATTTGTCCATTCCAGTCTTGCCTTTCCTCTACTGAGACATCCATCAGTCTTTCTGCCTGACTTCCACGCTCACAGCTCCTAGAGAGCAGGACCTACATTACATTCATCCCTGTGTCTCCAGTGCCTGGTGCAGGGACAGCCACAGAGACCCAAAGTCAGATGGGAAATGCTCCGTCTTCTTTCAAGCAGGATGGCCAATTAGAAGGAGCTTCCTAATTATGCACAGTCAGGGACACGCCCAGGCACCACCCAGACCCTCCCATCATGCCCCATACCTTGAGGCTGTCGCAGGACTACATCCAAACCTCAAAACAGTCTTGACACAAAAAAAGATTTGAGTGGTCAGAAAGATGTGAGCCTTGATCACATCAAGACTCCTGAGCTGGGGGGGAGCTTTGGAAATTCCTCATTTCAGAGCAGGATTAATTGGTAACACTTCTTTATTTTTATTTCTCCTTCATGATTACACTTTCCCAAGGGGAAAACACTGTGCAATTAAAAAAATCAAAGTTCAATGCATTTTTATGTGACCGTGTTCTTATAAATGAAAGCGGTTCACAAGGCCAATTTCTGCACGGATATTAATCAGGTTTGCGGCCCTGTGGCGGGCGCTTGCAGAGGCTGGGTCTCAGGAAGCCAAGCTGTGTGAGTGACAGGTTCATTCACAGCTGCTGTGTACTTTGACAGCTTTGGAAAGACTCGAGGTCGTTTTCCAGCCTCAACGATAACGAGGGGGCTTGTCTAGGCGGCTGGTCTTGGCAGCCTAAGTTTTGTGTCCCACGGGTGAGCAATGAGCATCAAGTCACCAAGAAGGGCCCGAGGCTGTCAGCAAAGGAGACCAGCCAGCAACATGGCGTTGCCAACTCTGGGGAGGCAGCTGCTCCACATCAATGCACAACCTCTTAGGGAAATCCAACCACTTGGGAATGCGCTGTTCATACCATGGGAAGGAGTCCATTTCCTTGTCACTATCAGGGACAACAGACTTTCCCAGGCTCCCAGGATTGAGGCATTTCTGAATCCAGTACTGGCTTCACCTCGTCACGAATTAATTGCTAGGACAGCTCTATTGAGTGTGTTCATTTGAAATGCCTCCTCCAGCTCAAAGGCTCTGTGGCCCAGTGGTGAAGTGGTTAGTCACCAGATCTACCAAGGGGCCTGTGTTCGAGTTCTGGTTCAGCCCTCATAGCTCCCGCTGGCTGTGGTTTTGGTCAAGAAGTAACATGTTAGCTTGGGTTTCTCATCTATCAAATGGGATAATAATGTTACATCCCAGGATGGCTGTTCGGAACACGTAAAGTGCTGTGCCCACATTGTACAGCACAGTGCCCGGCCCACAGGCCCACAGGCCCCGCACGGTGAGCTTTGGTGCTTGCTCTCCACTATTACAGCCCTCCCTTTGTGCCATCCCCTAGGATCGTCTGCCCAGGCATGGCGAAGCCTGTTCCACCCCATACTTCACCTCGGTCCTACTGCTGCCCCGTCCATCCTCCTCCAGCTCCTCTCTCCCTGACTCCCCTCTTTCCCAACAGCTGCTGTTTGGGGCCTCAGCCTGCTGCCCCTTGTCCCCAGAGTCAGTTCCTACTCATTCTCGCCACCAAGTCTCGCTCATGCCCTCCTCTGCTGAGCACACACTCCCCCTTCTACACCCTCTCACACAGGCCCTGCTTACCCCTGGCATCCAGTCCAGTGCTCCCTGAAGCCCTCCTGGACGTGTCCCATGCATCTCATATTTGTTTCTTATTTTTGTTTTTGTTTTTTCTAGACAGATTTTCTCTGTGTAGCCATGGTTGTCCTGGTATTCACTCTATAAACCAGGCTGGCCTTGAACTCAGAGATCCACCTGCCTCTGCCTCCTAAGTGCTGGGATTAAAGTGTGTGCCACCACTGACTATTTTTCTCTTCTTTAGGGGGCCCCAGAGAAGTTCCTCTCCTGTGAATTCTAGTGTTAGCATCTCCAAGCCAACTGAGTGCAGACTGGGACACAAGATCAAGACTAAATTTGGGTTCTCTTTGCCACTCACTAATCAGGCAGCTTCGGCCTTTGCTGCCATCTGCGGAGTCAGAGTGACCCAGGACAGTTGGGAAGGTGGCAGTAGATCACTCTTCTGCAGGTCATTTTTGCTACATGTCAGATCTCATCACTGCGCCCACTGTTTTTCACACCATCATTCACAGCATAAGTCTCACCTCTGCAGCGACACCCAGAGGAGGAGAGGAGGAGGTGGGTTTTTTTTTTTTTTTTTTTTTTTTTTTTTTTTTTTTTTTTGCTATTTTATTTCCCCTTCACAATAGGACTTAGTATGCGACACTCAAATACTAGTCTTTTGTGAAGGATTTTAAATTCTGAGACTGGCAAGTTGGCTCACAGTTAAGAGCACTTGAAGAGAACTTGAGTTTTGATTCCCAGTACCCATAAGGCAGCTCGTAAGCATCTGCAACACCAGTTCCAGGAGATCCATGCCCTCTTCTGGGCTCTGTGGGCATGGCACACATGTAGTTCACATTCAGACAGGCAGGCGAGAGTGCGTGCACACATACACACACACACACACACACGACACACACACACACACACCTAAAAATAATGAAAACCACTATCCCCTTAAGTCTCACCTTGAGCAACATCATCATATGTATTTTGGTTGACCATTCGCTCCACAATTTTAGCAGCTTGGGTCACTTTGGTGATATCATCACTCTGTGGGATACAAAAGTCACAAGGCCTCATCAGTTAGTGCCCACCCGGCAAGGTCATATGCCCTGAGCCACAGCCCAGATTTGCCACTGGTTCAGCAATATAACCCTGTGGTTTACCTATCCCAAAGGGCTCAGAAACGGCTCACAGCCAGGTTTCCCACCGTGACCACATTCTAGGAGCCTTTCCTCACGGGTGCACAAGGACACCGGGGATGCATCTGGTCCCAGCTGCTGTTCACTCTTCCATCCAGTTGGTTTTGGAAAAGGCATTAACAGAGCCCAGGAAGGCATCAGAAGGCAGAGCACTCAAGGACCTGTTAGAGGCTTTGGTGGAGGCAGAGAGGCTTTCTCAGTGCAGGGAATGACTGATTCCCATGAAAGGTCTCATGGACCCTCCAGCCCAAACTCCTTATTTAGTCTCAGGCTGAGGAGTCACAGAGGCCCAAACAGGGAGAGATAAGTTTCAGGTGGAATGCAAGGCAGATCTGAGCCTGCTAACCCAGGGCCCTTTCCAGACCACAGACAAAGCAGAAGATTCCACTCTGGAAAATAACTCCTTCTGAATGAAGTAGCAACTTCGATAAACACACAAAGTAAACTGCTTGGCAAGAAAAGCATCAAGTGGGGGAGAGATGATAGTTCAGGAGGTCAGAGCACTTATTGCTCTGGCCCAAGACTGGAGTTCCATTCCTAGTACACATTCTGGGTAGCTCACAACAGCTCCAGAGGGATCAGTGGCTCGGGACTCCAAGGACTCCGCATCCCTGTGCATATAACCCTTTCTCCCCTCCCCCACACAATTAAAAATACTAAAAAATAAGTCTTTACCAAAGAAAAGAACAAAGAGTTTGGGTGAGTGGCAGGAGGGGAACAAGCTAAGTGTATATCCAGAGTGACCATGGGTTGAACATGTGGATCCTGGAGATCAGCACTGCTGGGAGAGGCCACATTGGCTGTGATTAAGAGACTGGGTTCTGGGGCTGGCAAGACTGCTCAGTGGGTAGAGCCTGACGATCTGAGGTCATCCTCAGGACTCACATGGTGGAAGGAGAGAAACGATTCCCACAATTTGACTTCTGACTTCCACACATGCAGTGAGACATTCTTTCCACAAATTAAATAAATAAAATCTCAGAAAAACCTTAAAAAGGGACAAGATTCTAGATCACATGGATGTGTAATTCTTTCCTAGTTGGATGCAGCCCTGAGCAAGTTACTTTGATTCTCTGAGTCACAGAGTCCTTGTGACAAAGGCCTAGGCAGCCTCTCCTTCAGAGACCACTGTGGGGAGTAAACACAACAATGCACATGTTGATTAACTCCATTCCTGGTAGCAGAGCAAACAGTTGAGTGCTGGGGGCTTACACATTGGCATCCGGGAAATGGCTCTTTGAGGGCCCTTCACTGCTCTTCAGACTGACTCTATTTATCTTAGAAAACTGGGCAAGGAGGGCAGACGTTGGATTCTGTAAGTATGGTGCTCAGAGTCCACCTGTTCCCAGACGCCCCTCCCACTCCTGATCCAAAGCACAGCCTCTCCTTTCTCAGCTTCCAGGCACTTGACTCTCCTGATGTGAGTCAACGCTTGCTGTGGACCCCAGCTTCCCTGGCTCGGCTACCTACAATCTGAACTCTTTCCTCTGGCCACAAGGAACTACATACCTGAAGATGACCCCTCTAGTCTGCACAACAGTACCTCGTTTCCCCACGTCAACACTTCCTACAGCAATCTCTTCCAAGCTCCACCAGCCTTACTGTGGCACATCACTAACAGTGCTAGTGCTAGTACTGTGTTTACGCATCATTGTGGATTTGCTCAACAATCTTGCAAAGCAGGATGTCATTAAGATGGCTTTGCACTGGGGGAAACTGAGGCTTCAGAAAGCTCCAGCTCATAGTATCAAAGCCAGACTCGAAGCACTAGTCTGGACGTCAGAGTCCACGCTCTTGTCCCTTCTCAGTCTGACTACACTGTCCTTGTCCTGGGAGATGCAGGAGCCTAGATGTTCTCAGGAAGAGTCCAGGGGGCTGCTACCTCCATTGTTCTAGACGCCATGCTCCTGGAGCAGCCACATCTGTTCATGGGTTCCCACTGAACTTGTGGCTTCTGATCCCATTTCCCCGGGCCTGCCAAGTCTTTCAGACCAAACAAGCTTGCATTGGTTTTTGTGTTTTCAGTCAAGTCACTAATGAGCCTGAGACCTGAGCTCACTAATGGAGACCTTCTCACGGGGTATCATGAACTTATTCTCTTCTCTCCCTGCCCACACCTGAGCTTTTTACCAACCCAAACAGACAGAGATCTTTGAGGAAATGGCAATTCTCTGCTCAAACTTTAGGCCTGGGCAAAGGAGAAGG
Source organism: Peromyscus leucopus (assembly GCF_004664715.2). Lineage (NCBI taxonomy): Eukaryota > Metazoa > Chordata > Mammalia > Rodentia > Cricetidae > Peromyscus > Peromyscus leucopus. The sequence continues at coordinate 53,381,847 of NC_051064.1, read as the reverse complement.
TGCTGCCGTCTTTTCTGTTCTACAGACCGCCTGGCTCAGTGCTTGGTATTCCCAGCAGGAACTGAACTCATCTTGGGAGAGAGTTCTTACCAAGGTGCTCACCCAGGAACGGGTGTACATTACACCCCAGTGTCCTGTCTCACTGTGGCTTCTTGGCCTAGAGGACCAGTGTTGTGGAACATTAGCTTAAGATGTGTTACATTCATTTAAGCTGTGGAATATTTGTTTAATGATGCAAAGATGTTTTGAATTCTTTTATGTGCATTTGTTTAACTCTGTAAAGCTGTGTTACTGTGCCTGCCTAAAACACCTGATTGGTCCAATAAAGAGCTGAATGGCCAATAGATAGGCAGAAGAGGGATAGGCGGGGCTGCTAGGCAGAGAGAGTAAATAGAGAAAAGAATGAGAAGAGGGGAGCAAAAAAGGAGAAAAGGAGGAGAGGAGGATGCCGAGGGCTAGCCACACAGCCACACAGCCACAGCCACACAGCCACACAGCCACACAGCCACACAGCCAGACACAGGATAGGAAGGAAAGAAAAGATGTACAGAAATAGAAGAGGGAAAAGCCCAGAGGCAAAAGATAGATGGATAATTTAAGTTAAGAAAATCTGACTAGAAATAAGCCAAGGTAAGGCCGGGCTTTATAAGAAAGAATAAGTCTTCGTGCGATTATTTGGGAGCTGGGTGGCGGCCCCTTAAAGAGCAAAGAGTAAAAAGGGTTTTTTTTAAAAAGCCCTACAGATCAGAATCTGCCTGTATCCCTGTTCTCCACATCAGTAAAGCTGGAAGAACCCAGTGTGACAGGGAGTGTTAGACATCATCTTGGGCAGACGTTAGGTTCCAAATCAGTTTTCAGTCTCAGCCACAGAGAGTCTTCTCCTGGTTTCAGGTCTTGATGATTCTAGTTGGAGTTTCTGCCACTGTGGGTTCCAGCAGAGCCAATAGCCCAAACTCTGACAGGTCTTCACAATGAGCCTAACCCAGGCCAGAGCCTCCTCTGACATCTATATGCTCTGAGGAATGGTGTAAGGGAGCTGAGGATACCCACACAGCCCTCAAGGCAGGGCGCTATCCCACCCTGAGACTGCGTACTGGGCATGGCCATGATCATTCAGTGTTTGATCAGTGATTCAAAGAAACCGAAAGATAGTGTCTATTAAGTCATAGCAATGGCCCCTCAAACTTCCCTTCAAATATGACATCAGGGTCATGGAACAGAACTAAGAGGACACGGGCACAGCTGGGATAAAGGAAACAGTTCTTCTTTAAACTGAGCTGGGTTTTCCGGTGGTTAGAGAGGAGCAAGCAGAGCCACTTCCGAGTGAGGTGCCCTGGGCGCTCTCCAAAGTGCTGAAACCAGCCCCTAGCTACTGGTGACCCTCTTCCAAAGCAGGTCACACCCGTAGGATCTCCACTCTGGGGCTCCATCTCCTGACCCAGTTTTCTCTCTGCTACAGGAATAAATGAGGTTCTCCAGCACCTCCTGTGGTGATCCCCGCTGTGGCCATTGCCCCATGGTTATATCACTTTATTCTCTATTGATCCCTAAACGCCTGCAGGCTGCACTCTTCCAAGTCCCCACCATGGTCTTTCTAAAACTCCCGCTTGGCTCCTTATGGTGAGTCCAACTCTAGGTGGCTACATCCATTGACCTGATGGTGACGGCATCTGGGATGATTGTGGGCTGGCTCCTGGCCCTGCAGACTCACTGACCTGGTTTCACTTCAGTTGCTGTGATAAAAATACCTTGACAAAAGCAACTTAGGGGAATAATGGTTTATTTCAGCTCAGAATTCCAGGTCACAGTACATCATAGTGGGCAGTTCAAGGCAGCAAGAACTGGAGACAACTAGTTGCTTCACAGTCAGGGGAAAGAGAGGATGAATGAATGCCTGCCTAACACCCGCTCACTATCTCCACTCCAAACCTAGGGAATAGCGCCACCTACAGTGGGCCGGGTCTTCCCTTGTCAATTAATGTAATCAAGACAACCCCCACAGACACGCCCAAAGGCCAATCAGATCTACACAGTCCCCTTGAGACCTCTTCCCAGTGACTCTGGATCGTGTCACACTGACTATTAACATGAGCCATCTCACTCACTCTGACTGCCAGACGTGATTAAATCACAGACTGAAGGCAGAAGAACCTGACTCGCCCTAAACTCAGGAGGGCACCTTATCCTTAGATCCCACCCCTCCACAGCAGACGCATAACGTTCCTGCGATGCAGAGAGCACAGACTTTTCAAGAAAGTCTGTCCTAGGCCAGCGATTCCCAAACCCTTCTGACCTTCAGAATACCGATTGGGGGAAGATGTGGACTGCCTGGGACAATTCAAGCTGTCATTACATCTTCTCCTGAGGTAAGAAATTACCCACACCTCAGTGTCAGCCTTCCCCCTGAGCATCCGTGAAGCCCTTTTACAGAGCCAAGCTTCCATCTACCTACAGCCCAAGGCCCCACTCAGACACTCTGTGACAGAGCTGTAGACACCCCCACCGAACCTGGGACTCCATAGATGTCAGTTTTCTCATGGCCATCTTCTCTGTTTTCTTAGCCACTGGAGTCTTGGTCTTCTCCTTCTCTTTGGTCTTTTCCAGTTTCTCAAGCTCATCTACATAGGCATCATAGATTTCCCACTAGGCAAGAGCGAGACAAGAGAGTCACCACAGGGCAGAGCTTTCACTCGGCCAGCTCTTCAGCCTGCAGGAGTTGGTCGTGTTAAACCCTGTCAAGTGTCTCCACAGCACCCTCTAATCATTGTAATTACATGTTCAAAGTCTGTCTTCCCCGCTAATCACCCACTCTAAAAGCGGAAGGAAGGAGTTTCCAGGGCTCCTCTGGGCTAGGTTCCCATCCACCCTGAAGCACGGGGTCTGAATCTCAAGCTGGAGATCCATGAATATTGTTCTAGGTTTCAACCCCCAACAGGAAGACAAAATGTGCAACCACCAGGTAACTAATAGTTTGTTAGAAACTTCTAAAACTGAATTAAGAAATATGTTTTTTTTTTTTTTTTTAATCTTCCTCAGGTTGGTGAGATAGCTCAGAGATTAAAGACTTTTTCCAGCAAGTCCGATGACCAGAGTGCAATACCTGGGACCCATATGGTGGAAAGAAAACTGACTTCTGAAAGCTGTCCTCTGACCTCTATGCACAGCACAGAGAGAGAGAGAGAGAGAGAGAGAAGAGAGAGAGAGAGAGAGAGAGAGAGAGAGAGAGAGAGAATGAAAAAATGTCTGCCTCCATGGAAACAGGATAAACGTATTGGCTCAAGCGGGCCATCTACTTGACTGCCCGCATCTCAAGATTAGAAGGAAATACATAAGCATCCTGCCAACTGGACCTGAAGAAAGGAAAGCCTTTCACCGAGGGCTGGAGCAGAAGCAGCGGCAAGGCTCTAGGGCTGGGCAAATGCAGCAGATCACACAGAGTGCCTCCCAGACTGGGCAGTCACTGCCACCTGGAGGCCAGATAGGTACACCTTACACGTGAAAATCCCACACAGGCCAGTGTGCATTTCAGCATTTGTTATCTCATTCAGAGCCCTCCAACACCTCTGTGGGCAGCTTATCATCCTTTATTGACAAAGAAAGAAACAGAAGGATTAAGAAAGAAGCGAAGCATACTATGCCCACAGTAGGAATAGCAGAGCTCAGGCCTGATCCTAGCACCAGATCCTGTCCAAGTTAGCATGGCCAGCGGGGAGGGCTTAATGGGAAAGAGAAGGGTCTGCAAGAATACAAAATGACTGTGAAGGCAGTCAGAATGCTGGCACTTTAAAGCCAGTCACAGGGTGCCACAGGCTCCCGAGAGTCCATGGGAACAAGCATTCTACCATGTTCTGGGGAAGGCTCCAGAAGCCATGCCTCAGCATGGACAGCCTTGCCCTGGAGGCATGTGGCTGGTCCAGAGCTCATACTGGAGACCTGTTGTGATGTGCCCAGTGCTCAGGACTGATAGCTCAGGATGGTGTGCAGCGGGGTGGATGGGTAATTAAGGCACACTGGCAGAGGACTCGAGCCTTGCCAGACCCCTCCTCTGCTGAGCATTTCGGGATGCCTGGGAGTGCAGATGGAGACAGGATCTTACCTGATTGGCTGTGGCTGAGAAGTTTGTTCTCGGTGGAGGCTCCATCTGACATTCCCGATCCTACAGAACAGGGACAACAGACAGGAGAGCCACAGATGGTCTCACACACCCCCCTCACTCAGCCCAACAGCACCTCTTTAGGAGAAGCATTTTAGTTGGAGCTGAGGAAGGAACAGAACAGAACTAGGGAAGGAAAGCAGAGCCTGGTGAAAGACTGAATTGTTCAAATCCCACGTTTGGTTTTTCATTCTGGCCTCTGTCAGTTGCCTAACCCAGAGAGCAAAGACAGTGATGATCAATCACGACGGTTTTCAATCAAGGAAAGGCCCAGGTGCGGGATGGACAGACTTATAAGAGGCCAGCCTCCAGACACGATGCCGAGCAGCTCCAGACACGATGCACAGAGGCCAGCCTCCAGACACGATGCACAGAGGCCAGCCTCCAGACACGATGCACAGAGGCCAGCCTCCCACAAGGTCCAGGGCTAATGCCCCTTACAAGAGAAGGCCTCTCCCCAGTAATGGGGTCTCCAGCGTGCAAGTTGCTCCCTCCCCACTACGTATCACCCTGACTGTCCGGCATCAGCCTAAGGACTACGCAGGGTGGCGAGAATCCATCATAGAAGAACTACTGTAGAACATTCGTGTGAGTGTACCGCACCTAAAACCCTGTCAGGTTCTCTCTCTCAGCCTGGTTCTCAGGATCCTTCACAGTCAGGGAACGTTCTAGTTTTTCCAGCTGATCTGCCACAGAGACCATCAACTTCTGTTACATTCTTTCAAGACTCCCCATGCCCGTGGCACACTGCGGTCTTGGTTTCTACTCTCTCTTCCCAGGCTAGCCCAGGTTTCAGCCTCTCAGTGGAGTCGAGGGTCCTAGCCTTTTTCTGGCTGATTAGATTTCTTACAGGGACTTGAATGCATGTTCCAGTTCTCCTTGGAAAGAGAAACTGTGGTCTTTCCTGTCCCCGCTGCCAAGCTCAGGCCTGCAAGGACTGGTCTCAGGCCTGTGTCTACCTTGCCATTGCAGAGCAGAGTCTCAAAGTAAAAGGGTGTAGTGGAAAATCTACCCGGAGGGGGTTGTTGGAGGTCTGTGGAGGGGGATCTACCCGGAGGGGGTTGGTGGAGGTCTGTGGAGGGGGATCTACCCGGAGGGGGTTGTTGGAGGTCTGTGGAGGTCTGTGGTGGGGGATCTACGGGGGGGGGGTTGTTGGAGGTCTGTAGAGGTCTGTGGAGGTCTGTGGTGGGGGATCTACCCGGAGGGGGTTGTTGAAGGTCTGTGATGCTCTCTCGCTGAAGTTGAACTGGTTGGTGAGTTTCCGCTCCTTGGGCTGCACAGGTGCCATAAACTCTTCTTCCACCACCTTTTCAGTCGTCTGGAAATAAATCAGGAGGGCCAGAGCTTCACTGGGAGGGAGACAGTGGGCCATCCATCAGGAGTCAGGGGAAGGAAGCCCCGGCCAGGTGGGGTGGGGGCAGGCGAGAGGATGCTGCCAGAAACCTTGGCCATACAGCATCTACTCCACTCTTTCCTCCCCAGGTCACCCCAAAGCCTCCATCCACGGCTGCCCTGGAACGGTGGGGACAAAGAGCAGCCCCACCCGCACCTCAGCTGCGGCAGGTACATCTGTTTGACTGCCAGCTTCAGTCTCTGCCTCTTTGGGTTCTTCATCCTCTTCAAGGACTTCTGTTTCTGAAGTCACCACCTTAGCAGACTCCTGTGACCCTTGACAGGATATTGCTAATGAGTTCAGGGTCCAAGATGGCTCAGTCAGTCCCTGGCAGGGAGGATCATCTTCCTGCCTGTCAGACCCTGCTTGTCCCCTGGGCTCTCCGTGACCTGGGTTAGCTCCCAGGCCCGTCCAGGACAGCTTGCAGTTGGACACCATGAAAGCAGCGGTCTTGCAAAGCCCTGGAGGGACCGCAGGCCACCCACAGCCCTACCTGCCGCCAGCTCGGCTCGGTAATGCTGGCGCCGTCCTTCATCCGAGTCCTTGGGAATCAGGTTCCCCACCTGGCTGAAGTGAACGGCCATTTGGTTCACAAAACCAATGGCTTTATATGTGCCTTCCTGAAAAGAGAGAGACTAAATCACACCAGGGACCCCACGAAGGGCTGGTGTCAGAACGCAGTCTGCCTTAGTTCTCCAGGGCAGCGTTCTCAACCTTCCTAATGCTTCGGCCCTTGAATACAGTCCCTCAAGCTGTGCTGACCCCTAACCACACAATTATGTTCATTGCTACTTCACAGCTGTAATTTTGCTACTGTCATGAATCATGATGTAAATCGCTATGTTTTTCTATGGTCTTAGGTGACCCCTGGGAAAGGGTTGTTTGCTCCCAAAGGGGTCGCAACCCACAGATTGAGGACCATTGCTCTAAAGTCAGCAGTCACCTTGAGTAAAGGAACTATAACTCCCAATCCTTAATGTTTTCACTGAATTTCTGCTTAAAGAAGAAAAGACAAATAAAATAAGCTTTTTTTAAGTTCTCATCAAAGACTTGTTTAAAAAATCAATTTTGGGGGATGGGGTGGGGGCCAGTCTGACTATGTAGCCCGCACTGGTGTGCGTCACCACACTCAGCCCCAAAGACTTATTTTTAAATATTCTCTGCTTCCAATCTGAAGTGGCCCACATTTACCCATCACTGGTTCAGGTGCCTCGTCGCCCACATTCAGGCCAAGGGACCCCAGTTTACCCTCCTCACCTTGGGCAGGTCAGACATGATTGTCCAACATGCCTGGCATGGCCCTGCTGTGCCGCTTTAGTGGATGTCAGAGGGAACAGAACACCAGAGACAACCAGGCCTCTGGTCCCCCTATTTCTTCTATCCAAGAGGACCACAGAGGGCCAGAGAAAGTTTAGGTTTGGCACTTGTCCAGGTCACATAGCAGATGAGAAGCAGAACTGGGCTTCAAGCCCAGGAAACCGTATTTATTCGTTCAACAAATAATTTTTGAGCAGCTACAACGTGCCAAGTATTTTCTAGGTGCCCAGGATATAAAGCTGAGCAACAACAGACCCAGTTCCTGCTTTTGCAAGGCCCATGGTCTGGAGTTCCTGTGGACATCTTGTTGATTAGCCTCCTAGCAACCCCAAAAGTGGAGCTGGAGACGAGGCCCCCTCCCTTCTTTTAAAACAGTTCTGTTCAACCATTTCACATCATGTGGAAAATAATTATATTTGTATGGCACCCTGAGATAAAAAAAATCTTACTGTGCAGTGGGGGCACATGACTTTAATCCCAGCACTCCAGAGGCAGAGGCAGGAGGATCTCTAAGTTTGAGGCCAGCCTGTTCTACAGAGTGAGTTTTAGGACAGCCAGGGCTACACAAAGAAACCCTGTCTTAAAAAACAAAAAGAACAACAAAAAAAGAAAAGAAAAGAAAAGAAAAAAAAACAGGTGGTGGTGGTGGTGGTGGTACACGCCTTTAATCCCAGGACTCAGGAGGCAGAGGCAGGTGGATCTCTGTGAGTTCAAGGCGAGCCTGGGCTATAGAGCGAGATCCAGAACAGGCACCAAAACTACACAGAGAAACCCTGACTCAAAAAACAAAAACAAACAAACAAACAACAACAAACAAAAAACAAAAACAAAGTCACTATGAAGTCCTTCCTCTCTGTAACTCAGATGGATGGTGGACAGAAAAGTAGTTAAAAGCATGGTCTTTGGTGGCAGAACTGGATTCAAATCCTTAGTCTGCTCCTTATTATCTTCATGACCTTATCTTAAACCCCCAGGCCCCAGTATCTTTCTTCTATCAAATAAAATAATGATATCCAATTTTCCAGGTAGTGTAAGTGTTGACAGTAAAGGAAGTGGTCCATTAACACAATGCTGAATACATATTAAGTGCCCAGTATTAATGTTCAATAAGACAGTAACTGACTGTATGATGGAGGTCCCCATAAGAATGAGTGATCCACCCTGTTTCCTCTAAGACTTCACCTCCATCTGTCCTCAATGCTGACTGGGAACTTTCTCTTCAATTTAGGGATGGAATTTAGATTCTTTAGCACAACAAGAGAAAGTAGCAGCTTTGGGACCTAAAATTGGACCTCTAGGACCAACAATGTAGAGACAGCTGTGTGGGAGAATGTTCGGCAGGCCAAAGAGATACTGAAGGCATAAATAAGGTGAGCTTTCCTGGGAGCCAGCTGGCAGTTCACTCAAAGGAAGAGTAAGAAGAGGACATTGAAATGGAAAGGTAACACTCGCTCTGTAATACACTTGCCGCAGTCAGACCACTGAGTCCTGGCGGGCCCCTATTTCTAATGTCAAGACAGGAGACAGGAAGGCATACCACTGTCCAGCATGATTTCAGGGAGTGAAAGGCGGCTCCCCTCCAACCTCTCTAAACTGTCCAAGGGTGGAGGGGGAGTCATTAGTGAAACTCTTGAATAGCATCTTTTGGGAAACACATCTGGATTTGCTTCAACATCTTTGTGGAGGGGTCTACTACACAATCTGAATAAGAAGCAGTATGTTCATGAAATTTTTCACAAGACATACACAGATGTTCATTACTTAGCAGCATTATTTAGAATTGCCCAAAGAAGAAACAATACAAATGTCCATCAATGGAAAGATAAAGAAAATGCAGCATATTCACGGAATGAAATATTACTTGGCGATAAGAAGACATGGAGTATTGACATATGCTGTAACATGGATGAATTGAAAACATCACGCTGAATGAAAGAAGCCAGTCACAAAAGATTAGGAATTACAGGATCCATCTCCTCACACGTCCAGAATAGGCAAATCTAGAGATAAAAAATAACCCAGTACTTCCCAGGGCTAGAGGAGGTGGAGGGTTGAGTATGAGGCATGGCATTTCCTATGGAGGAGATGTTCTAGCCTGGCATGGTGGTGCACACCTGTAATCCCAGCACTCAGGAGTGAAGGCAGGAGGACCAGGAATTCAGGGTCACACTCGGCTACCCAACAAGCTCAAGGTCAGCTCGGACTGCACGAGATTTGGTCTCTAAGAAGCAAAACGAGGACAAAGGTGTCTGGAAATGGGTTGTGTTAGAGTTGTACAGTCTGTGAATAAGCTGAAGTCATCACTGTAAGGTTTAAATGGGCAGATTCCAGGGTGTGTAAACTGTGTCTCCACAGACCCATCTTTAAAACAAAGAAGTCAAGCTGGTGACACACACCTGTACACCCAGAACTCGAGAGTCCGAGATGCTCCCAGGATGGCAGATTTGAGGTCATCTTGGGCTGTATGGTGAGACCCTGTCCCAAAGACTAAACAAATAAAAAGCTGGGTGTCCTTCTTCCTGGAAAAGGACATGGGATGGAAGGAGGTTTGCTTTCCACCATTTTTGAATATTTTGAAACTTGTACTATGGGTTTCTGTTATATATTCAAAATTCTCCCCACTCCCGTGTATGTGTGTGTGTGTGTGTGTGTGTGTGTGTGTGTGTGTGTGTGTGTGTAAAAGTTTGTTGGCTGAGACAGGGTCTGTCACCTGGACGCCTCCTAGGCTGGCCTCAGACTTGCAGTGATCTTCCTGCTTCTGCTGCCCAAGTGCTGGGATCAGTGTTAGCCACTACACCTGGCAAAAATTGTTGAAAAGAAGCAATACCCCCTTGCCTGGAGTCAGACAACCTAGCTCAAATCTCGCTTTGAACACAGGTTGCATGACTTTTGCCATTTGTTGGGTTTTTTTAGATTTTTTTTTCTTTTTCATTTTTAAGGATCCCCTGGAACTAGAGTTACAGACAGTTATGAGCTGCCATGTGGGTGCTGGGAATTAAACCTAGGTCCTTTGGAAGAACAGCCAGTGCTCTTAATCCCTGAGCCATCTCTCCAGCCCTTGCCATTTGTTTTATGTAATTTAATATCAGAATCAAAAAAAAAAAAAGAAAATAATAGTTTCTATAACAAAGAAGCATGAGGGTTGTCTGTGGCGTTCTACATAAAAACACTTCATACAGGAGCTGACACTGGCGCACAGTAGGAGCGGAGCTAAAACGTGAAAGAAGAAACAGAGGCCTGGCTTCCACTTTGGCTCAAAAGTGCTCAGAAAAACTCTCCAGTCCCTCGGGCGCTGACCCTGCTGTGCTTAGACCACAGTGTTGTCTCTTACGAAGCCCTGCTGCAGGCTGTCTCCTAAGAACTTGCTCACACCGTGGTTACTGACGATGGCCCTGGGAGTCATCTATCTGCCTGCCCCGGCTGGCTAGCATGGCAAGAGACTCTGTGCCCAGAGCCTGCCGGAATTCCTCTTGGATGGGAAGGTCCTGTGTGGGTGTGAGGCCAACATCTCAGAGAGGACTCTGTTCTACAAGTGTCTGGCTGGAGGAAAAGCTAAGCTTCTAAAGATCCAATCACTTGCGTTGGTGGAAAATGTATTTTGTGTGTTGAAAATATTGGAAAAATCATTTTCTAACCAAATGCTTCAATATTCTTAAAAATAAAAACATACTGAAAAGCTGGAAATGTAGCTCAGTGGTAGAGCGCTTGATCAGTATGAGCAAAACTCTAGATTTAATGATTCAGTCACCAGCACCACAAGAAAAAAAACTCCTCCTCAGGGTTCTGAAGGCTCTGCAATTAGCAAGACTTCCAGGGAGATGCACTAGGACACTTCAAAGGGTCCTGCAAGATGGCTTAGCAGACAGGTCCCTGCTGCCAGGCCTGACAACCTCAGTTTGATCCCTCAGCTCCACAGGGTGGAAAGAGGAGCAATTCTGGAAGGTTGTCCTCTGACCTCTGACCTCCACATGCACACTGTAACCCTGTCTCCTCTCCCTCCCTTTTCTCTTTTGTGAACATGTGTATTCTCTCTCTCTCTCTCTCTCTCTCTCTCTCTCTCTCTCTCTCTCTCTCTCTCTCTCTCTCTCCCTCTCTCCCTCTCTCCCTCTCTCCCTCTCTCCCTCCCTCCCTCCTCCAAATAAAATGTACTAAAATTAAAAAAAAATTCAAACATCTCTGGAGCACTCCATGTAAAATCCCAGATTTCTAGCCAAGGACCTCAGTTTACAAAGTGACCTCGTAAATTGGCCAGGAGCCTTCTACAATGTGCCTAGCCATTGTTGCTTCAAGGAGACATCAAGGCCCTGCCCAGGAGGGGGTGACTTACTTTGAAGCTGTACCTGACAATATTCTGGGGTGCATGTGGGTTGTTGGCTGTCAGGATGCGAGTGAACTCCTCCTTTAACTCCTGAGGGAAAAGAAACACCAAGAGGATCATGCATAAAGCTCCCCCTCCCATTGCCTCTGAGGCTTGGGATCCCCAGGGTGCCTGTAAGCTCTGCATAGGCTTCTAAGCTGCACTATGGAAGAGCCCACATCTGAAGCAGGAGGCAACAAAATGAGCAAGGATAGGAGTTTGCTCACTCACTGCATCAGTCAACTCCAGCTGGTCAGGGGGTCGAACTGTGGCTCTGGATTGGGACCATTCATCAGTTCCGTCTCCCACGTCAGTCCCTGAATCTTCATCCTTAACAAAAACACAACCAGTCAGGAGTGCCCAATCTGCTTGAACAAGCAAGTGATGCTGCAGGAAGCCCCTCTATTCACAAGCCCTCCCTGAAGCCAAGTTCTGCCTATTGTGTACAGAATATGAAACGCCAACAGACCACTCTTGGAAGGCTCCAAAGAAACTGTCTATGCTTGGGCTCTCAGAACCTGGAAGAGCACAGCCACCTCTATCCTGGGGTCAGGCCTCACCTGAAACACTGTTGTGGGCCTTTGTCCCCAGCAGGGCATCAGAAGCACCAGCTCTTCCTACTGCCTTCCACAAAGCCTAGAAGCTGAAGTCCATGACCAGCTGCCAAAGACTTTTATGCAACGTGCTTAGACAGCCAGAGAGCCCAGACTGTTCTGAAATCGCTGCTATCCAAATTTGTACTTGGCCTTCCAATCTGCCACATCAAGGTTACTTTTTTAAAAGATGACTCTTAAAACAAATACTGTCTTGTACTTTGCTCCTTTAAGTCAAAAAGAGTCAAAGTCAAGGATAGAAGTTCTGCATTGCTGGACAGAGTGTTAAATGCCTTGCCAAAGTGGCCATGGGGTATTTGAAATATTTGCTCATCTTTACTAATAACCAAAGACATTTGAAACAAAGCAATATTTTTTTCTTCCACAATAAAACTGGAAAACAACAAGAGTCTTCAGGGTGGAAGGTAGACTCCCAGAAATGGGCACAGCCTTCCTAAAGCGTAATGTGGAAATATTTACCCAAGTTACCTATAACTGTTTATGTTCTTAGACTCAAATATTTATGTGTAGGAATTTACAATAAGAAAATAACCAGCCAGGCAGTGATGGTACATGCCTTTAATCTCAGCACTTGGGAGGCAGAGGCAGGCAGATCTCTGTGAGTTCAAGGCCAGCTTGGTCTACAAAACAAAATCCAGGACAGCCAGAGCTGTTACACAGAGAAACCCTGTCTCAAAAATAAAAAGAAAAGAAAAGAAAAGAACCAAAGCCATGCCTAAAGACACAGGTAACTGCATATTGGTCATAACAGTGAAAAAGAGGAAATGTTTACGTCTTTCCTCTAAAGAGAGGCATGGTGGAACACATTATGGTGTGGCCTTAAGGGACATATGATTAAATTATGCAATAATTTCAAATGATATAATAAAAGTATATTAGCAATGGAAAGTACCCTAAATAGTATGTGAAAAACAGGCCATAAAATAATACATACTGTTTTATTTTACACACACACACACACACACACACACACACACACACACACACACATATCCTTTTATGTACATAAAAATACCTAGGAGGATATAACATTGCATGTTAAATAAAAGGTTACCCTAGGGTAGTAGCTCAAGCATCATTTTAAAGTTCTTCTAGCTTGTTCAAATTATCCAGAAATATATGAATAGTATTCTTAATAGACAGAATGCCACTAACATCTTGTTTGGTGGCTGGTGGTCTCAGCACTTACTCTTTTCCTGGCTCCTCTGGTCGCACCGATACTCTAAAGGGAGAATAAAAACAGAAGGTGAGTCACAGTGAAACGGCACAGGAGAGGCATGAATCACACCACAAGGCGGCCCCTGCCCAAGGCCTCTGCAGCAGAGGGTTGTGAGCTCCCAGCTCTCAGGAACCATTCTGGGGTCACTTTCAATGGCAGCAGGTGCTTCTTGGTTAAGTCAAGGAGGTTCTGTGTCTGAGGCAAACCTGTTTTACCATCATCACAACTAGCCCGTGAAGAGTCACCCAGGACCCTTAGCACTGGGAATTTCTTACTTGTAACTAGTCCAACAAGTATATTTTTAAAATAATTTATTTAATTTTATTTTATGTGCATTGGTGTGAGGGTGTCAGATTCCCTGGAACTGGAATTACAGACAGTTGTGAGCTGCCATGCTGTGAATTGAACCCAGGTCCTCTGGAAGAGCAGCCAGTGCTCTTAATCACTGAGCCATCTCTCCAGCCCCCAACAAATATTTTTAAAGTATATGCTAAAAGCTGAGGATGGAGCTAGGTTGGCAGAATGTTAGCTGCTATACACAAAACTCTGGATTCACTTCTTAATAACACATAAAACCAGGATTGGTGGGCCAATGAGATGGCTCAGTGAGTAAAGGCACTTATTTATAGGACTGGTGACCTGAGGAACTCTAGTAACTCTAGTTCTAGGGGACCCAACACCTTTTCTGACCTCTGAGGGCACCAGGCACACACATGGTGCACAGACATGTATGTAGACAAAATATCCATACACAAAGTAAATAAAAGAAAAATGTCATGTTCCCAAGAGCATATAGTTTTAGTCTTCCCAAAGTTCACATGTTGAAGGCTTGGTCCCCAGGTTGGGTACTGGGAAGCAATAGGACCTCTAAGAGATGAGTCCTAGTTGGAAGCCCTTGGGATATTGAGGGCACGCCTTCGGAAGGCATTAGGGTAGTGGTCTAACTTTGTGGTTCTTATCGAGAATGCTTATAGAAGGAGCAAGCCTGGCACCTCCTTCTGAGATCCTTCCTCCTGTGCTAGCTCTGCTGTGTGGTCCTCTCCTCAGCAGATCTGATGCAGAAGCAATGCCCTTGAGTCCCTCCAGAACCGTGAGCTAAAATAAACCTCTTTTCTAGCCAGGTGGTGGTGGCACATGCCTTTAATCCCAGAGTGAGTTCCAGGACAGGCTCCAAAGCTACATAGAGAAACCCTCTCTCAAAATAACCAAACAACAACAACAACAAAACCCTCTTTTTTTCAAACACTGCCCCCAGTATTTGTTATATTGACAGAAGGAAGCTGTCTAATATATAAGTAACATGCTCAACTCAACTTGGTAAACATTTGTGGAGCATTTATTTATTTGCTGTGCACTAACCTAAACCGTGAGACAAGGACAAAAAGATGAGCTTCCTGTCCAGGTTTCCTTAGAGTCCATGGAGGACAGGTGAGTTATCAATGCCATCACTCACTCACTTACCTTAAGTTCTTTTGAAAGCTAGCTCTGTGCCGGGGCGCTATAGGACTGCATGGGTGGGACCTTCCCCGCCTGAGGCACACAACAAAGATGCCAGAGGTGATCGCTCATCATCTGGGTGTCCACAGAACAAGATTGTCGAGGTGGAGATGTTGTTTTCAACATCTGTTTTTTTTATGTGTGGGTGCGGGTGCCTGTGTGTATGTAGGCCACGTGTGTGCAGGTACCCATGAAGTCAGAAGAGAGCACAGGGACCCTGGACTGAGGTTACAAGTGGTTGTGAGTCCCCCCCATAAGGGTGATGGGAACCAAACCACATCCTCTGGAAGAGTCCTCAGCATTCTTACCACTGCGTCTTCCCTGCAGCCTGAGAGCTTTTTTGTTTTTTGGTGTTTTTTTTTTTTTTTTTTTTTTTTTTAAGGAGAAAACATCAGGTAAGGAGAGAACAAAGACAGAGAGTAAAATGTTTCATCAAACAACAATTGAACATGGAACATAAAGGAGGCAGACAAACCAGCTCTCACAATGACAGGATCCTTGGGAAAGGCATGGATGGGGAGGAGAAAGCTTGTGGAAGAAAAAGCACATCTCATCCAGGGCTGGATTTCTGGCTGGGAAGGCAGGCAGCAGGATTCAGATTTCAGCTAGGTTGCCAAGGTTTCCAGTGATGGCTAGGCCCTATGAGCTTTCCTTTGAAGAGACTCTGATCTCTAAGGTTGGAAGCATCACAACATCCAACAGCTTCTTGGCCCACAACAGAGCACTGAAGGGCCAATCCCCACCCAGACCCCTAGCCTTAAGTAGAAAATGAGACCCAGTTACCACTGCCCTGTGAATGTCCAGTTCCCACCGCCCTGTGAATGTCCAGTTCCCACTGCCCTGTGAATGCCCAGTTCCCACTGCCCTGTGAATGTCCAATTACCACTGCCCTGTGAATGTCCAGTTCCCACTGCCCTGTGAATGTCCAGTTCCCACCACTGCCCTGTGAATGTCCAGTTCCACTGCCTCTGTGAATGTCCAGTTCCCACTGCCCTGTGAATGTAGTCCACTGCCTGTTCCATTCCACTGCCCTGTGAATGTCCAGTTCCCACTGCCCTGTGAATGTCCAGTTCCCACTGCCCTGTGAATGCCCAGTTACCACTGCCCTGTGAATGTCCAGTTCCCACTGCCCTGTGAATGTCCAGTTCCCACTGCCCTGTGAATGTCCAGTTACCACTGCCCTGTGAATGTGTCCAATTACCACTGCCCTGTGAATGTCCAGTTACCACTGGTGAGCCATGTGTGAATGTGTCAATTACCACTGCCCTGTGAATGTGTCCATTACCACTGCCCTGTGAATGTGTCCAGTTACCACTGCCTTGTGAATGTCCAGTTACCACTGCCCTGTGAATGAATGCCCAGTTACCACTGCCCTGTGAATGTCTGTAAAACATTTATCTGGCAATGAAAAACTGACAAGGCACTTTGAGTGTGATTGTTTTTGGCAGTTGGAAATATTTCAATTAACACACTATAAAAGCCACACTATAATAAATGCAAAACAGGCCAATGAAATCAGCTACAGCCCTGACTTCCCAACCATGGCAAAGGAGATTGAATGTCAGGCTGCCACTTTGGGCCCTTGGTCTTCCAGAAGGAGACGCCTGAGACAGACAAGCCTGAATTCCTGAAAAGCTTTTGAAGGTTGTTTCCAGAAGCCATCAAACCACAGAAGAAGAAAGCCCAGGCTCCTTCCCTAGGCCCTCAGAACTCCATCAGTCTGGCCCCATGTCTCATTCCAGCCTCTCCGACCCCTCCTACATCAGAACTCCGAGGTGCAACCCATCAAGGCTCCTTCCAGGCCCTGCGGCTGGCCGGGGCCTTGCGCCTCTCCACCTTTGCTTCTCATTTCTTCTGCCAAGAGCACCAGCCTTCTTTCCTGCCTGCTGAGACCTTCCTGATAAAACCCACTCACCAGCTTCTGCTTCATCTAGTTCCTATTACCACCGTTCTCCCGCCTCCCTCCCTCCTCTGAGCGTTCCCTTCCACTTTTTATTACCACACAAGCACTGGCTGTTGTGAGATTAAGCACCCAATTAGTCTTTAATTAGACACTCTTTTGTCTCTCTCGTTTACAAAAGGGGACAGTACTATGAGAGGAGTCATAATACTGCAGTACATATGGGAGGTGGCTTAGAAATTCCAGCACAAACCGCCTGCTAGTCTTACGCTGTTGTTCAAAGAAGGCCCTCTTCTCTTGGGCAGGCTAGTCTACATGGTCAGCTGAAGCTATCTACAGAGCAGGACAGGAAGACACGTACCCAGCCACCATGGTCATTAGTGAGATGTCTCAGCCTGAACGCCTTTACAGTTGAACATTCCTCTAGTCTTATGGCCTAACTACATTTGGTTTCCCTGTCTCCAGTTTCTCTTCCCTCTCATTGTATCTTTAACACCATTCTCAGCTAGTGGTCACTTGCTCTGGGATAGCCATTCACTTAACTACTTATGTGTATCATTGCATTTAATATTTATAACCAGCCTATGGGGTTAGAGTCATCATTATCCCCGACTTACAGATAAGGAAATAAAGATTTAGAGAGATGGAGCAACTGATCCCAAATTAACATAATCTGAGATCATACTTTTAGTCCCTTACAGTCTTCCTAAAATGTAAATCTGATCAGGTCACTCCCTTGACTTAAAGTCTCCATCCAAGAACTCCCCACTGGGTAGGAGAGGAGTCCAAGCCTTCTGCCATGACCTCATTCCCTTCCCTCTCAGTCACTTAGAGGTTCCCAAGTGTAAGTAGGAAAGAGCCAGGTGAGCAGGCTACTGAGCCTGCATGTCTGATGGTCAGACACGTCCCCTGCAGCCTTCCCTGCAAGGCAGCAGTGGCTTACCTAGGAAAAACTGCCACATAAAAAAATGACTTCCCTCCTGGAGAAGGAGTGGCAGGTGTCATGTCCGGCTGTAAAGGTGACCAAATGAAGCCCTTGAGACAGCCCAAGAGGCAGGCCACGGAGACACGAGGAAGAGAAGGCTTTCGAGCAAAAACAAACGGAGCAGTATCCTGGCCACAGGTGAAGCTAAGAATTGCAGCAAAAAGGAAGGTGTTCCTTGTCCTGAGATGATGGTGACCCCGATCCCTTTCCTATCTAAACATCTTTTGTGATCAAAAACCACAATGAAGTGGTGTCTTGGAGTATGTCATACATTTAATAATTAACTTCTATAAAAAGAAGAAAATCTCTCTTTCTTTCTCCATTCTATGTGCCCCATTTCCTGAGTCACCTGACTTTTCTGTTCCATGTAAGCATCTTTCTCCCTGACCTAAACAGCACCAATCATGATGTCTGGCCACAATTAGCCCCCTTTTGTCAGGCCAGCCTCCTCATTAGGATGCTGCTTTCCAGCCAAGGCGTGGTGGCACTCACCTTTAATCCTAGCATTTGGAAGGCAGAGCCAGGTGGATCTCTGTGAGTTCAAGGTCAGCCTGGTCTACAGAGTGAGTTCCAGGACAGTCAGGGCTACACAGAGAAACCCTGTCTCAAAACCAACAAACAAACAAACAAACAACAACAAAGATGCTGCTGCACTCACTGCAAAAAGCTCAACAGCGGGGGGGCACACGCTCTTTCCTCAGGCATAGCACTGGATCCCCTGATCGGCTCAACATATTGTTCAGAAACAAAGTACAGAGAACTGTCTGAAAAAAAAAAAAAAAAAAAAAAAAAAGATTGCTCCTAGACGTCGTCTTCTGAGGACCTGAGTTCCATTCCCAGCATCCACATTAGGCAGCTTACAACTGCCTGTAACTCCACATTGGAGGCACTCCATGCTGCTGGCATTTGTAGGCACCTGCATTCACATGCAAGTACAAATACACTGATGATGATGATGATGATGATGATGATGATGATGATAATAATATAATATAAACAAATAAATAAAGCTTTTAAGAATCTAT
Source organism: Peromyscus leucopus (assembly GCF_004664715.2). Lineage (NCBI taxonomy): Eukaryota > Metazoa > Chordata > Mammalia > Rodentia > Cricetidae > Peromyscus > Peromyscus leucopus. The sequence continues at coordinate 53,363,387 of NC_051064.1, read as the reverse complement.
CTCTTGGCCTTGTCTGGCTTCCAGTACTATCCCAGTTTATACTCAGCCTTCAGCCTCGGTGTGTCTAGGATACTCAAGGAAGCCAGAGGGCAGAGAAGAGTTTCCAGAGCTGTGGACAGGAACTGAGAGAGAACAAGATGGCTAACAAGAGACATTCTCATTACAGCAGTAACGAACCTAGATCTGGTCACTTGGCACAATGCAAAGGGGAGAGGGTGGGGAAGAGGCAGGTCGGAACAGCTGGCCACCTCAGCATCCTTAGCTGCAGTCTGCTGAGCACTCACTCAGGCAGGCACTCTGCATCAGGCACCAGGCATCAGGCAGCCATTATACTTGCTCCTCAGGGGCTCCCTACAAAGCAGGTAAAATGGTTCTCATTTTAAAGATAAGGCTCTTGAGAACAGTTCACATAAATGATGTTCACAATGCAAAGGGTACATTGAAAACAAACTTTCTAGTCATTGTAAGTGATGGTGATTATTACCGCCTGCTGTGCATTTACCAGCACTTAGAATTAATTTGTTTTCTGACTGTTTTGTTACTGTATAAGTAACCTACTCCCTGAGCATAATTTAGGGTTAATTTAAAAATTTAAAGAAGTTAATTTAAAAATTCTGTTTTTTTGTTTGTTTGTTTGGTTGGTTGTCTGGTTGGTTGGTTTTGGTTTTGGTTTTCCAGACAGGGTTTCTCTGTGTGGCTCTGGCTATCCTGGAACTTGCTTTGTACATCAGGCTGACTTCAAACTCAGAGATCCATCAGCCTCTGCCTCCCAAGTGCTGGGATAAAAGGCACACAACCACCCAGTAATCTAAAATTTCTTAAGTCTTCAGGAGTGAAAAATTAGTAAAAAAGAAGAAGAAGAAGAAGAAGAAGAAGAAGAAGGAAGGAAGAAGAGAAGGAGAAGGAAGAAGAAGAAAGAAAGAAAGAAAGAAAGAAAGAAAGAAAGAAAGAAAGAAAGAAAGAAAGAAAGAAAGAAAGAAAGGAGTAAAAGCACATGCCTTTAACCCCAGCACTTGAGGGGCAGAGGCAGCCAGATCTCTGTGAGTTTAAGACCAGCCTGGTCTACAGAGTGAGTTCCAGGGCAGTCAGAACTGTGCAGTAAAACCCTGCCTAAAACAGACAAACAAAAAGTAAATCATTTCTTTTTTTTTTTTTTTTTTTTTTTTTGGTTTTCTGTGTAGCTTTGTCTTTTCTATTTTGAGACAGGTGCTTACTGAGAGTTTGCTTGCTTTGTGTGCAGTTAATGGCTCTTTTCATTTTTAAAAGAGTGCAAAGATGGACGAGCGAATAATTTTCTTGTGTCATGTGCTACAGTTCCATGACTCTAGGAGAAATATTTGTCTTCTCCACCTCGGGGTCTTTGTCTTTAAAACATACATCCCAGCACTCCCCTCTCAGGCAACCACAGGCTTGTGAGGATTCAGTGAACTTTGGCACAGGACCCATAGTGAGCTGCCTGTCTGACAAATGGTGGCTGGCAGCATTTCACTCCTGTGTGTGGAAACAGCTCTGCCCGAGCCATGCAGGGTCTGTACACGCCTCTGCCCATTAGGAAGCACCCACTCCAGGAATGACTAGTCTTCAGGAGCTCACATATCACATGATTGTTCCTGGAAAGAGGGGCTCTTCAAAGCATGCAAACCCACAGACACTGTTTCCTCTTTCCTGGGGCCCATGAGACTGTGTTTACCATTTCAGTTGTCTTGCTCCTTATTTTAAAACTCACTAACAGGTTTCCATTAAGCTAAATTGAAACTAAATACCTCACCAGCTTGCAGGTTCAGTTTCTAAAAAAAAAAGCAGAAGCCCTCAGTCCCAAAGGAATGGCAGTTCACCAACACATCTTCATCCAGCTACGATGAGTGCATCTCAAATCCCTGAGCTGAGGCCCACAAAGCACACGCTAAGTGTTTGATGAGAGGCCTTGAGTTTGGGAACAGTGTCGCAGGGTAACAAGCACAGTCACACACTGCTCTGAGAGAATGAGTTGATGCAGACGTTCTGAGGGTAATTTGGTAATACATGCTGAGATTTAAAATACATATATGTGCCAGGACCGGAGAGATGACTCAACACTTAAGAGCACTGGCTATTCTTTCAGAGGACTGGGGTTCAATTCCCAGCACCCACATGCTGGCTCATATCTGTCCATAACTCCAGTTCCAGAGGATCCTATGCCCTCTTCTGGCCTCCACAGGCACCAGCCATGCAAGTGTTACACAGACATCCAAGCAGACAAAACATTCATACACATATAATAAAATTAAACTTAAAATTTTTAGAATTCATATAACTCTCGGTTTGGTAACCCCACTTGAGTCTTTCTTATAGAAACTTTGTACATACATTTTCTGCCTTCTGTTTCTTGAAAACTTGGTACTTTGCAAGTCAAATGTATTTGCAGCATTATTATAATACTGCTAAATATTCATCAAGAGCGCCTAGTTTAATACAATGAAGCAAGCTGGGGCTGAGGCTATAGTTCAGTCCATAAAGGGCTTGCTGAACAAGAACGTGGTTCTAAATTCAGTCCCCAGAGTGCACATAAAAACCCAGTCATGGTAATGCATATTCGTAATCTTTTACTAGAGAGGTAAAGATGGCAGGATCCCCAGGGCTGACTGGCTAGACAAAGTAGCCTAATTTGTGAGCCCTAGGTCCCAGTGAGAGAGTCTGTCTTTAAAAAAAAAAAAGGCATAGAGGCCAGGTGGTGGTGACTCATGCCTTTAATCCCAGCACTCGGGAGGCAGAGGCAGGCAGATCTCTGTGAGTTCAAGGCCAGCCTGAACTACAGAGTGAGTTCCAGGACAGCAAGGGCTACACAGAGAAACCCTGTCTCACCAAAACCAAGCAAGCAAACAAACAAAACAAAGCAGAAGGTTACCCCAGGAACAACACCCAAGGTTGACCACTAGCTTCTACTTACACACACACACACACACACACACACACACACACACACATACACACACTTGAATGCACATCTAAAAAACATACATACAGCAAAGCATTGCAGTTCAATGAAACACTGTGTATATGTTAGGAAAGAATGGTTGTTGCACAGCATGATAATGGTAGATTTTTTTTCTTTTTTTTTATTTAATGCCAAATGCTGTTTATTGAAGGAGGGAGGAAGTCTTAAATACAGGCTTACAGCACAATGGGAGAACCCTGGAGGGCAGAAGTTCGCTACCGATGTTTTACAATCTTGCATCTAAGCTGTTAACGCCCATTATGCAGGATACACAGACAAGGAACTTCCCTAAGCTTTCAGGAGGGTGGAACCTGGGAGGGAATTAGCATAGGGAGGATATCAATGTCAAGGTCAGCAAGCAAGGCAACAGTTACCCAAAACAGGGGCCGGGACCCTACAGGTCCCCCTTTTACTAAAAAATGAGCTTCTGACTTAGGTTGCGTGGGACATCAGCAGGTCACCTTGCCTGTCATGGAGACACCTGCCCAGGCCACACAGGCGCTCTGTCTTAGGTTGGTGAGTGCCCCCAGGCATTACCCGTCTCTGAATACTCATTATCATACAGGCTCAATCGTGTGTGAGCTGCAGAGTTAACTGCTGCCAAAGATCTCAAAGTGGCACTGGGCTTGCAATCTGTGTGTTCATACAGAAAAGACCAACAGAGGTTCTATCTCACCCATAGCCAGTAGGCTAAAGGCAACTGAGCCATTCCCTTTCCTTAACGAGGCTTACTGCAAATTGGAGTCCTTGTAAGATGGTATGACGGTAGTTTTTAAAAGATTTTATTATTTTATTGTATGTGTATGAGTGTTCTGGCTACACGTGTGTATATGTGCTGTGTGTGTGCCTATTGCTAGTGAAAGCCAGAAAACCCTACTGGATCCCCAAACTGGTGTTATGGATGGTTGTGAGCTGCCATGTGGGTGCTGAGAACGGAAACCAGGTCCTCTGAAAGAGCAGCAAATGTGCTTAACTGCTGAGCCATCTCTCCAGCTCCAACAATGCACTGCATTGAAATTTTCTCCTTTTTTTTCTCAGAGAAGGGGATGTGCCTTCTCACATCTGACTAATATTCTTGAAAATTGTTAAAAGAGTAAAATTTAACTATTAATACGCATGCTAAAGGTAAACGTGTGAGGCAATGCACACTAGTCAGCTCAACTTAATTATTTTAATGTGTGCATACTTCAAAATATGTTGTATGTGGCCAGGAATGGTGGCATATACCTTTAATGCCAGCACTTGGGAGGCAGAGGCAGGTAGATCTCTCTGAGTTTGAGGCCAATCTGGTCTACATAGTGAGTTCTAGGACAGCCAGAGCTGTTACACAGAGAAACCTTGTTTCAAAATAAACAAACAAAAAGTATGTTGTACATATATAACATCAATCAAAAAGCACACTATTGAAAAATTAAAAGAAAGAAGTACATAGTCACATGTTGTGGAAAACTCTCCAAAGTATATTATTAAAGAAAGGTATAGGGGCTGGAGAGGCAGCTCAGTGGTTAGGAGCACTGGCTGCTCTTGCAGAGGAGCCGAGTTCAATTCCCAGCATGGGCATGGCAGCTCGCACCTGTCTGTAACTCCAACCTCTCCTGTCCTTCATGAGCACCAGGCACACATGTGACTTATATGGAGGCAAAATACCCATATACATAAAAATAATTTTTAATAAAAAATAGAGGGAGTAGACTATGAACCTAGACTGGAGGCCAAAGGGAACAAGACATATTGGAAAGGGGCCCTTGAAAGGAGAATGGAGAGACTAATGCAGAATAAAGACACACAGAGTGAGAGAACAGGCAAAGAAGGGGCCAGAAATACAAAACGAAAATGAAACTTCATAATGCTTAACAACCAAACAGCAAGTTAAGGGGCTAAGTATGAAGCTTGGGAGAGCATGCGTAAGGCTGAGCTTGGTCCCTAGCACAGGAAAACAAAGAGAGAAGAGGTAAGGGGAAAAAGGGAGGGAAGGAAAAGAAATAATAAAGAAAAAACACACACAAGTTACAGGGATAGAGGCCCATCGTCTTACTTCAAGAATATGTGTCTGGCTGGGTGGCAGTGGTGCACGCCTTTAATCCCAGCACCCAGGAGGCAGAGCCAGGCCGATTTCTGTGAGTTCGAGGCCAGTCTGGTCTACAGAGCAAGATCCAGGACAGGCACCAAAGCTACACAGAGAAACCCTGTCTCAAAAAAACAAAACAAAAACAAAAACAAAAACAAAACCGTGTCTGGTGGCCAGAGAGATGGCTCAGTAGGTAGTCTTCTGCCACAGAACCCAGTGGATAAAACAGGGACCAAAGCCCCACCCTGGGCCAACTTGGCAACCGGTAAGGTCAAGAGCCAACTAACTCTATGGTCTCTTCCCAGATATAGGTGCAGGAGACAAAGCAGTATCTAGTCTAAAAGATCAGAGCTCAGGGGCTGAGGTGATGGTCCAGGAGACAAAGATTTTGAGGTAAAGCCTATGGATGCTAGACTCATGGTGGAAGGAGAGAACCGAATTCCCCAAGTTGTCCTCTGACTTCCTCATGGACATTCCCAGGTATGCACTTACTCATGCACAATTAATAACGAGTGAATGAATGAATGAATGTGAATGAATGAATGAAGAAAAGATGGAGATAAGAAGACAAAACTCCAAAGCAAGCCATTCTGGGTTGCTGGCTCTGCCACACACTACGTGTGTATCAACAAGGCACTCTGTAGTCCTCACTCTTGTCTATAGAGCAGGAAGAATATCAGTGCCCTCCTCCTCACAGAACTGATGTAAGAACAAGAAAGTGCACAAAGAATACTCATCCAGAGCCCAGCACCAGGAAGTCCTCAACTATTAGCTACAGCAGGCTTTCTCTGTCCCACAAGCCAGCTCCCAAATCATAACATGGAGACTTATTATTATTTATGAATGCTCAGCCTCAGCTTAGACTGGTCCCACTACCTCTTACAACTTAATTTAACCTCTTTCTCTTCATCTATATTTTGCCTCAGAACTTTTTACCTTTCTTTCCTTCTGTATGTCCTACTTTCCTGCTTCCTTCATTTCTGGCTGCCTGGTGGCTGCCCAGCAGCTGCCTAGCTGGCTGGCCCTGGGCATCTCCCTCTCTTTCTCCCTAGTTCTCTCTTGAGCCTAGATTCCTCCTCCTCCTTACTCTCTCTGCCTGCCAGCCCTGCCTATCCCTCTACTGCCTAGCTACTGGCCATTTAGTTTTTTATTAGACCAATCAGGTCCCTTAGACAGGCAAGCTAAAACAGCAACACATCTTTACATAGTTAAACAAATGCAGCATAAACAAAAGCAACACATCTTTACATAGTTAAACAATTATTCTATTCCACAACAATTGGGGTGATGTAGGCTTTGCAGCTGCTATTACACTTACACCACAGTGCACTGTGCAAGGCAACCAGGCTCTCTCAGAGGGCAGATAATGAGTAATTTATTGTTTTGTCCTGGGCCCAAGAAGCATCTGTCAGGGAGTAGCCTGTAAATCTCAGGGTGTCACAGCAAGACAACTGATTTGCATTATATAGCATCTCTCAATTTGCCACACATTTTTGAGTGCACAATCCCATTTGGTCCTTATAACCATCTTTAGTGGATGGATGTTGTATTTGTCATTTTTTTTTCTGAATCTAGAGATGCCACCATGTGGATTTTCTCTTTTATTCTGTTAATGTCAAGAAAGACTTTGATTTTTTTTTTTTAATGTTGAGCTGATTTGAGTCCTTGAACATTCTTGAGACAAACCACACTTGGTCTAATATGTTATTCTTTTGATATATTGCTGGAACAGATTTAACAATATTTTGTCAAATTTTGGTTTTGCATTGATGTTTCTAAGGATCAGTTTGTAACTTTCTTTGTGTCTAATAGCTTGGTTTTGCTATCATATCAGGCTTATGCTACATCACTATTTTGTTTTTAAAAGGATGTTGATAAGATTGGAGTTTTGTTGTTTTGTTTAGTACTATTTGGTTGAGACAGAGTCTCTCTACATTGCCCATGCTGGCCTTGAACTTCGTTCCTCCTTCCTCAGCTTTCTGGGTGGCTGGGGTTATAATTCATGCCACCAAGCCTGGGAAGTCTGAGGTTCTTTGTTTCCGTTCATTTACACCTAAAGTTTCTTTGGGGGAGGTTTTAAATCATGAATTTGGTTTCTTTAATAGATAGGGGTATTTTCCATTTCTTCTTACATCAGTTGAGGTGAATTGTATTTTTCAAGAAGTTTGTCCATTTCATATATGTTGATAAATTTACTGAATAAAGTTGTTAATAAGATTCTCTTACTATCCATTTAATATCTATAGGACCTGATACTGGCTACTGTATCTTTTCAAAAATCCAATAAGTTTTGATCATTCTTTCTTTCTTTTTTTTTTTTTTTACCTTCCAGACAGGTTTCTCTGTGTATCTTTGGAGCCTGTCCTGGAACTCACTCTATAGACCAGGTTGGCCTTGAACTCACAGAGCTCTGCCTGCCTCTGCCTCCCAAGTGCTGGGATTAAAGGTGTGCGCCACCACCGCCCGGCTGCTAAGCCTTGATAATTCTAAAAAAAAAAAAAAAAAAACCAAAAAACCGACGTGTGGAGCCCAGTCACAATGGATACACCAGCAACTCTGGCAGCTAAGGTTCAGGGAACATTGTGAAAGAGGGAGCAGAAGAGTGTGAGAGCCTGAGTATAAGGCAGTCTGCTGTGAGACTGTTTCCCTAGTAACATCAGAAGCTACATGTATCGAGTCTCATCAACACGGCTGCCTGAACACGAGCTGAGCAAGAACAACTATAATAGACATGCCGAAGTGGATGGGGAAAGCCCACTAGGCCTCAACTCCTTAAAAAGGACCACAGGCAGCTAAGGAATGCAAGAAGTAGTTTTCCCAGGAAAGAACAAACCAATTTGTTAGCCAATACAAAAAGGTCAGTCCTGTATCCACACATATAACATTATATAGACTGTATAGAGGAATACATATGTATATACATATATATTTATGCATGTAACAATAATTAATGAAAAAAGAGGCCATGAATTTGAAAGAGATCCCATTAAGAAGGTTTGGAGGGAGGACAGGGAAGGGGGAAATGATGTAATTATATTATAATCTCAAAAATAAAAGAAATAATAAAAATCAACTTTATTACTCCAAAAAACCAACTTCTGACTCTACTAAGCTTTTTTCTTTCCAAGTTTCTCTGAAACAATAAAATAAGTTAATTCATCAAAGAAACGCAGGATGTCAAATAAATACTGATTCAACTACTTTAGGTTTGATTTGCTTATTTTTCTATGTGTTTAAATGCTTTTACATCCATTTGTTTATTTATTGTTACAGCACACATGTGGAGGTCAGAGGACAACCCCCGGGAGTTAGCTCTCTCCTTCACTGTGTGGGCCCCAGGGCTTGAACTCAGGTCGTCAGGCTTGACAAGTGCCTTAACCCATGAACCATCTCACCGGCCTCTTTCTTTTCTTAAAAGTTAGTTTTATTTTTACTTATGTGTACATGTGTGTTGGTATGGAGCTCCAGGCCGCTGTGAACCGCCTGATATGCGTGCTAGGAACCGAACTCAGGTCCTTTGGAAGGGCGGGGGCACTGCACTGCTGAGTGCCTCTCCAGCCCACGCTGGCCCTCCTGTGTGTTCTTAGAGTGGAAACTTAGAACACTAATCTACACCTTTCTTCTTTTCCAATAAAGTATATAAAAAGCTATACATTTCTAAGCCCTATGCTAGCAGCATCCCACAACTTTTATATATTTTTATCACCTCCGGTTAAGGTATTTTCTAATTTCTCCTGTGGGTTTGTTTGTTTGTTTGTCCATGGGTCATTTAGAAGTATGTTCTTTAATTTTTGGAAATTTTGAACGTATTATTTAACTCTGTTTTGAACACATTGTTTGACTCTATTTTGCCTAAACTAAAACTGAAATGTTTTGTTCTCGGTGGATATATTAAATTTCAATTGAATTAAAATCTGCAGGAGCTCAATCTTCAGAAATACATTAAGGTTTATTTTCAATCCCAGTGTACAGTTGACCTCTGGAAACACTACAGTTCTTGAGTGTAATGTTCTATAAATGTTAATTGGGTCAAGCTGGTTGACGGTACTGTTCAGACTTTCTGTACCTCTCAATTAGTGAGAGAAGAGCGCTAAAATCTGCACGCACTTCTCTGTTTCTCTAGCTCTCTTCAGTTCTGTCAATTCTTAATTCACATATATTTTGAGGTTCTAGTAGTAGGTACATACACTTTGTGGAGGTTTTTCCTCCTTTTTGAATTCACCTTGAAACATTGTAAAATGGGAATACTTCTTATCTTGAAAGTGACTATGTTTAATGAAGAAAGCTGCTCACACTGGCCACTTGCATTGCATGCTGTCACCATCACCATAATCATCATCACCATCACCACCACCACCATAATCATCATCACCATGATCACCATCATCATCATCACCACCATCACCATAATCATCATCACCATCACCACCACCACCCACCACCACCACCATCATCATCATCATCGACAAGGCCTTAGGTAACTCAGTCTGGTCTTAAACTCACTATGTAGCCACAAGACTGTGTTACTCCTGATCTCCCTGCCTCTACCTCAGAAATGCTAGGTCATGGATGTACACCACCCCTGGCTTACACAATACATTTCCCCCCATCTTTTTATATCCTCTCTACGTCTTTACATTTAAACCCTATCTCATGTAGGCAACATGTAGCTTGGGTTTGAGCTGTTTCCCTTAGCCTGATCAACTCTACCTCTTGGATGAAGGTATTGATTGGTATGACTGTCTTCACTATGTTGCTCTATGTGTAGTTACTTTTGCACTAACTAGTCCCATACCCTTTAAAAATTAATAGAAGGGTGGAGGAAGCTAGTATTTTACCTTTACCAACATGTTTCTTATTACCAATGTGCCCTGGTCTTGATGTATAATGATAATAAATCCTCAGGGCTTTGGTTTACTTAACATATGCTTCATCCTTTTATCGAGGAAGCTTTTTATTATTTATTTTTTGTTTATCATTAATAGTGTGCATGTGTGTGGAAGCGCACAGATGGAGGCCGGGGCAGCTCTTGGAGTCAGTTCCCTGCTTCCACTGTGGGCTCTGGGAAGCGAGCTCAGACTCTCAGGCTTGCACCCTCCCAGCCATCTCACTGGCCCTGGTACTTTTTCTTGAGAGGAGAAGGGTTTCGCTGAATAGAGGATTCTGGGTTAATAGTAATTCTTCCAGTGTTTTAAATATATAATTGCGTTGTGTCTGGACTCCATTGAGAAGTAATACATAATTTATACCACTGTTCTCTGCAAGCAATATGTCTTCTTTTTTCCCACCCCCACATCTCAGATACCTTGATTTCTCTCTCTCTCTCTCTCTCTCTCTCTCTCTCTCTCTCTCTCTCTCTCTCTCTCCTTGTATTAGGGGTTGAACTAGATCTGCAAGAAACTACAAGATCGCTAGGAAGAACATGGAGTTGGACAGATTAGAAGTGGCTTCCCGGGATGTGGGAAATGTGTAGACTAAGGTTAAAGAAAGGGGTGGGGGGCAAAGGTCCTCTATGCCTTGGGCACTGGACAGAGCAGGGTCACGTCACCTTCAGGGAATTCTTTGGAACTGCCCCCTAGGGAGTGCTTCCAACTTAAGGTGAAACAAGCTGGAAAGGGCTGAGGATCTGGGTGAAGCAGCAGGAATACAAGCCAAGGCCACAGAGACTGCCTGGCTCCCCATGACTAGAGGTGCAGTGCTCTACAGCAGCATGGAACCCCAAGATGCTTGAAGTGACAGACTGCGGCCAGCCCCTGTTGAGGGCAGTCTTCAGGAAACTGCTGTGCACAGTCCAGGGGCAGAGTGAATGGTTTCATTTTTATCTTTCATTTTCAAAGGTGTTATTATGAGGGCTCTGACTTCATTGTATTTATCCTGCTTTGTCTCATCAAGTTTCTCATCATCCCATAGGTTTCCTATCATTTGGGGAAGTCCTGAACACTATTTCTTCAGATTTTTTTCTTCCTCTTTTACTTTTCCTCCTAGTAGTCCAACAACATGCATATTCCAAATATACACACTATGTTGCCACAGATCACTAAAGCTCCTTTTTAAAAACTCGTGTTTCTTTCTGTTTTGCAAATTGGATTGTTTCCATTCATCTATGTACCCAGGTTGTACCTTTACAGGCCTAGCAAACTGGAAGTATACAGATGTTCCTCCACTTCCAACAGCGTGACATCAGAGAAATCCATTGTAAATTGAAAGCACTGTAAGTCAAAGTGCATTTAATGCACCTAAGATACCAAATGCATTGCTTAGCAACACAGGCCACTGTGATAGCTGTCAGGCCATCCAATGAACTTTTCACTTCTGATAATGTATTTTCCCATTGTTTCTATATTTCTGCTGAGATTTCCCATCTGCCCATCCATTAAGACAGTGATGTCCTTCATTCTTTGAGATGACTGCTTTAAAGCCTTTGTCTGTTCTCACCGTTACCTATAGCTCATCTCTTGCACTCCCAGGCTCTCCATCACATCTGTCTTCTGCTCCACACACACCCCCTAAGCCATGATCAAGAAATTGTCATGAGGCAGAGAACAGGGGTAAAATGTGTGACTCATATTGGGTGTTCCCTTTCCTACAGGAATCAATGTCCTGTGCTGTTCATGGCTCAGTGCCTTAGAATTGTGTCCACATTTATAGTTATTCACAGTGGGAGGCAAGTCAGGATTAACTGCTTCATGATGGCAAGAATATAAGTCCCCTATAGTAACATTTTTAAGTGTTATATAGAAAATATATGGTATCTTAAAATTCACGCAGAAATGTGCTATTTTTTTAAGTTCTACAGTAAAGGCTTTTGTAAAGGATAAGTCTTTGTAATGTAAATATCAGCCTGAATGAAGGCATTGGACCAGAAGAAATCTGAGACCCTTCATGCACAATTCATGGGAAAGAAGAGATTTACCAGAAACAACACAAAGGTTACTTTAGTGTAAACCAAGTAATATTTTGCATTGAAGGAACCAATAAAAAAAGAGCATCTCTAAGGGAAACTGCCCTGCTCCCAGCCTTGGTTGCCTAAGAGAGCCTTAGAAACTTGTCTTATGCTGATAACAGGCTCCATGAACTAAAGCCACAAAGCTAAGGTCAATCAGACTCCTTCCCTAAGAGTCTGAACCAGTGCCACAGAGAGAATTGGCAGTTAGACGGAGGTAGTGATGGAAATGCTCAGGAGGTAGAGAAAAGCAGGCACGATGAACTAGAAACACGCTAAAGTTATGAGGGAGCAGACCATGGAAATGCTGGCTGATTTGGGGGGCGGGGAAAGAATAGTTGCTCAGAGAGGTAGTAGAGGCTGCGAGCAATGTGGACAAAGCCGTGGATCTCTACACCTGTTTCAGACTGAACCGTTTTTCTTTTTTCTTTTTTTACTTTCAATTTCTTATTTACTTATTTATTTTTCTATTATCAGCTTGATACATAATAAATTCTTATCCTAAGAGTGAAATGTTTCATTGAGGTTTGCTCAGTAATTGAGTTAAACCAAAACTTATTATAAGCCACAGTCATTCTAGGGTCCCCCTGGCTATGTAGCCTCCCTGGTTCTGTGGGTTGCAGTCTGATTGTTCTTTGCTTTGTATCTAGAATCCACTTATGAGTGAGTACATACCATGTTTGTCCTTCTGGGTTTGGGTTACCTCACTCAGGATGATGTTTTCTAGTTCCATCCATTTGCCTGCAAATTTCATGCTGTCATTGTTTTTCTCTGCTGAGTAGTACTCCATTGTGTATATGTACCACATTTTCTTAATCCATTCTTCAGTTAACAGGCATCTAGGTTGTTTCCAGGTTCTGGCTATTAGGAATAGTGCCGCTATGAACATAGTTGAGCATGTATCTTTGTGGTATGAATCAGCATTCCTTGGGTACATGCCCAAGAGTGGTATGACTGGGTCTTGAGGTAGATCAATTCCCAATTTTCTGAGAAACCGCCATACTGATTTCCACAGTGGTTGTACAAGCTTGCACTCCCACCAACAGTGGAGGAGTGTTCCCTTTGCTCCACATCCTCTCCAACATTGGCTGTCATTAGTGTTTTTGATCATAGTCATTCTGACAGGTATAAGGTGGTATCTCAGAGTCGTTTTGATTTGCATTTCTCTGATGATTAAGGATGTTGAGCATTTCTTTAAATGTCTTTCAGCCATTAGTATTTCTTGTTTTGTGAATTCTCTGTTTAGCTCTTTAGCCCATTTTTTAATTGGACTGTTCAGTATTTTGATGTCTAGTTTCTTGAGTTCTTTATATACTTTGGAGATTAATCCTCTGTCAGATGTGGGGTTGGTGAAGGTCTTTTTCCATTCTGTTGGCTGTCTTATTGACTATGTCTTTTGCCCTACAAAAGCTTCTCAGTTTCAAGAGGTCCCTTTATTAATGGTTGTGCTCAGTGTCTGTGCTGCTGGTGTTATATTTAGAAAGTGATCTCCTGTGCCAATGCGCTGAATGGTTTTTCAGCTCCAGTGCCAGGCTATCTATATGTAATGTACCTCTATGTGATACCCACACAGCCCTCTACATAGAAACGTTGCATATTCTCCTCCTGCCTCTTTTGAGCTAACTTGAGGACCTCTGTTCTCTTACCTAAAATATAGACAGCCTCTGGCTGATGATGCTTTGACTTACATTTCTTCAACCTTTGATGGTGAAAGTGATATGCATTCAGTACAGACAACACTTTAAATGCTGATCCCTCCTCTGCCACACCATATGGTATACTTCCTTCAGATGCTAGGCAGCAGCGGTGAGGCAAAGCTTCCAGTCAGCTAAGGGATCTGATACCCTACAATGGACTGTGTTGCTAAATTATGATGTTTGGCAAGTGATATATAGTAAATGCATTTGACTCTCAGTATTTTCAGTTGACATAGGGTGTATATGGTTGTAAACCTATTGGAAGAAAAATAAACCGCCTGTACATATTCCTTGCAATTTATTAAGCTTATAGTAGTAAAAGAAATAGCTTGGATATTCTAGGGAGAGAGGAGAAAATCATTACAAAGGCAAGAAGCCTTTGACATAGGTGTCTGTCTAGTCAAGGATCCACAAATTATTTGACCCACTTATACTCCAGGGCTGGATCTGAATACATGATACATAGAAAGAACAAGTAAATAAGAAGATGAATATGAGGTAAATAGTCAGAAGGAGGAGGAGGAGGAAGAGGAGGAGGAGGAACCTAGGCTAAACAGCAGCGTCAGGGTCCCTCCTTGTGTGCGGGATTGGACTGCTGTTACTAGGATAAAGGCCACATGAACAACTTCTCTAGGCGGAAAGAAGTTAGTGCCACGCATACCTCTCCACCATCCACCGAGCGCTCTTCTGATTCACGCAGCCCCCAGCCATTCACCCACCCGGTGGTTATGATGCAGGTCCTAGGACAACAGCTAAAGGAACAGAGCTGGGCTAGTTCCCACTCCCAAGGGTTCTTAAAGTGGGGAGGCAAGATAAACGGAGGACATTAAAATCCAGTGAATCCAGAGCACGGTGGCACTCGAAGAAGAGAAACTGAAGTTTGATCAACAGCTACATTCCTTGCTTCTCCCACACACCCTGTCAGTGCCCGGTAACTGGGAAGATTGAGCACGCCATACACATTCCTAACTGGCAGAAACGATTTCATGTGGCTTGCTCACAGCTGGAGCCAAAGAACCAACATTACTCTTCAGCATCGGCTTGCAGGCTGCAAAGCCCAACGATAAGCACAAGAGTGCTCTGTCATTATTATTCCAGTACCTGGCATGTCCCGAACACTAACAATGTGTTAGGCTACAAAGCGAATGGGGGGTGGGGGTGGGACCAAGGTCTGGCCTCAAACGCTCACAGCTGTTTTGTAATCTGATAATTGCGCATGACAAACCTCAGACCATAACTCTGAAAATAGCATGACTGTAATCATAACAAAATGGAACAGCCATTGGCAAAATTTGTTTTCTAGTTATCACTTCCAGAAGGAATTCCGTAACACTATTAGGGGAAGAAAAGAGAAAAACCCTCTCAACTTCCTGCCACGAAACCTCAAAATTATCATCATCAGCATCCATCCTTTCTTCTCCCCTGTTTCAAAGCATTCCCCCCGTCCTGTCTGTGAGGATCCCTTCCCACCTTCTCAGAAACTTGGATCAAGTCATAATTCAATTTTTCTCTCCTTTATCTTCAACTCCTCTCCATCCGGATCTTTTGCCACAGTACTTAATATATTCAAGTTTTACTTTCATCTTAAAAAAAATACACACTTGCCCATATGGTCTTCACTGCCTCCTAGTTCACGGTCTCGCTTTTACCTCTGAAGTTGTTCTCTGCAAAGTCCTTAATGAATTCCTAATCCTTGCATCTGAAGGCCATGTCTTAGTGGTTACTCTGCTGACACCCGAGCAGTCAGCCACATGGCTGACAGCCAACTCTTTCCTTCAGCTTCTGAAGAACTACCCCCCTACACACACCACCACCACCACTGTCCTACTTCTTTGGTTATTTCTTATTCTTCATTTTGGATTCATGTGTGTCTGTTCAAACCTGATGTTGCTATTTCTCTCAGAAGTCTCCCCTGTTTCCCCCAGAATCAGTGTGAGGAGACACAGTGTGGTACACCCCCACCAAATTCCCTTATTCATTCAACACTCAGTCATTCATTCAGCGTTTCTGACATGATAGCCACTGTGTTAGCCTGAGAATACAGCTGTAAACAGAAGTATCCACAAGCCCTGCTCCAAGGAGTATACAATCTCATGAGAGACATACGATGATCAATGTAACATAAACAATTACACAGACAAGTGAGTAATTACAGACCAGGATTCACGCTATGGAAGAAAGGAGCATATAGCACAAGAATACCCACACAATTATGAATGGATATGAACTTGAGCCCCATCTTCTTCAACAGAAGGGCGGGAGACATCAGAACAGGTTGTAGGGATTGGTTTCTGAGTTAAGATCCTAGGATTACATGTATGAGTGCAGATTTGAAGACTGCTTAAGATGGAGGGGAGCGGCAGGTACGCCTGTAGTCACAGCACTCAGGAGGCAGAGGCAGGAGGATCAGGAGTTCAAGGCCCTCTCCAGCTGGGCTAGGTGAGGCCCCATGTCAAAACAAAACAAAACATCATAAATAGGGGACAGCTCATAAAAACGAGGTAGAGTCATTTTTTTCCCCCCGAGACAGGGTTTCTCTGTGTAGCTCCGTACCTTTCCTGGAACTCACTCTGTAGCCCAGGCTGGCCTCGAACTCACAGAGATCTGGCTGGCTCTCCCTCCCAAGCGCTGGGATTAAAGGCGTGCGCCACCACTGCCCAGCGAGGTAGAGGAATTATGAGGGAAGATCAGTACATATTAAGTTTTAAGGCATGAGCAAGCCTCAGTCCATACAGGACCCTGGGGGATTACTTAAAAATCAGGACTCTAGCCTTGCCTTTAATCCCAGCACTTGGGAGGCAGAGCCAGGTGGATCTCTGTGAGTTCGAGGCCAGCCTGGACTACCAAGTGAGTTCCAGGAAAGGCACAAAGCTACACAGAGAAAACCTGTCTCGAAAAAAAAAAAAAAAAAAAAAAAAAATCAGGACTCTATCTGAAAAACAATGGGAATCACTAAAGAGTTCTGAATGGGGGAATGGCCTAATCATATTGGCAGTTTAAAAAGATTTGGGGCCTGGCAGTGGTGGCCCATGCCTTTAATCCCAACATTTGAGAGGCAGAGACAGGCAGATCTTTGTGAGTTCAAGGCCAGCCTGGTCTACAAAGCCAGTTCCAGGACAGGCTCCAAAATTATACAGAGAAACTCCGTCTAAAAAAAACCAAGAAGGAGGAGGAGAAGAAGGAAGGAGAAGAAGAAGAAGAAAGAAGAAGAAGAAGAAAAAGAAGAAGAGAAGAAAGAAGAAGAAGAAGAAGAAGAAGAAGAAGAAGAAGAAGAAGAAGAAGGGAAGAAAAGATTTGGGGTTTTGTTTGTTTTGAATTACATTTATGTGTTTATATCTCTCTCTCTCTCTCTCTCTCTCTCTCTCTCTCTCTCTCTGTGTGTGTGTGTGTGTGTGTGCATGCCACATCATGCATGTGGAGGTCAGAGGACAACCCCTGGAAATTGGTTTTCTCCTTCTACCATGTGCGTTCTCAGAATAGAATTTGAGTTTCCAGGCTTAATGGCAAGCTCCTCTTTTCCCACTGAGACATCTCAGCAGCCCAGGTTGTTGTTGTTGTTGTTGGTTTTTTTTTTTTTTAAGCAGGGTCTTGCTGTGTGCTACCATGGGTGAAAATAAAAATCATTCTTGATGCAGTATAGAGAATGGATTCGAAAGGGCATGAGCAGGTACAAGGTTTTGGTAGCATTCTAGGTGGGAGAGGTTTATGGATTGGGCTTGGGGGTGGGAGTGGTCTAGTCTGAGGTATTTAGAAGGAAGTGAGGTAGAAAAGCCTAGGAAGAAATTACTTATCTAATGCTCTCTTCTGGCCTCACGCCAATCCTGTCCCTTTACCCCATCCCAGTCACTCTTCATCCAGATGACTATTTCTGAAAGTGTTGCCCCAGGGGGGTTTCTTGGAAGACCACAAAGTTGTCTAGATGTAAGTCCTTTTGGGGGCTTTTATAAGCAAACAATGCAAAATTCCAGACCTTTTTTTTTTTTTAATGATAACCAACTGAGTTATAAAGGGGTACTAAAATTTGTTAGTCATAAACTAAAATTAGCTCTTGACTGGAGTTCACAGAAGACTCTAATTTGGTTTTCTACTCAGAAGTCTGACTGCCAGGCAATGTTTGGCAACGCTGTGAAGCTCCTGCACATAACACACACAGCTAGCTGGCATGCTCACCATTTTTAGGAAGGGCAGTTTGTTATTGAGGCATTACCAGTGATGTTTGGAGCTGGTCATGGTTTATGGTGCCTGGCATTCATGCATTTTAATTACAAATTATGATTCATGAAGTGCCATCATGACTGATTTAATATGGTGTGCGTTATTTGATTAACGCTGGGGGTAAAGTCGAGAGAGGCAAGAGACACCTCTCTGACCTCATCCCTACTGCTTGCCTGCCTTCCTCGCTGACCCAGAACAAGGAGTGGGCCCAGGCTCAGGAGCTTTACACTTGCTCTGCCAACCGTCTGGCAGGCTCCTCACTGCCCACCCCCAGTGATGCCATACCTCCTGCCTCTCCTGAAGGTCTTTGCTCCGTTGATGCCTCTGTGAGGCTGAGTCTGAACACTTTATTTAATTATAATCATCTGACTCTGAATGTATAACTACATCACCCGATTTGTGTTTCTTCTTGGCACCGTCTTCCATCGAACACACCACATTTTACTTATTTATTTATTGACAATTTCCCTCCACGTGGTGTGTGTGTGTGTGTGTGTGTGTGTGTGCGTGTGTGTGTGAGAGAGAGAGAGAGAGAGAGAGAGAGAGAGAGAGAGAGAGAGAGAGAGAAATTTCTCTCTGTGTCCCCAATACCTACGACAGTCCCTGGCACGGAGTACACAGCTCATCTGTAATTACTTCGTAAGAAGGAGTAGTTACCTCACGAGGATTTTTCAACCTCTTAGTCCCTTCCACCCATCTCCTAAGCCACAGATGAACATAGTTCAATCCAATCATTCACAGCCCTGCCTGCTGCCAAAGCAGCCACACACACACACAGGAGCCCAGAAGAGCATGTTTACACATGCATTTCCATGTTACCAGGTCCCACTAAGCTCCCTGTTATTATTAGTTCCATCCAGGCTTACTCCTTCCTGCCTATCAAACACACTCGGATGAAAACTCCCAAAGACAAGCTCATGCATTCAGATTAATATTCAACCAGTTTCTTTTCAGAATTAAACATATGCAAGGTTGTATCCAAGAAATGAATATAGATTTGAGCTTTACCACAAAAGATTTATACAGTGGTCTGTTTCCAGAAAGTGGACTTAGTCCTTTATAGGAAAGTATGAATACTGTGTTGAAACTTGACAGACACACAAGAAAGAAAAGGGAAATTTAGGGCAGGGCAAAGTGAAGCAGATGGCAGCAGATGGGAAAGACTGTACCAGCCACAAACCTGAAGGAGAAAGAGAGTGTGGATGTCACTCTGCAGGGAGAGAGCAGGTCAGTGTACTGATGGGAGAGTTTTCATGCAGTTAGTGATAAGTCTGAAGTGGACTGGGTAGCAATGAGCAGCCCATTCGGGGCTGTCTGGGCCCTATGAACCAACCCAGTTAGCCTTTTGAGACGTTGAGAGCAACAGGAAATACTAAAAAGTGAGGCAGGCCATCAAGAGCGTGCATTGCTCTTGCAGAAGACTGAGTTTGATTCCCAGAGCCCACCTTGGGTGGCTAGCAACCATCTGAAATCCTAACTCCAGGGGTATCTGATGCCTCTGGCCTAAGCACACACACACACAACACACACACACACACACACACACACACACACACCTTTAAAAGAAGAAAGTACTAAAAGACCTGATCAGTGGTGTGACATGAACTGAAAGTTTAAGTTTCTTTCTGTCCTCTAATTATCCCAATCCTGACCTTTCCTCACCACTGTGGCCTTCCGAATCCTATTGTCCTCCTCTCTGAAGCCTCTCTACTGCTCCAACCTGCATGTCTTTTTCTCCTTCGGCCCCAGGAATCCTTCATCTTTCTGCTATCTGTTATACTGGGAGACAGAGAAAATGTCTCAAGCATGTTCAGTACTCAGCATACTTTAATACTGATCTAAATTGAGTTTCACCGAGACAAGACCATGATAAACACAATCTAGCACAACCCAACCTTTTCTTAGAACACACTAGTGTTTGTAGTGTACTGAAATACCCCTTCCCTCCAGCAGACGGTGCTGGTGTGTGCAGGGCCCTTTGACCTAGGTTGATCTTCCACCTATCTGTTGTCAACGCTCTGCTTTCAACTTCACATAACAAGTCATTGATGTTTCCCCTAATGAGACTGGAGACACTCATCCTGTTAAAACTACAAGTTGCTACAAAAAATTCATTTGTGGTGAGAAAGCAGACCAGTGGTCAGGGGGTAGGGGACAGGGAGCGCAAGTGGACTAAGGCGCAGAGAATTTCTTGTAATAGAGGACAAATTCTATATTTTAATTGTATCTGTGTAAGTGTCCAGCTCTTATACATACAAAAGGATCACATAAAAGATCCATTTTAATATATATATATATATACCACATATATATATAACTGGCTAGACCTTGGTAATTTCAAGTTAAAACAGACTGCCTATGAACTAAGGGCCAGTTGCCGTAAGCACACTACAAAAGTTTCAAAACACAGCTCAGTCTCAACATGGGCATGGCCAACACAAGAACAGAATAACCTCTCAATGGCTACAGAACTCTAAGAATGATAGGTTCTTCAGCTGTAGGTGGCCAGTGTAAGAGAAGCGGAGGGCACAAGGTTCATATGCAAAAATATGTATCAAAATATGTAAAGTCACAAATATCATGGATACAGATTTGCTCTCCAGACCTCAACACACCTAGGCTTAAGTGTAGAAAAGTGTGGAGGGAGAAAAAAAAAAAAAAAAAAAAAAAAAAAAAAAAAAAAAAAAAAGCCTATAGTTAGAAAAGCAATTTCTGAAGGACAGAGTTTTTATATCCCAGAATGCTCCTTGAGAACCTGAGACTAGCTTGTCATCTGTGGTGATGCTGCGGGGCGGGGGTGATTCCAAGCTCCGGTGAGAAGGATGTCATCTGGCCAGATGACACAGACACAATATTCGCATGGTTGAGTGGGCGCGAGGCTCATAGGGAGGCGACTTGTGTTTGAGGGCCGGGAAGATGGGTGGGAAACTCGCTCTCTGACTTCTCACTCTAAACTCCCACACAACACGATCTCTTCTCTCTCTCTCTCTCTCTCTCTCTCTCTCTCTCTCTCTCTCTCTCTCTCTCTCTCGGGGGGGTCATATTTCTTGTACAGTCCTCTCTTGTGGCCCCTCTCTGAGCTCCCACATGACAAATGGCCCCTTGTCCCCACACTCAGCTCAGCACTAACCATGCAGCAGGGTGTTGGACAACGTCCTTAGGGACAAGAATGAGAAGGCGATGGGGAAAGGGTTGGAGGGAGGCGGGTGGGAGGGCTGGGGTGTGTGTGTGGACTGGACAGGCTGGGTCTGTGAAGTGAAGCGGTGGAAATAATAAGGAAGACAGATGCAGTTAACAGTCAAATGACAGAGGGTTCAGGAAAATATGGGCGAGGAGGACAGGATTTGTGAGAGAGAGAACAGGACACTCGGTGCCGTGGGAACACAAGCCAGGAGTCACAAGAGAGACAGGTTGGAGATCAACAGGGAAGAATCGGCGGTTAAGGTCAGAGGTCACCAGAAGACCGCAGGCCACAGTATGACATTACCTGCTTACGAGTCTGTTTCTGGGGCATTGTTGCAAAAAAATAGAAAGCACCTCAAACCCTGAAAAAAAAAACCTGCAAAACGCTCCCTCTCCTGGGGAGAATTTTCTCCTTCTTGACCACACACGAGGAATGCAGACTGCCTTCCACTTCAATTCCCGGTTACCAGGGTTCTTCAGGGACAGCTGTCGTTGTGGGTCCCCGCGCCCTTGTAGAACAGCGTCGGCTCCTCCCTGACGCGGTTACCCAGCAACCGATAGGCAGCCAAAGCGCAGGCGCGCCCGGCGCCCCCTCCCGGCACGGGGAGGAGGCGGCGCAGGGTGCGCAAGGATCCTCTGGCTCCGCTCAGCCCCGCCCCCGCCGCGAAACCACGTCCGCCCGCCGCGCGCACTGGGAGCTCCCGCAAGTGGGCAGGGCTGGGGCGCC
Organism: Peromyscus leucopus; assembly: GCF_004664715.2. Taxonomy (NCBI): domain Eukaryota; kingdom Metazoa; phylum Chordata; class Mammalia; order Rodentia; family Cricetidae; genus Peromyscus; species Peromyscus leucopus. The sequence goes on along the minus strand of NC_051064.1, from coordinate 53,341,580 downwards.
CAGGCACCGCCTTCTCATGAATAATGCAGGATCCGGGCGGTGTCCCGGACCCGGAAGTGGAGTTGCAGAGTCACCGCAGTGGCTGAGCTGCTGACAGGAGGCGGCGGCGGAGGAGGAGGCGAGGCAAGACCTGCGGCTCCGCGGGGCCACTGCCGCGGTAGCTCTAGGCAACCCCACGGAGCTTACGCCGGCCCCAGTCAGCCCGCGAGCCTCTCGCCGCCTGTCCGTCCTTCCATCCGCTTTTTCGCCCTACGGGTCCGGGGCGGCCTAGTCTGCATCCTCTGCCGGGCTTCTGGGGCCGCCGCCCCGCGCGGTCCCGTCGGCGTCCCTGGCCGCGCCCGGCCCCTGGCCCGCTCGCCCACCGGCACCATGATGGAGGAGATCGACCGGTTCCAGGTGCCCACCGCGCACTCGGAGATGCAGCCGCTGGTGAGGGGGCGGGCGGCGGGCAGGCCAGGGCCGGGAGGGGCGCCGCCGGAGAGGAGGGAAGGAACTAGGCCGTGGGGATTGTGCGAGGGGGCGCCATCTGATAAGGCAGGGGGAGCCGTGAAAACGCATTGCCGGGGGAGGGAGTCTTGCAGAGAGAGAAAACCGTGGGGGGGATTACCTGCGGTGAGAGCGAAGGACCTGGAAGGGCGGAGGGCACGGTCAGCGGAGGCAGAACGCTGTCGGATAGGATCCAGGGAAGCCCGATAGTGCACACCGCTAGTGGGGTGATCGAGGGGGATGTCACTGGCTATCTTTGGCAGCAGATCCAGGGGATCGGGATGGGGGTGGGTGAGAAAGGCGTTTAGCCCTCGAGGCCTGTGATGCTCAGGACGAGGGAGGAGGCCAGGAGATCGGCCAGTCTAAAGAGGACTGCAAATAGGCTTTTAGAAAAGGAGAGGCCTGCTCGCCAGTCCTTTATATAAATAGCAGAGCTGAATAGGAACCAGGCACCGATGGGAGCAGAGGTTCGGTGCAGGACCTGGGAATTCCCTTCTTCTAGAAAGAGGAGCGCCCCCGGTTCAAGCTGGGGGCATCTGGCATCGGGAAGGGGAAGAGTGTGCAGTGGCGAGATGAAGAATCACGGGTGTCCATGAGAACACTAAGGTACCTCCAAGAATAGGAGGTGGAGCTGTGCTGGAGCAGCCTGTGCGGACCGGTTCGGAATTCGGAAGAGCCCTTGTCATCTTAGGCCTACGTGCTTGGAGTCTTTGCAGGGCGGGGATCCTGCCTCCGGTCCGCGGTCCTGGAGTCAGGCAGGAATGATGTCATCGATGCCGGCGCCGAGGGGATGGAAGGGGGGGAGGGTGATGCCGGTTTGTGGAGGCATGGCCTAAAGAAGACGATGCCTGCTGGCCATTGCCCTAGGGCTACCTGGCTGTCATTGCTGCCCGAAAATAGGTAGGAAGGTCAGAGGCCTAACCAGCTGGACTAGAGAAGGGAGAGGGAAAGAAGCTGAGGCTTCATTAACCCACCTTGGAGCCTGCGCTGCAAGAGCTAAGAGGAGGCAGGATAGGCCAGGAACCAAAATGTGTAGATGCCTTGCTCTCTGCTGGCCCTGACGTGTGCTCTCATTTAAGCTCGGGGGCTCCCTAAGTCCCTTCCCTCTGTGTTAGTCAGAGTGGGCCAGAATAGGTTCTTCTCCTGAGCCTGCAGCTTCAGAATTGACAGTATGCTTTGTGGTTTCCTAGACAAATAACTTGCCTGTTACAGTAACCAAGATGGACCAAGGTGCGAAGGTGGGAAGTATGGCGATCTCCATGCCACACTTGTACATTTTGTGAAGCTGAAACAGACGGGCTTTGTAGAAGTGTGCAATATTGAATCTGTAGAGGTGCTGCAAGACTTTGGATGCTACTACTGAATTATTTGGGAACCAGAATATCCCCAGGGAGAAGTTTATTCTATGAAGGTAAAAAAAGAACCTTAGCTGGGTTAGACCTTTGCTTAATAGGTTCCCTATTCAGCTAACCTTGCCTCCAAACTAGGGTGCAATGCCCTTCCTGTTCTAAGGTACTCATGTGTGGAGGCGGGGATGAAAGGGGCGGAGGTTCTTGTAAGTCTAGGAAAGGAGTTGGTTCTTGTTTTTCATCTGAGGTTCCTGAGACGGTAGCTGTCCACGGAAAGAGAAGAGTAAGGCCATCAGGATTGTGCAGTTGTCCTTGGTGACTCTGCTGTTTCCTGGGATTCTTTCCTAATCATGGGTGGAAGACTCCTGAGCTGTTTTGGTTTGTGTGGCCCTGAAGAAGAGACGTTTGTGGTGAGGAGGTGCTTATTAGAATAGCTGTAGCTGCCCACACCCTTTTTTGAAAGCTAAAGTAGTCTGCAAGAGAATACTGTGTTGAGGTTGAGTGAATCTTAAAGAACAATATAGCCTAACACTTGGGGGTCATAGACATTCCCCCGTCTCTTGACTCTTCCTATATTGGAGTCTAGAGACACCCCAGACTTCTTAAGTGCCCTTTATTCTGTTGAAAACAGCAGAATGTTGTGTGACGTTTCCCCCAGGGAGCGTCATTGAGTCATAAGGAATCAAGATGCACACCTGTGGGAGGAAGAGGGCAGGATGGTTCTGTAGGGGTGTTTGGGGAGAGGCCATCAAAACTAGGGTCCCAGGCTCAAAGTCACCTGTGATCTCTTCCATTTTTTTGCTATTATTTATAGTGACCTCTAGGAAGTCTGGCATTCTCCTTGAACTGTTTTTCCATTTACAAAATGAAGACAAACTATTCATTTAATGTTTAAACAATAGTTCCTCATTCTCCCTTCCAAAGAATATCACGGAGCCTGATATATTGACTCAGAAAATTGATTTACCAAATACTGAACATCTGCACTGTTCCAGATTCTACACAAGATATCAGGACACAGTGGTTAGCCATGTAAGTTCAGATGGGGCCCTGCCCTGCTGGAGCACACCATTCAGTAAAAGCTTGTTTCTCTTGCTCACTCCATGAGTGAGCTTCCTTAGGGCAGAATAGAGTCTGCCTCCTTAGACCACAAGAAAAGATGGAAGCTCCAGTATTGGCCTCATTGCCCCTTTCAGGACCTGGGAGTACGGACAGAGGTCTGTGTCTTGGATCTCATCATCAAATAACCCTCCCCCAGAAGAAGCATCTTTTTCTTTATTTTTACTTGAAGGAGAAACTCATCTTGAAACAGAGGTTTGGGGAGTGGCAGCACTTGAGAGAGAAGGTGCAGCCAGTAGATCTGGGTGTTTCCAAGGTGCTAATTTAAGCATTAGCTCTCAGCTAGTGGGAGGCAGAGGAAGAAATCCCTGCCTTGTTGTTGCTGCTGCTGTTACCACAGCTGCCTGGAGCCTCCTGTCTGGGGCGGGAGTTTGCCCGAAAGGAGTGGCTCCCTTCTTTCCCTATCAGGCCAATTATTTAATTGGCCTGGCTGCATCTCAGCAGCTGAACCAGGTCCCAGCCTGTCTCTGAGTTCCCCAAGGTCTCTTCTTGTCTCCTTAGGAAGGAAATGAGAGCTCTTCTTGGTGATCTATTCCCTAGGCTCTGCTCCTGCTGTGTCTGTCTTCCAGAAACTCTGGAATGGCCCATTTTGTGTGCCAGCTCTGCCATACACCTCACTAATCCTGGGGAACTCCCTGCTACCCAGGCTCTGTTGGGCTGTCATTGGTATGAGTGGCAGCAGGCACAAGCCCTCTGGCCTGTTGTCTGTTCAGCTGGTTGGTTCAGCCACACAGTCTACGTCTTGGAAAGGTTTGTTGCAAAAAAACAAAAACAAATAGAGCTTTTGAGTACTTAATTTCATCAAGCAACACTCTGCCTCTTGTGCAGTCAGAGGCATAGGAGACTTACAGAATGGCATATGGCAGCTGATGTGGTCCCTGCACACTTGAGAGAATGCTAGTCTAGCCTCACTGAAACCAGATTATCCATTAACTCATTTGTTTAGTTCATGAGCATTTGCTACTACATCTGCTCAGTTCCTGGTACTTGAAGGATACAGAGACTGGTCAAGGCTCTGCTTGTGGGTCTCCAGGAGAAGGATGGGCTCGAATGCTGACAGGAAGGTTTATAGATATATGTCAGAAGGAGTAGCAACGCGTGGTGATCCCGAGAGAGCAAGAGAACGCTGCCATCCTGACCCTTTGACCGTTGGAGCTGGAAGAGGGGTTTACGGCTTCTGTTGCCTGCTGACTGTAAGGGATGGAGAGTGACAGGGTGTCAGCTCAGTGACTGAAAGTGGAAGAGGGAGTGAGTGTCACAAAGACAGGCAGTCCGCACTGGGGAAGACCCTCTAAGTTGTCCTTGTGCGGTTGGAGGTTGAGATGTCAGTGGGAGGCGGGGGAGAGAGGATGGGGCCCCGAGCTAAAGCAGATGCCCAGAGGGGAGGACAGATGTGAGTAAAATGCAAGGGCAGGATATGGAGCCTCTTGAGAGGTGGGCTGGAGAGCTGGACAATCAGAGGGGACTCCAAGGTTTCTGACATTTGGATGGAGGGAGGGACCACCACCAACCACCTCAGGAAATGTGGAAGTTGTGCCCTTGCTTCAGGGACTTCTTGTAGTAGAGAAGGTGTCTCTTTTCCTTGTTCAACTTCTGAGATTATGAGGAACTCAGAAGTTCTAGAAAACCAAACATGATAACAATGACCCCTCAGCTTCATAGGGTCACAGAGTATGTGCTCCTCTGAATATTTCTCCCTTGCAGCCTACTTTACTGAGTACAGAGCATTAGTGGTAGCAAGAAACCACAGTGGGGTTTTCTAGACAGAGTCTCATGTTACCCAGGGTGGCCTCAAACTCAGTAAGTTGCTAAAGATGATCTTGAACTCCTGACCTTCCTGCCTCTGCCTCTGTAAGTAGCTGAGGATATAAATCACAGTATAGACAAAGATGACTTTGAACTTTGGATCCTCCTTGCTCTACCCTCTAAGTGTTGGGATTCCAGTAGAATCTGCAGTCCTCTGGCCTGACTTCTCATTATCTATTTGGTTAAACTTACGGTTTTATTTCACTGGTTTATTCTACCATGAATGTGTATATGCCACAGCATTATCTGCAAGAGTCACAAGAGGAAGGCCATATGCCTCCCTTTTCTGAAAGTACGTCATATACTCTGCAAGCTGTATTGAGGTAAAGCTTGGGTCTACTTCCTTGCAGGCAAGGGGTGCCAAAGCAACAGACTTCCCTGGTGAGAACACTTACAGGTGGCTTGGCTTCTCAGAGGTCCCCAGTGTGGTTCTGCAGCAGGTAATCCCATGGTAGCTGGTGTTCAGGCTGAGACAGAGACAGGCCCAAGCAACCCACTGCCCTTAACTGCTGCTAACCCTGTGTGAAAAGAAATGGAAAGTAGAGACTTCTTACCTTGAACCTCATTAGCTTCTGGCCCTGCTCTCCTCTGGGAAAGGGCAGGTGGAGGGCTAGGGCTGTACCTCAGTCGGTAGAGAAGAGCCTTTGAGAAGGGAATCTTGGGTTCCACCCTCACCACTGCACAAACTGGGTGTGGTAATGCTCACCTGTAATCCCAGAACTTGGAAAAGGGAAGCAGGAGGATCAAAAATTCGAGGTCATCCTTGGCTACATAGTGAGTTTGAGCCAGCCTGGGCTACATGATTAGGAGTGTGGCTCTTCAGAGGACCTGAGTTTGGTTCCCAGCACCCATGATGATGTATGTGGCTCACAACCACCTGCAACTTGAGTTCTAGGGTGTCCCACATCTTCTGGCTTCCACAGGCATCCATGTATATTCACACAGCCACACAGCCACACACACACAGACACACACACACACACACACACACACACACACACACACACACAGCAGATGGAGCCTTGTCCTGTTTATTTGTTTTTTTTGTTTTGTTTTGTTTTTGTTTTTGTTTTAATCAGCTTGACACAAGCTAGAGCTATCTGAGAACAGGGAACCACAATTGAGAAAATGCCTCCATGACATTGGCATGTAAGCAAGCCTGTGGGGCATTTTCTTAATTAGTGATCAATATGGGCGGGCCAAGCCCACTGTGGGTGGTGCCACCCCTGGGCAGATGGTCCTGGGGTATATAAGAACGTGGGCTGAGCAAGCCATGAGGAGCAAGCCAGTAAACAGTACTCCTACATGGCCTCTGCTTCAGTGCCTTTCTCCATGTTCCTGCCCTGACCTTTCTCAGAGACAGAGAGAGAGTGACCTGAAAACTGTAAGCTGAAATAACCCCTTTCCTCTCCAAGTTGCTTCTGGTCATGGTATTTTATCACAGCAATAGAAACCTAAGACAAGCCTTGTGCGTGGAAAGGGCTTAGCTGTACTATGCCTTTCAGCTGACTGTGGGAAAACTGGTACAAGGAGCCCCAAGAGAATGGAACGGAGAGAATCAGGCTGAAGCAGTTACCCAGAGGTTCTGGGAAGCAAAGGTGTGGCTCGGTCCGTCTGGAGTCATTGTTTCCTAAGGAAGCTGGTAGGATGGGTCTGTAATCCCAGCACTGGAGAGAGAGAGACAGGTGGATCCCTGGAGCCCATTGGCCGGCCAGTCTAGGCAATCTGTAAGCTCCAGGTTCAGTGAAAGAGCCTGTCTCAAAAAATAAGGTGAAAGTGATAAGGGAAAAACCCAACATTGATCTCTGGCCTCCAGATGTGCTCGCACAAATGTATATACACACTGGCATGCACATACACACAACCCACACAAGCATACCCCAGGGGGGCTGGAGAGATAGCTCAATGGTTAAGAGCACTGGTTGTTCTTCCAGAGGACCCAAGTTCAATTCCCAGCATTCACATCAAGTAGCTCAAAACTGCCTATAACTCCAGCTCCAGGGGGTCCAACACCCTCTTCTGGCCACTGTGGGCATCTTCACACCTATAGCAATACACATATACTCAAATAAAAATAAGAATTTAAAAAAATCCTCAAAATTCGATTTAAAGAAGATTTATTGAAATGCTGGGCATGGGTGCACACCCTCAATCCTAATGCTAGGGAGGCTGAGGCAGGAGGATATTCAGTTTGAGTCCAGTTTGGGATACACAGCAAGCTCCAGGCCAGCGTGGGCTACAAACTGACAGTGGGTGGAAAAAACAAAAAGCCAAATAACACACAACCTGTGAAGTGAGAATCTATATATTTCAATATATAGTTGGTTTTAGTATAACTACAGTCAATCTCTATGTTATTTATGGTTCCCATATTAATTGTATCCCTATAAAGAAATTAGAGATCATCAGCCAAAATGACTCAGAACTGCATCTCCTATGGTATTTTGTTAAGAATATTGATCCTTTGGGATACTTATGATAAAAAAGGATTCCTACTCAAATTCCTTGGGAAACACTACCTACTCCTGATACAGCATTCACTAGTGTTTAAAGGCTCTGCCAAGTCCTGCCATAAAGCAGCATCTTCAACTGTGTTAAACTCAATGTTTCCCATACTATGTAGCCTTGGCTGGCCTGAAAAACCCACAGCAATTTGCCCACCTGTGTTCCCGGGTGTTGAGACTAAAGGAGTGCACCCCCACCCCCAGCCCAGAACATTATTTTTGAGCGTTGCACTGCTAACATCTTACAGAGCCAGCGTGTTTTGGTGAATCCTCTCTAGTGTCTGGCTTAGAAGAGCCGGTGTTGTGACCACTCTAAATGTATACTCTTCTCTGTTCTTTCTTTTTAATTTTTAAAGATCTGTTTATCTTTTTTATGTTTATGAGTGTTTAGCTTGTGTATCATGTGTGTGCCTGGTGTCTGCAGGAGTCAGAAGAGGACATCAAATCCCCAGAGACTGTAATTACAGGTGGTTGTGAGCCACCGTGTGTACTCTGGGAATCAAACCCAGGTCATCTATAAGAATAGCAAGTGCCTTTAACCACTGAGCCATCTCTCCAGCTCCTTCCCTGTGCTTCCCTGTGAGCCTCCCTCAGAAGCCAGGCCATCTTACCCAGCGTTGGGCCTATGGGATATTGCTAGCTTGAGTCAGAGTCTGACTTGCTGCTGGTAGCAGCAAGTTCCTCATGATCTTTGGTAGAGAAGCATGTACACAGGGCCTTGTTTTTCTCATGATTTGAGAAAAAGATTACTTTCTTTCTGTTCAGTTTTGTGGGTAGTTTGTCTTTACAGATTTATTGAAATGTAATTCATTCTGTATGTTTTAACTATTTTAAACATTACTTTTAGTTCTAGCTTGGCTACCTATGCCTTAGTTCTGTTTCTCTTTTGGCCTGTGCGCTGTGCTCTGTCCTTTTATGTTCATCCAGGCAGTATGGAAAATAAAAATTATAGTCCAGATATCTTGTCAGGAAGAGTGCCATTGGGATTCAAAACAAGAAATGGGTTCCTGGTTTCAGAGATGTGCCAGAACCTAATCTGAAGCCTTAGGAAGTGCCCCTGCCATTTGGACAGCCTAACGGTGTTCCTGCATAATCACTTCACACCCTCTTGGTCTCTAAATGACACAAAGTATGGGTGATAAGTAAGGTTTTGACCCCCATGCCAATTGAAGTGTAGTGGCTGTCTGGGGCATTGTGTGGGTGGATTCTGAGAAAGAGTCCTGGTATTGTGAGAAAAGTGAATGTTATTGACTTTCCATGTCTGCCGTGGTCTTCAGTGGGAGGAATGGCCTTTTCGAGGCTCTGCCCTACTATCATGGCTTCCCTTAATCATCATCATTATCCTAGGCAGACAACACAGGAAAGGGAGACTGGGAATAGGAGCCGTTCAGCACGGTCTCACTGAGGGCGGCAGTCTTGAGACATAGCTACTCAAGAGCTGAACACTGACCTCTTCTATCCCAGCGTCCCTAACCAGATCTTCAGCGTTAGGTCTTGAAGAGTATGCAAAGCTAACTGTCCTTTGGAAGTTGGTGGGCTAGGTGAGAAGGTGGACCCTTCACTCTGCCAAACAGAAGAGAGGGAGAAAGAGACAGAATGAGGCGAAGATCTCAGGACTAGCACACGAGTGGCTGGCCATGCTTAAAATGAAACAATAACCCCGTAAGAGCAGCACAGAGAGCCCTGCTAGCCTCAGCATCTTCCTGGTTTTACTCCAGGCTAAGGGGACCCTGGTTTTTCTTCTATGATTTCACTGATGTACTCGCATTCTCCAGCTGCCCTAGATACACAATGGATACTTTCAAGTTTTTCTCTACACAGACCTGTCCGTGGGCTCTGAGAGACCCCCATTATTGTGACTGCCATTGTGTTTCATGGTGGCATTTAATAGTTCTGCCTTTTGTTATGTTGAACTTGGGGCATATTTGAAATATGGTGGCCTTTTTGTTCACAGTGTAAAATCAAGAGGCAAACCTGGAACTGCATATAAGCTGGGCTGATTGGCAGTCAGGTACGGGGCCACAGGGGCTGTGAAATGGCAGCTTCATGCTAATCAAAAACTACATCATATGTGTGTGATGTAAATCTTTCTGTTGTTATTTTGGGTTTTTTTGAAACAGGTTCTCACTCTGTAGCCCATGATGACCTGGAACTCATTATGCAGTCCAGGCTGACCTCAGATTCATATAATTCTCCTGCCTCAGCCTTCTAAGTGTTAAATTACAAGTACATGTCAATATGCCTGGCATATGTAATATAACCATTATTCTCAGAAAGATAGTTGTCTGAATTCATCAAGGTGGAATCAAGGTAAGGATGTGTGATTATGTAGGCGAGGTAACTCTTCAAAGAGAGCTAGTGCCTCAGAGGACAGGAAGTTTAATGTAGTGTACTATTTGAGGTGGACTAGGAAAGCTTAATGTACTGCTGGGTTCCACTGGTAGAAGTATGGAGTTCAGATGTGAGGAGGCGATGGTCCTATTCCATCCTGTTCTGCACTGGTCAGCATTGTCTGAACTCCTGAATTCTTTGCTGTCATCATTCAAGTGACAAAAAGAATCGAAATCATGTCATGTGAGAACAGTTGGAAGAACTGCAGCTGTTCAGCCTGTGGATAAACAGTCTCAGAGAGCAGAGCACATGACTAAGGCTTCTGAGTCCTAAATGACCGGGACTAGGAAAGGAAGGTTAGATTTCAAGCTACCTGTGACTTCACAGGGAAGACGCAGGACCACTGGATGGGAGCATGAAGGGGTGCCTACCCCTCCCCTTCCCCATTGGATGGGAGCATGAAGAGGTGCATACCCATCTTCTCCCTGAGGTAGTGGCTCTTCATCTGGCCAGAGGCCAAGACACCTGGAGATGCCCTGCTCTTTGGAAAATGCCATGCTCTTTCCAAAACAGGCACCAGGAATTGTGCTGGAGCAGAAACATGGCTGAGTGAGGCAGTCATGTTCCAGACACTGTGAGCAGCACTTGGTTCCTGTCATGAGCTTTTACTAATCTCTGTATTTCGAGGCCGTCCTCCAGACTCTATCTCTTCCTGGCTCTCCTCTCTTTCTTTCAACAAGATGTAAGCATGCCACCTTTTACCCTGGTGTGGGACTTTTGTGTAAAGTCTTAGGCCTACCCTAAATTCCCTTTTAAGAGAGAAGCAGTGGATTTCCCAAGCACCTGACCCATGTTGGGAAGTAGGTTGGGATGGTTCTTGCTGTTCATTGTGTACCCCTGTAAGTAAGGTCTGAAGCCAGAGAATAGGCTTGGCTGTTACCCGGGGCAGCTTAGCATTTACCTGGCCAGAACCAAGATGTCCTGGTCCGAGGCCCAGGGTATCCCTTTACAACTTGAGGCCTAGTTCAGTTTTCTACATCAAGCTTCGTGGGCTTTTGAGGCCTTAAACCAACTTCATCCCTCAGTTATTCATTTCTACCATTCACCAGCTTTTTGTAGGACCAGCCATCCTCTTTACCTCTCTCTTCTATTGGTACCTAGAGAATATTCTGTACTTAGGAACTCTCTCTCATCTCTGACTGCTCACTCGTATCCATTCCTCAAAACCAGGACAACTCGGCTTCCCCAAGAATCCCTCCCTGGCTCTTCTTGTGGACAGTCAACTCGTCTCAAGGCCCCTAGCCTCTGTCTAGTCTAGCCCCTAACGTGGTATGTACGGCGTTCTGGCTCAGGTGTCCCCTCCAGAGAGCTGTGCTGTCCCCATCTTGTCCCCAGCTCCTCCTCTGTCTTGCTGGCAGGAAGCATCTACTCCAAGGGCTTGTCAGACCAGAAAAAAAGAAACCTGGCCTTGAGAAATGGAATTACAGAAGACAGCTGGCTTGTCTGAGGATGAGTAAGAGCAGACAGGAGTTGGGGGATTCTGAGGAATGAGTAGGTGGGAGCCAGAGAGCAGAAACGTCACATTGAAGAATTGTGGGAGTTTCAGGGGGGATATATGGGTTGAAGAATTCATTCATTATTCAAAGAAACACCCTTTGAGCATCTGCTGTATGTAAGACAGTGCAGCACACGTAGGAAATAGAATAATCAAGAAAGCCAACATGGCCGTCCAGCGGGAGAGACAGACCCTGAACAACTAAAGCACACAGCCAGAGTCACGGTGAGAAACAGGTGAGTGGTGGAGACTCAAGAAAAGGTGCTGTGAGTGAGAACAGGGAGATGGGGGGGGGGGGTCAGGTAAGCTGCCTGTGAGAAAAAGTGCTGTTGGAGCTCAGACCACCGGATGAGAAGGTCCTGGGGTGCTAACAGGGAGTGACTTCTTCTTGCTCCCTGGCAGGTCAGGGACTCCCCAGTGAGTCCCTTCCAAACTGGCCTTTCTCCATCCTGTCCCTGCGCAGCACTGGGTAAGTTGTCAGAAAGGGGCACGTGGGAGGGCCAGCGGAGCCCTGCTCCCAGTGGTAGTGGAACCTTTAGCCACGCTGCCAGCTCTGCTGTGGGACTGAGAGAGCTGTTAATAGTGGGGTGATACTGAATATTTAATGAGCTCTGTTGACGAAGAGCTCTTACCTGAGTCCTCCAGCATTGTGTGTGTGTTTTGCACATATTCTCCTAGAGATGGGAAAGGTACCCGAGGTCTTGGCGGGAAGAGAGAAGGAAGAATACCATCCTGGACAGCCTGTTTTTAGCTTGCCAGGTTCGTGTTGTTAGCACAGAAGCTAAATGTGATGGGCATTCTGTCTAGGGCAGGCCTACCTCTTGGTGGGAAAGTCATCAGCCACTGGCATGCAGATTGAGAGCTGGTGAGGGAGCTTCCGCTGAACTTCCTGTGGACCCCAGAGCAGTCCACTGTAGATGCTAGCTTCCAGAAAACCTCTGCTCTCAGCTGGCCTGTTGTTCCCAGCCCTGGCTTAGAAGGGATCGCAGGCTCAGAAAGACCAAGCGGGGATCATGATGTGTGTGTGGCTAGCGGTTCAGGGAAGAGGAGGAAGAATTGTGTGACAGCAGAGAGATAAGTTAGAGTCCAAAACATTGGCACAAGATTGGGCCACTTATCACCCTCTCCATCAACTTCAGATAGGACCTCACTCGGACTGGAGGTTCTGAGATAAAACAACGAGGCAATCTCAGGAAGCTCCCTTAGGAGGACCTGGTTTAAGTATCTTTAATTATAGAGACCTAAGGAGCTAGTGAGGGGCGGGCCTCGGAGCAGGAGGTATGCCCAAGAGTGCCAGGAGTCAGCTGGGTGCATCCTAGCTGTATCTTCAGTTTGACCTCTGGCCAGCCTCCTGGCCTCTTTCAGGCTACTTATAAAATGAATAAGATCATGCATGTGCAGATGAACTGCACATTACTCTATCATTTCTGGTCCAGGTTTGATGGTGATAAAGGTTGGCGATTTCCTTTTCCCATTGGTGATTCCCAGGGGAGCTTTTGTGGGACAGGGTAAAGAGGCGTCCCTTCCCTTCAGCAATCACACCTTTTTGATGGGGCTGTGGTGAGGCCAGCCTAGAGACCAAAGAGCTTTCTTCTCAGAGGGGGATCCCATGAGAGGGTAGGGGTAAGGGGAGCTGTGAAGGGGAGCCAAGACCCGGCCCCTTCCCTGTGCACACCATGTCTGTGAGTCCTGTGGTCACCGTGACCCCTTCCTGGAGAGTTCACTGTTGATGGAGGGAAGCCTTGTCCTGCTGCTAGTTCAGCTTACAAAGCTCAGTGGTGCTCAGGAAACATTTGAAAACCCCTCCCCTATGCCAGTGGGCTGGAGAAGGAGGCAGCCCCAGACTGCTGCTGACTTTGTGTTCTTCTCAACATTTTGCCAGAGTAACCCGAAAGCATATGTATAGTAGAGAAGAAAGTAAAATGAGCCCTCAGGTACTTATCCAACAACTTCAACAATTGTCAACACAAGACTAATGTTTCACCCGTGCCCTCCCTACATAATTCTAAATCTTTTCTCCTTAGCATCAGCATATGTCTCTCTTTTTAAAGTCATAGCAGACCATAATATTTTCACATCTAAAGATAATTTTTTAACATCATAAAGTTTTACTTGGTTTGTTTGAAACTAATCTATACATAGCATTTAGTTGACCTTTCTTGCTTGCTTGCTTTTTTTTGTTTTTGTTTTTGTTTTTGTTTGTTTTGTCTTGTTTTGTTTTGTTTTAAGACAAGGTAGCTCTGGCTGTTGGGGAACTCACTCTGTAGACCAGGTTGGCCTTGAACTCACAGAGATCCACCTGCCTCTGCTTCCTGAGTGCTGGGATTAAAGGTGTATGTCATCACCACCCAGCTGACCTTTCTTTTTTTTTTTAATTTTATTGGTTTTTTTTTGTGTGTGTGTGTGTGTGCGCGCGCGCGCGCGCGCACAGATCAGAATAACTTTATAGAGTCAGTCTGTCCGCGCAGATCAGAATGACTTTATAGAGTCAGTCTGTCCTTCCATCTTGGGTTCCAGGATCAGACCCAGCTTGTCAGGCTGTGCATCATGGGCTTTTACCTTCTCCTGGCTGATGTTTCTTCAACCTAAAGTCCTCCCTTCTACTTTTTCTTTTCTTGCAATTTCTCTGTTTGAAAATCTTTTGTTGTTCCAGTTTCCTACCTTCTGGATTTTGTTGGTCCCATCCCTGTGATATTTTTAATCCGTTCTTCTCTTTCCTACATTTCTGTAAACTATTAGTAGATCAGATTCAGATTCAACTTTGTGTCAAGAATGCTTGGTAGATGCTCTGTGCATTTCCCTCTCCCCTCTGAGGTGTACATCGTCCTCGGCACAGCTGTCCTACTTTTTGTGGTGTTCAGACTGATTGATGGGGTAGTTAGCCTGATTACAACCCATTACAGAGGTTCCTCAGCACCATTTACCTAATGTTCTCAGCAGTCCCCGATGGTCATTGGTCCATTATTTCATTAGGAGTTTCCTCGTCCCCATTAGTACCCCTGGCCCTCTCTCCTGTGTGTCTGCTTTCCCCACGCTGCCCTTAACCCACACCATCATTTCCTTCCTCATCAACCCAGGATGCCCTAACAGCTCTTGGGGCCTCACAGACTCCATCTGCCTCCCTGGTGGCCTGTGCTTCCCTGAGGGGAGGGTCCTGACTTGGATCTACTCTCACTGGATCCTGCTAGAGCCATGTCTGACCCCCACTAGGGAGTGCAAGCAGCCCAAGCTGTTCCTCCTCTGGGAGAGTTCTGCAGGGAGCTGGCTTTATTTCCCTTCCCAGGAATTTCTCAGGAGCCCTCTTCTGTGCTGAGGAGAGTCTTCCACACTTGTTTCCTCAGCTTCCTGCCCAAGCCTGGGCCCTGGCAGGGACCCAAGCCTAGCTTCCTGTTTACAGGCTGGGAGAGGTTGAGGGAGGCATGGGAAGGGCAACTCAGCTTTCGAGTCCTCCGCTCTCTCCTGCTCAGTTTAGACACCTCTGAGGGCCAGAACAGTTACCATCCTCTGGTGCTTCAGCATCCCTGTGTCTCCCATGATCAGCACTCCTGTGGTTCTTCTGCTCAGCAGACAGACTCTGGAGACCGTGCTGTGTGTTGGTGCACCCCTGACAGATAAAGCAGATGCATCGGTTTCGCAGTGGGACAGCTGACCAGGAAGCACAGAGCTGGGAGCTGCCGCTCACAGACCCTGCCCCTGCCCACACAAGTCCTGCGACTCTGTCACCCAGCTCTTGTTAGTCCTCTGGTCACTGTGTCCAACTCAACAGAGCTTCTGCTGGAGCAGGAAGCCTGAGGGGTGCAGGCTGGCCAGGGTCTGGTTATGAGAGCCAGAAGACATCGGGTACTCTACCATAGTGGCCATTGCCCAGTGCAGTTCTTTCTCAGCATCTGTGGCTCTGGGACCAGTGCCCTCACCCTCTGCCAATACCAAAACCCGTGATATGCAAGCCCCTTACTTATTAGATGGCCAAGCACGGTAGCATGTGCCTGGAGCCTCAAGGATTGCTTGAGTACGTAAGTTCAGTACTGCCTGGACAGCATAGGCAGACCCTGTCTGAAAGAAAAAGCTGGAAGAAGCATAGGATGGCATACAATGCACATGCACTCTGTACGCTTGAAATCCTCACATGGTTCCTTACAATGACTAACACAATGTACATGTCATGTAAATAGTTATTTTGTTTGGTTGATTGGATTCGGTTTGGTTTTGAGACAATGTCTTACTATGTAGCCCTGCTAACCTGGAACTCAGAGATCTATCTGCTTCTGCCTAAGTGATGGGATTAAAGATGTATGCCACCATGCTGGGTATAAATGGTTATTGTACTATTGTATTATATTGCTTAAGGAATAATGAGAAAAAGCCTGTACATGTTTAGTACAGATATTTTCTACCTAGTATTTTCAATCAAAGCTTGGTTGAATCAACATATGCAGAACTCACATTCACAGGGCCAACACTATAAGACTTCTGATAAGTGACAGCTTGACCGCCCACCCTCATTCCTCCATGTGCCTGGCTCTTCCTTGAACAGTAAGAACCTGAAGGGCCATATTCTGCTCCAAGAGAGGACCTGCCATGGATTAACTATTTTCTCCCCTCTCCTGGATGGCTCCGGCAAGAATTATGTGTAACCCAATCTCTTTCATCCCATGAAGAGAGAATATCAGTGATCTGAAGTGACACATATCTGTGAGTCCAGCATTTGGGAGGCTGAAGTGGAATTGTTAGTTCAAGACCAGCCTAATCTATATAGTGAGACCTTCTGCCTCAAAATAATGAAACAATCAGCCAAAAGCAGATGTGGTGGTGCACATCTGTGGTCCCCAGTACTTGTAAGGCTAAAGCAAGAGGGTTGCTCCAAGTTTGAAGTCAGCTCAGACTGCAGTGTTTCAAGGTGAAACCCTATCTGGAACATATGGTAAAACCCTATCTGAACTTCCCAAATGCCCTAAACAGCACAGAGACATAGAGGAAAGTGTGCTGCTGGATATCAGGAAGTCTGTTAACCCCTAGCACGCCAACAGCTTCTGCTTCCACCTGTAAAGATTCAAATCCTGAGCAGGGAATAGTAAGAGCACCTGTAATCTCAACACTTGTGAGTTGGAGGATCAGGACATCTGGGTCATCCTCAGCTACATAGTAAGTTCAAGGCCAGCCTGGGCTACATGAGGGCCTGTCTGAAAACAAAACAAAAAGACTCAGATTCTTCAGGTGGCCTGCAAGGCCTCAAATAGTCTTCCTGCAACCTTCCTGTCCAGTTCACCTCTTCCCGTTGCCTCCGCCACTGCATCCTGCCTCGACTTCCCTCCGAGGGCTGCTTCCCCTTGCTTCAGTGCTTTGGCAGACAGTTTTGCTTTGGGGATGTTTTGTTCTTGTTTGGGTTGACTCCATCTCATCTTCTAAGCTTGCCTCAGGGACCTTCTCTCCTTAATGTACTTTTCACAGGTGCCCTTGAGAAATGTATGAATAATTGTTCTATTGAGATAGGGCCTTATGAAGTCTGATTTCCATAAGGCGGAGACCGTTTCTGTTTTTACATTATTCTCCTGCAGAGTACCCGCACATAGCAGACTCTCACTGAATACCTGTTGAATGAATGAAATTTCGGTTTCTTATCTCCTTTTCTTAGTAACCTAATGTCATTCCGTCATACTCAACATGTGCCCTGCTGTTGGTGAGCATTTACCAAACATGCAGCATTTCACTTAACCTTTGCAACTCTGTGAAGGAGGTATACTCTTAATCTACAGAGAGGGAACTAAGACCCAAGGTCACACAGCTAATTAGGGAGCCACTTCAAACCCAGGTACTTGGCCTCCTCAAAGCCAATTCTCTTAACCGTAGTGCCACACTGCCCCCTTTTGGCATGTCACAGAGTTGCCACTGGGTCCTTGGCTAATTTCAAATGAGTACTTGGAAGAGCTGGCTGTGGAACCCAGCTGTGGAAGGACAGGATGCGGGTGATGGAATTCAACCTGGGCTGCTGCTGTTCTAGGGTTATGCATTTCAGGGTCTGTTGCCCCATATGTTTTCCATGAGCCCTTTGCCACCTCCAGGATGTAATATAGCATCTCGTTTTAGAGAAAAGAAGGGTCCGCTGTTTAAACGGCCTGGTCTGCAGTGTCTGGAGAGTAAACAGCCCTGATTAAGAACCTAATAAAAATAATTGAGAGGGAGAAAGGAGTGTTTGTCTCTTTGTGATTTAGCCACTAAAGACAGCACTCTGGAACGCAGCTTTAAGGCATCCCTGGGAAATGCAGACCCAGTGAGAGGGCAATCCCTCTTAGTCTTGATTACGGCAAAGCTCGAGTTATCCAGGATCCCAGGACTTCTCTGGCAGCAGGGAAATTGGAACTGACGAATGCTTTAGACTAGATGGGGATATGCAAATGAGAAATGGGTGGCATAAATATAAACCCCAGCTCCTGTTTGTTGACCATGCTAGGCACACTGTGAAGCATTCTACATTCCTTATTCCCTTCATTCTAACGCCAGCCTTGCTCACTCAGTAATGCTGCACCCATGAAGGAAAGGCGTTGATAAAAGAACTTGCCCAAGGTCATACAACAGCTGGTCTTCCTGACTTTGAAACCAGAGCATCCTACAACCTGGGTTGGTGAGGAGAGACAACTGGCAATGGAGCATCAGTCCTATTTCTAGGACCGTGGTTAAACATCGCCCAGAAAAATAGGCAAATGTATAAAGACCTCCTTTTACTGGGCATTATAATTGTTTTCATATAAATACATCTAGGTGTGATGGTCCATTCCTCTAATCCCAGAACTCTAGAGACTGAGGCTGGAGGATTACAAGTTCAAGGCCAGAGTGAGCTCTGTAGTGAGACAGTGCCTTAAATAAATGAAAACAAATATGTATATAATTTTATAATGTAGCATTAAAATAGTTATAATAAACATAACAGCTACAGTAGCTGCAACATTATCATAGTGAGAAGAAGAAATTTTAAAAAGCAAAGAGACTAGGCACAGAGATGTATACCTTTAATCCTAGCACTTGGGGTGCAGAGGCAGGAGGATTTCTGTGAACTTGAGACCAGCCTGATCTACATAGTGAGTTCCAGGACAGCCAGGGCTGTTACATAGAGAAACTCTGTCTTAACCCACCCCCTCCAAAAAAAGCAAAGAGCCTAAGCCTTCGGTAGTGGAGTATGATTAAATAAATAAATCATGGAACACTCTTCCACAGCACACATAAGGGGGATGGTAGCTCATGCCTACAATTCTAGTTCTTGGAAGGCCAAAGCAGGAAGATCAGGAGTTCAGGGCCAGCTTTGGCTGCATACAAATTCAAAATAAAGGGCAGCCAGCTAGGTGAAGGTCCTTGCTCCATAGTCCTGGTGACTGTGGTTTGATGCCCAGGGCCCACCTGAAGATGGAGAACAGAACCGATTCTACGTCGTCCTCCAGCCTCCTCATACGTACTGTGGCATGTGTGTCCACACATCATACACACTAATAATAAGTATTTTTTGGTGAAGAGGTCCTTATAATGTATTTTTCTGTGGCATAAAAAGCATATTACATACAAGTTGCCATCATAAGATGCATATGTAATGGGGGTAGTCTGATTCCATCTGTGTTTAAATCTGTATATATAAGCATACATCTTTTTTTTTTTTTTTTTTTTTTTTTTTTTTTTTTTTGAGACAGGGTTTCTCTGCGTAGCTTTGTGCCTTTCCTGGAGCTCACTTGGTAGCCCAGGCTGGCCTCAAACTCACAGAGATCCGCCTGGCTCTGCCTCCCGAGTGCTGGGATTAAAGGCGTGCGCCACCACCGCCCAGCATAAGCATGCATCTTAAAGTCTGAAAGTATAAAGTAGCAACAGTTCTAATCTTATGAGAACTTTTACTTTCTTCCTTATTCACTTTTGTGTTGGTATCTCTTAAGATAAATCAACTTACCTTATTTTTTTTATTAGTCCTTTTTCTATTTTGTGTAACAAATGCTAAAAAGTATACTCTTTCTCCTGGCATATCCCTCCCTGCACAGACAATAGAACTTGTCCCATCATTCACATGTGTTTGGAATCAGGTATTGTATGGACAAGTTGGCTAAATGCATTAAGGATGGAAATGTTGCCTCATACCTGTCAGCTACTCATCTGGCCACTCTTGTTCCTGCTGGGCCCCTCGGCTTTGACCTCATACACTCCTTTCACATCTTCTCACTTCCTTCTCAGATTCTGCAGAGCCCCTGGCTGTGTGGAAACAAGGCATTTCTTTGGAAATGAAAAGCTCAGCATTGGACAGATACATTCCTGCCTCTTAGCTCCTTGTTGGCAGGTTCCCGCAGCTTCTCCTTCACCAGCAGAGAGAGGCAGGGGGAGAATCTAGTCTCACATCCCCCAAGCTGCAGCCATGACCACATGTTGGATGTTCTGCCTCCGGCTGGTGTTTTCAGTACAGCCTTTTTAGGTGGCACAGTAGGAAAGGAACCAGAGAACATAACCACTCCTGGCTCAGGGACTACATGGGAACTGCCCAGCCTTAGTTTTTCTCTGCAAAACTGGAATAAATAATAGACATTACTTCTATGTCTTATGATGGTCAGAGATTAAATGAGAAAATAAAGGAAAAGCTTTGAAAATATAAGTTGCAATAAAACATAAAATCTATATTTTTAATGTAATCTTTTGAGATTTGTGTTATGCTTTTATGTCTATATACATGCCTCTACATCTGCTTATCTGCTTATTGTGGAATAACGGTTTAATAGGGAGATAAAGGATATTGAAAAATCTTGAAAGGCTCCTTTTTTTTTTTTCTGAGACAAAGTTTCTCTATATCACAGTCCTGGCTGTCCTAAAACTCAATTTATAGACCATGCTGGCCATGAACTCACAGAGATCCTGCCTCTGCCTCCCAAGTGTTGGCATTAAAGGCATGTACCACCACTGCCTGGTGAAAGGCCACTTCCTAAAAACAACCAAAGAGGGCTGGAGAGATGGCTCAGCTTGAAGAGCACTTGCTGCTCTTCAAGAGGACTTGGGTTCAATTCCCAGCACCCATATGGCAGCTCACATTGACTGTAACTCCAGTTCCAGGGGCTCCTACAACTTCTTTTGGTCTCTGAGGGCAAGCAGGCATGTATAACATGCACAGATGTGCATGCAGTCAAAACATCTGTAGATATAAAATAAAAATGTTAAAGCCTAGGAAAGGGAGAGGGAGGGAGCCAATCTTGTCTTCACTTCATCTGCTCTGTACTGTCTTGTTTCCCCAGGGAATATGTACTGTTGGTTTTTTTTTTTTTTTTTTTAAGTTAAGGAAACCAATACAGACTTTTTAATGGCTTAAGGTAATATAGTCAAACTAGCAATAGTCATTGGAAGTCATCCACACAGAGGTCGACAGCTGGGGCAGAGAGAACAGAGGATTTAGAAAGATAAGCAATTGGGGAAACAGCTTGATTGGCAAATTGGGACCATGTTATTACAACTATTGAATGTCAGGTCAATGAGTTTTTAAGTGGTGGAAGCCATTGGAGGGTCTTGAGCAAAGGAGTCCTGTAATCAGTAATTTGATTCTCAGAGCAGTGTTTGAAGAGTAATGAATGTGGATGAGATAGCTCAGGCCTTGGAAGCCTGGAGTCCTGATTTCAATCACCAGAATCCATGTGAAGATGGAAACAAAGAACCAACTGCGTGGGGCTGTCCTCTGACTTCCACATGTATAACACACACACACACACACACACACACACACACACACACACACACAAACACACACACACACACTTTAAATTTTTATTTATTTTTAGCTTTATCCATTTTACACATACTTTTTTGAAAAAGAATAATGCATGAGATAACTTGAAGAAGAAAGAAAGAAAAGAGAGGAAGGGAGGGAGGGAGGGAGGAAGAAGGAAGGAAGGAAGGAAGGAAGGAAGGAAGGAAGGAAGGAAGGAAGGAAAGGTATACATAGTTAGGCATGGTGGTGAACTTGAGGCTACAGCAGAGAGAGCCTGAATTCAAAGCCAGCCTGGGCTACACAGGAAGTCCCCATCTTTAAATAGACATCAACTATTTTGAAGAAAGTGATATATTACATATCCAATTGGTTTGCCAGAGGTCTAAATGGAAAGAGCATGAGTCAGGAAGACCCACAGTTGGGTCTAAGAGAGACAGGAGCAAGCTGTAAGAAAATAGTGGTGGCACTGGGTTATAACCCCACGTAAAATAAGTATTAATCCACGGCGATATTCGTAAATAAACACAGGAGAAGGGACAAATACTCCCTTTAGAATTCTAATTTTATGCGTGTATATTTTCATGAAATATACTTCATTAAAGTTTTATATTTGAAGAAAAATGAGGGAGATAAAAACTACCACTGGAACGTCATAGTAACAATAGCTGCTGTCAAGATTCACTGACTGCTAAATCTTGAGGGTGACACTTTAAGGAGAACCAAGATATTTGAATAGTTGTATGACACTCTTATGTATTAATTACTGTGGTAGTTTTAAACATGTATCCACGCTTTCTTTGATACTCCTCTCTTTAGGAGATGGAATTTAATTCTCTCCCCCTTCAATATGGGCTGGACTAAGTGACTTGTTTCTGATGAAGAGAAAAAAGTATGACAGAAACAGTAATTTTAGAATAGAGAGACCTGTCAAGTACCACCCTAAGTGATTCAGATTAATCCCACTGGTGATGAGACGTGAAATCCCAGTGTGCCATAACAAGTACATGTCACCTCCATTGTATCCTCCGGAATCTACAACCTGAACTGGTTACGAGAAACATGAGGCAGGGGCTGGAGAGGTGGCTCAGCAGTGAAGGTGAGTTCACTGAGGACCAGGTTCAATTCCCAGCACCCACATGGTGGCTTACACCCCAGTTCAAGGGGATCCCACACCCTCTTCTGGTTTCCTCAGGCACTACATGCTCAGTATGTACATACATACACAGAGACACAGATGAATAAAATAAAACAAAAGTTTGTAAAGAAAGATTAGGCAAATTGAAAAGATATTCTAGGAACACCTAACCAGGCATTTTCTTAACCTCAAAAGTCAAGACTAAAAATGAAAAAGGATCCTAGTACAAAAACTGTAGAAAATTACACCAAATCTGTAGTTTAGTTAATAGCAATGCTCTAGTATTCTTAGAGTTGATCATGTACCATAGTTAAGTAAGATGTTACCATTAGGGAAACTAGATGAAGAACTCTCTGAATTATCCCACTGTAGAAATATAGAGTTATTTCAGGCTGTGGAGATGGCTCAGCAGGGAAGGCACTTGCTGCCAAGCCTGTTGAGTTTGACCTCCAGGATTTACACAGTGGAAGGAGAGAACCAACTTCTGAAACTGTCCCCTGACTTCCACATGTGCCCCGGAGCACACTGCCCATCCCCTTAAATAAATAAATATAATTAAAAACATTTTTAGGGCTGGAGAGACGGCTCAGAGGTTAAGAGCACTGACTGCTCTTCCAGAGGTCCTGAGTTCAATTCCCAGCAACCACATGGTGGCTCACAACCATCTGTAATGAAATCTGGCGCCCTCTTCTGTATACATGATAAATAAATAAATCTTTAAAAAAAAAAAAAAACATTTTTAATTATTTCAAAATAATTAAGGTTAAAAAATATCCCCACCACCATTTTTAGTGTATTTGGCTAGAAAAGAAGATTGCCATTAACAAGATAAGGATAGCTAAAAGGAAAAATGAAGACTATGTATAGCAGGCTCCAGGCCAAGCTGGGCTACACAGTCCATAAACAAACAAGCAAAAACTGAAGAGAAAAAGAGTTTCCAAACAGAACTCATCAGTACTTCCAATGATTCTGAAAATGAGGGACAGTCACCCAGGAAAAGGCATTGACTCCGCAGCAGATTAAGCTGTTCATCATGGTGTGCAGTGTCTGGGGACAGCAGCCTCCTGGGGAGTGCATGCAGCCTGTTGCCTATGGGGTTGCCCTAAGGGACCTCAAAGACTACTTTTTGTTGCCTAGTCATGTATCTGGTCTCAATGCTTTCCCCAATGTAGGCTTCGGACAGGAAGGCCCAGAGCACAGTGGCCAGGTCATCACATCTGTCTTCACCAAACTGCAAAATAAGGACCATGTGACTGAGGCCCTGCTTTAGGGTTAATCCAGATGAGCTTGAAGACATAGTGGCTGAAAAGCAGCCCGTCCCTAATGACTGTGGAGTCAAATATATTCCCAGTTGTGGTCCCCTAGACAAGTGGCAGGCCTTGCACTCCCAAAGGACCCCATTTGCTGTCCTATACTCTTCCAAATCATGTTTAGTAATAAATCTCACATTCAGCAGGGCAAGGGAAGAAAGGGCCACTAGGAACTGGGCACTGGCCCCAAGAGTTAGCAGAGCGGCTGGGGAGATGGCTTAGAGCACACTGCTTATGGAAGACCTGAGTGCATTTCCCAGCATCCACATGAGACACCTCCCAACTGCCTGTAACTCCAGCTCCAAGGAGATCCAGTGCCTCTGACCTCTGGCCTCCAGCCTCCATAGGTACCTGCACTTACACTCACATGTGTACACACACACACACACACACACACACACACACACACACACACACACACACACGGTTATAACTAAAAACAAAAGTAAATCATTTTTTAAGAGAGGTGAGAGAAGACAAGGAGAGGGGAGGGGAGGTGGAGACAGGAGTCAAGGTGCCGGGACTCAGAGTGCAGAAGCATTTGCCCAGGTGAGGCAGATCGACTCATAGAAGAAGCTTCTAGGGAGCAAGGCATGGTGGCACATCCCAGCACACAGGAGGCAAAGGCAGGAGGATTTCTGTGAGTTTGAGGCCATCCTGGTCTACAGAGTGAATTCCAGGACAGCCAGAGCTACACAGAGAAACCCTGTCTCATGGGGGAGGGGGGGAAATCTAGGGAAAAGAAAGAATGGATACTCCTAAACAGAGAGGCAAGTAGTGTCTAGCCGGGTAGCGGCGGCGGCAGTGGCGCACACCTTTAATCCCAGCACTCGGGAGGCAGAGGCAGGAGGATCTCTGTGAGTTCAAGGGCAGCCTGGTCTACAAAGCAAGATCCAGGACAGGTACCAAAAATACACAGAGAAACCCTGTCTTGGAAGAAGAAAAGGAGGAGGAGGAAGGAAGGAAGGAAGGAAGGAAGGAAGGAAGGAAGGAAGGAAGGAAGGAAGGAAGGAAGGAAGGAAGGAAGGAAGGAGGAGGAAAAAGAAATGGTGTCCAGAGCAAGTGAGCCAAAGGGCTGGGCCCCAAGCTCAAGAAGAGGAGGAGCTCCTACTGCCTGGCTGTGGTCAAACTCGGGCTAAAAGCTAGAGGCCATGTATTGAGGACTGTTTCTTTCAGTTCTTAGTGGAGAGGCTGGTTCGTTACCCAAGTCCTAGACTGGACAGGAAATGAAATAGGCTGGACTTATTTGTTCCCTATGCCGCTTGTACTTGAGATGGAAAATAACCTGGTTTTGAAATGGGGACCAAACAGCACACAGAGTGGTTTCTCTGTGCACATGTGTGTGTGATAAACACACACCTACCATGCACATGCTTTACCAACTGCTTACCATGTGGCAGAGACTGCGGTAAACACATTACGGATATCATCTGTTAATCCTCCACACAACCTTCTGAGACAGGCACTTCGACATTCCTCATGTTAAAGGTGAAAGTGGAGAGCCAGAGTGGTTGGAAACTTGGGGAAGTTCACATAAATGGGACTTGGAGAGATGCAGTCAGTGGCAGAGAGCCTCCCTGGCCTGCCCCAGGCCCTGCGCCAGCCCCATCTGTGGAGGAAACCACACAGATAAGTAATGGCAGAAATAGGACTCAGTTCAAACCATTTGTTTTAAGCATTGCACTATACTCCCTGCTCCTGACACAAATGAATGTGTGTGCCAGGAGACTAACGGTGGGTAGCTCTAGACCAGTGGTTCTCAACCTTCCTAATGCTGCAACCCTATTAACACCGTCCCTCATGTTGTGATGACCCCCAAACATACAATTATTTTCATTGCTATTTCATAACTGTAATTTTGCTGCTGTTAGGAATCGTAATCTAAATATCTGTGTTTTCTGGTGTTCTTAAGCACTATGAAAGGGTCATTTGACCCCAAAGGGTTCAAGACCCTCAGGTTGAGAACTACTGCTCTAGATGGTGGGATTAAATGTAATGTTTTTCTCCTTTCTTCTTATGTGGACTTTTTTTTTTTTTTTTTTTTTGGTTTTTCGAGACAGGGTTTCTCTGCATAGCTTTGTGTCTTTCCTGGAGCTCACTTGGTAGCCCAGGCTGGCCTCTCAAACTCACAGAGATCCACCTACCTCTGCCTCCCCAGTGCTGGGATTAAAGGTGTGCGCCACCAACGCCCAGCCCTTATGTGGACTTTTTAAGAGACTATATTCCTTTTGAATTTAGGAAAGTATATCATGTTATTTAAGCTTGGGTACTTCTGCCAACTTCCTGTAACATCTAAGACGAGAACAAAGCAGGTGCATCAGCTAAGTGCAGAGAAAGACTCCCTGTCTGCCGTAACACAGTGGAGAGTTTATGTGCTCACTGTGTATGCGTCTGTGTGTGTCTATGTGTCAGTGTGTGTGTGTCTGTGTCTGTGTGTGTATGTCTGTGTGTATGTGTGTGTCTGTGTCTGGTGTGTGTGTCTGTGTGTGTATGTCTGTGTCTGTGTGTCTGTGTGTGTATCTGTGTGTGTCTGTGTGTCTGTGTGTGTCTGTGTCTGTGAGTGTGTATGTGTGTGTTTGTCTTGTGTGTCTGTGTGTGTGTGTGTGTGTGTCTCTGTGTCTCTGTGTGTATGTCTGTGTGTGCTTGTGTGTGTGTGTGTCTGTGTCTTGTGTCTGTGTGTGTGTGTGTCTTGTGTCTGTGTGTGTGTGCTCGTGTGTGTGTGTGTGTGTGTGTGTGTGTGTGTGTGTGTGTGTGTCTCTGTGTTGTGTGTGTCTCTGTGTGTGTGTCTGTGTGTGTTGGCATGTGTGTAGTAGTCATGGAGGGAGAGTAAGGAGAGGCTCTAATAAATACCACACAAAGAATTTTCTCCCTTCCTTATGGCTACCTTGTCCTTGGACAAGGTTTGTTTAGTCCTGAACTTCCAGAGAGACTGGGGACATTTTTTTATAGATATGCTAAGATTCTGAATCTTACCCCTTTTTGAAAATCTGGCCAGAGAGTCAAGCTTCTGGCGTGAAGCCCAGGCTTTAGCCATGAGTGATTGGAGTCATTCTGGAGCAACTTCAGGCGTGCAGGCCATGGACCAAGCAGGCAGCTGGTGTCAGCCATGGGCAGAGATGAACTGGTGGCATTTAAGGTCACCACTACCCAGTAGGCAGGCCTTGTCCAGATCCACCCACGTGCTCGGGAGAGGTGATTCAGAACGCTGGATAGCTCCCAAAGGAGCCCTGCTTCTCCTGGCTAAAACTGGAAACCCTGGAGACTCACTTTATTTATTTATTTATTTATTTATTTATTTATTTATTTATTTATTTATTTATTTATTTATTCATTTATTCATTCATTCATTCACTCATTTATTTATTCGTTTAATTATTTATTTTGGTTTTTTTAGAGACAAGGTTTCTCTGTGTAGTCCTGGCAGTCTTGGAATTCACTCTATAGATCAAGCTGGCCTCGAACTCAGAGATGCACCTGCCTCTGCCTCCCGAGTGGGACACCCACATTATCAAGGTGCTGTGTGTATTCTAGTTTGAATAGCCTTCACTCACTTCAAGGGCCTGGCCTCTTCTCTTTCCAAGACCATCCATGTGAGCGCAAAGGTTCTTTCTGCCCTGGCCCCTTCCCTGCCTTCCCTAACACACATCCAGCCTGACGGAACTCTCTTGAGACCACCATCCCTCCCAAAGTGAAGTCAGTTTTGGAGACACCATGCCATCTCCTGAGCTGTCCATGGGCAGGCTCTGACACCAAAATACCTCAAGGCTATAGGACTCTGTGGGAGTGGGGGAGCAAAGGTCCTCTGTCTCCTAACATCCCTGGTACCCTCCTCTTTGCCCAGAGCAGGAGGGAGGGGCACTAAGAGAGATACTGAGCATTTTTCAAAGCCTGACAAAGGAGCCTTCCTTGGCTACCACCGTAATTCAGCCTGGCAATGAGAACACATCTGATTTAAAGACTTTGCTGTAGGGCATGGGCATTGACGTGAAGGGGAGGAGCTTGTCTAGCAAGTAGAAGCAGAAATGAACAGTGGACCTGGGAGCCCCCTGACTGCCCACCCCCACTTGAGCCGTGCCCGTGGCCCCAGGCCCACGGTGGAACTTTGGTTGAGCACTGTCATGGGAAGGGGTCCTCTGCCAGTCTCCAAATGACGCTGAGGGAGTATGAGTGTGTGAAAGGGCAGGAGAGTCCCAACCATTTACAGGGCTTGGATTTTCTAGTAGAAAGTTCCTCTTCTGTCTCCAGCCCTCTCCCACAGCCAAGTGAATGAGCCAGCAAAGGAGGAAGGAACATAAATCCACCTGGATTGAGGCCAAGCAAAGATGCTCCAGGGCCATTCCTCCCAACCAGACATGCTCTGGCCCTGTGCAAGACACTTTCCTCCTGAGACCTTGTTTTCTTCAATACTCATAGGTTCCTGGATCCTTTAGTGAGGGATCTGTTACACCCACGGTCACTGCCTGCCATATACCTCAACGAGCGTACTGGTCAGAGAAACTGCCCTAGTTATTGAAATAGTATACTCTACCCAACAGCCAAACACATGCAGCCTGGCTCACACTCCTAGCTCCAAGCAGCCACAGTGGGGCCGGAAGGGTAGGGAAAGAGCATTTGCTGTTTGCTGAGACATGGGTGGACCTGATGGCCGTTAGGCAGGAGTGACTAAGGCTGCTGTCACCCCCGCTGAGTGCTTTTAGGTAGCGCTCCTGCAGATGGAGCCACTGGCAGTGTAGGAAGTGACGATTAGTAAAAAGAAAATGTTCAATGGCCCTGGACCTGGGCTGTCTTGTCCCTCAGCCTGCCCCATCTTGCTTTTGGAAACTGCACATTCCAGCTTCCAAGAGGCTCTTACCATGAGGCTAAGCACAGGCTCTTTCAACAAGTATTCATAGAGAAGAAAAAAGAGCAGATGAGGACCCTGCCCGATCCCAAGAGATTTGTTCGCATTGGGTTTTGTTCAAGTAGAACAATCTTAACCTCAGCCAGAGCTGGCTCTCCATCTGTTCTCAGGGGCAAAGGTGCCCTGTTTTCCTTCCTCATGGTGGATGCTCTGTGCTGATTGTTTTATTTAGGAGCTGTGATTATGTGACCACAAACCTTACTAAATCGAATACAACCCTGAGCGTTGAGAAGAATCCGCACAGGACTCAAGGGAGGAAGCAGCTGGCTGGAAAGAAAGGCCATGAATTCTAATCCCAAGGCTTCCATCTGGCATTGACCTGGGACAACTCATTTACTCTGCCCTGGGGCTCTTTCTGGAACTCTGGGCCAGAGGCCAAGCAGGCCTGGGCTGTGAGGGGGTGAGGAGACCTGTCAGAACTCAGCAGGCAGGAACCCACAACCAGAGCATGTGTTTACTGTCCTGGAGGGTCTCGAATTTTCTGCTTAGCCTTCCTGACCTAGTGTTGAACTCCCAAGAGGTCCCCTGCCTGGCTCATGAGCCTGGTCGGAACCCTGGGTTTTTCAAAAGCACCGTGAATGGACAGATCAAAGCAGCCGACCTGTTTCCCTCCAAGGGTTTTTGGTGGCTTTGATTTCAAGCTGGTTGTCCACTCCTCTAAAACTCAACATGAACTGAGACTAAGTCAGGTATGGCAGCACACTCTGTAATCCCAGCACTGGGGAGGTAGAGACAGGAGGGTCAGAAGGCTAGCTTGAGCTCCGTGAAACCCTGCCTCAAGCAAACAGAGTCTCAGTTGTTAGATCGTGAGTAAATAATTGTAAACGAATAGTCTCTGCCTGTTCTGTTGGTGGTTTACAATGAGAAGTTGATCTGGAGCTAAATTGCTATCTTGGCCATGGTCTATAAGGGTTTTTAACTTTTAATTTTATGTATACGAGTGTTTTATCTGCCTGCATATCTGTACACCATAGGCATGTCTGGTGCCCCAGGAGGCCAGAGAGGGTATCACATCCCCTGGTACCAGAGTATCAGATGATTGTGAGCCACCATGTGGGTGCTGGGAATTGAACCCAGATCCTCCAGAAAAGCAGTTAGCACTCTTAACCACTGAGACATCTCTCCAGCCCCTTTCTGGGGGCAGGGGGACTATGCCAAGCCTGCAGATGCGTGAATGTTTGGGGCCTCCTGCTGTATCTGTTTTCCAAATTAACTTCTGGAAGGCAGTTTTTCAGCTCTTAGCTCTAAAAAAAGCCCTAAAAGGATACACAGTTGCAACATTTGTCTAGGATCACCACTAGTCAAGGCCCTGGTTACCAGCCTTTGGCACCTATCTTACAAATAGACCCTTGAATTGTTTGTCTGCTATCAGATTACAGCCCGTGATTCTCTGTTCTAGACACTGGGAAGACACCATGGAGAAAGACACAGTCGGCACTTTCAGGAACATTTACTAAACAACTTGTACAAATAATCACTTAAAAAATTGTTAAGTGCGGGCTGGAGAGATGGCTCAGAGGTTAAGAGCACTGACTGCTCTCCCAGAGGTCCTGAGTTCAATTCCCAGCAACCACATGGTGTTTCACAACCAGCTGTAATGAGATCTAGTGCCCTCTTCTGGTGTGCAGACATACATGCAGACAGAACACTGTATACATAATAAATACATAAATCTTTAAAAAACTTAAGTGCATGAAAAACTGAGGAGGGAGGGAATTGTGAGAATTCCAGAATTACAGATTGTCTCACCTCACCTGGCTCCCGTGGGAAGCTTCTTAGAGACAACGTATTAATCGAGGCTGATGATGAAAGCTCTAAGAGGAGGAATATGAGGTGGGGTGCCATTGGGATAAGGCTAGTGGCACAAAGTGCAGCAGGCCCAGCGAAGAGTGGTCCAGGGGCTGCCGGGAGAGCAAGCCCTGCTCCTCAGCCGGCCACCGTCTCGGCCCCGGCTGAACCATCACTTCACGCAAACTGCTGTGCCTGGTCCCGGGGCGGGTGAGGGCCTATTCCTGCGCTGGCACAGCACGCTGTGGAAGAGTGTCCTCGTCCTAGCCTGGGAAGCGTTCGAGTGGATGGACTTCCATAGCAGCACAGCACTGAGGAAGGAAAGAGGCAAGACATGCCAGGCACTTGCCTTCCCTGCAGATCCTCTCCGCATGTTTTCCCATTGCTTTGAACTGTTTATTAACACACAACAGAAGCCGTTTTGCTGTTTAGATGGCTCTCTGGGAATTCCATGCCACTCCCACCCCCCCTGAGGTGGATGGAAAAAAGTCAGCTTTCAAGATATTTTATACTTGAATTTCAGAAACTAAATTACATTACTACATACAATGAGACGGCGCCATTGCCTGTTCCTATCTGTGTGCTTCAGGCCCCACGAGGCTGATAGCATCAGTGTGTCAGAGCAGCTGGACCCACACAATTTGCAGCCAGCTGGAGCTGGGCCAGAGGTAGACAGAGTGGGGGTGTGAAACCCTCTCAGAATCTGGAGCACCCCAGGGTCTACTGTAGGCAGGCACCCGGGGTTTGGGGTTCTCTCCATAAATAATCATTTCTTCTATCCGTAAAGAGAGAAGCTGTCTTAATGGACCAAGATGTAAGCAGCTGAAAATGACTCTCTGGAGCACTGAATCACACAAAAGCACTAATAACAGTGTGCTCAAAAGGTTTTCTCTGGGGTCAGGAGAGACAGGGCAAGGAAAGCATGGAAACTGTAACATGTAAAAGACAGGCTCCTAAGGTCTCTTTTAAGATTTTTAAATTTTTATTTTATGTGTATGGATGTTCTACCTATGTGTATGTCTGTGTACCATGTGTGTGCAGTGCCCGTCAAGGCCAGAAGAAGACGCTAGTGCTCTAACCACTTAGCAATCTCGCCAGCCTGTTTTTATGGTATTTTGAGACAGGGTCTCACTCTGCAGCTTAGGCTGCTATCCACCTGTCTCAGCCTCTCCAATGCTGGGATTCCAGGGACTGGGTACCATATTTATATTTGGATGTTTAAAAACCAAAGTACTCCTGGAAATAAAGATTCTGTGCTTCCTTGAAACCCAGATGTGAAGGTCTCCTAACCAGAGTTCTCACTAAAACCAGGTTGTAGAGTGGGCAGAGAGAAAGTATTGTTTCCCTGCCAGGGAACATAGTAACTTTTGGAGTCTCCTTCCTAATTATAACCAAGATTTAATTCTACAGAACAAGCATTCCTCTCATAGCAGAAAGTCTTCAGATTATTGAGTTATTTCAAAAGCATCAAATGTCATAATACATTCATTCAACTTGGGAAGTACTTACAGGCCAATTTTTATAAATAGCAAATACAAGCTGTTCATGTCCAAAACATGATTATTTTCCCAAATGCATTTGCTCCCCAAGGTCAAGGTTTTGGGAGGAATTCAGCCTCAGTGAGGTTGCCAGTCCTCTGCCATAGCTCAAGCCTGCCTTCCCTCACCCCAGTGTTCCCTCACCCCAGTGTCTTCCCACTCACTCATGATCCAGTGTCTAGATGAAGGGACAGAAGGACAAAGATGTGCCCCTAGCTTTAGCTGCATGGTCTAAATTTCTCTGGCCATACTGCGGAAATGTTGCTTACTGAATCCATCACTACAGCCGAATACAAATT
The DNA here is from genome assembly GCF_004664715.2 of Peromyscus leucopus. Taxonomy (NCBI): domain Eukaryota; kingdom Metazoa; phylum Chordata; class Mammalia; order Rodentia; family Cricetidae; genus Peromyscus; species Peromyscus leucopus. The sequence continues at coordinate 53,309,748 of NC_051064.1, read as the reverse complement.
AGTAAAGTCATGATTGTTTTTTCACCTTTGTTTGTTGTTTGTTTTGTGTGTCAGAAGGGTATTATTGAGGGTTTGAAAAGTAAGAAATTATGATTACCAGAGCATAGGTTCCCAGGCTGAGCCTCTGTGTGGTTATTTATAATTGCTGGAGTAGGTGTTCCAGGTTCTGGGAAAATTGAGTTACTGTTTCTATGTCTGTCCTGGCATCCCAGGCTACTCCTGCAGTGTGTGCTGGCCCCATCCAAGAACTAGAAGTTCAAACCATTGCTGACTGCTTTTCGCTATAGGCTGGGGAGCATGACCCAAGGGTATTGGGACTCTGGTGCATCAGAATTGAGTCAAATAACCACCCACCGCTTGCTCTCACCTCTAGATTGGCCAGAGCCTGCTCAGCCTCCCTTGCCTTTAGCTCACACTTGCTAAGGAACAGTAGAACCTGCCGTGGATGAACAAGCCTCCTGAAGGGCATCCCTCTGTGGGAAGCTCCAAGCTTTGCAGGGATCGGATCCATCATTTCTGAGAATGAAATAAAGTTTTTGTGCAAATGTCAGCAAGCCTGAGAATGGTGTGTCATGATTCCTCTCTCTGGACTTGAGACAACTGTCCCCCCTCTCTACCGGTGTCTCCTGTCACTGTGGCAAAGGCCCTCCCCTGCAGAACTCTGCTCTGGCTCCTCTCTGTCTGCCGTTATTCTTCTCGAAACCCAAACGTCCTTGTCACCACCCTCTCCTTGATCCCTGCCCCGCTCACCATGGCTCCAGATCTTCTTCGGTCCATCTCTTGTATGTTGATGTTCTTCTGGTGGCTTTTTCTTTCCTCCAGCCCTTCAAATGTTTAAGCCAGCATGCCCTCCTGCACAGTCATCAAAGCCGTCAACCCATTCCCGCCTTTTTCTTATCCAGTGGCTTTATACTTCCCGTCATCCAAGTCAGCAAAGAAGCTGGTTATCACCCTCACCCTCATGTCCATCGGCCGTAAGCCCAGCGGCTTCCCTCCAGCCTCTTCAGCCTGTGGACATGCCTTGCTCCGGCTCTTGCACCCCCTGGATGCCCCTTCTCCAGTCTCTCTGCCCCCAGCCCAGCCACCTTACTAGTTCCTCTGATACTAGTTATGCTGCTCTGCCCACGCCAGTCTGACAGGGCTGAAGGATCCCTTCAACCTCCTTTTCATCCCGTTCCCCGCTTTATCCGGTGCTGCCTTCCACCTCTCTGCCCTGGGCTCATCTTTCTCCGTCCCCTATGCCTTTCCCTTGCGTACTGTCTCCCACCCCACCCCCATCTTGAGGTATTGACTGCTTGGGTGGTGGCAGTATTTTCTTCCGTAGAGAATTCATTCAGCAGGAAGTTAGTGATGAAAAGGCATCCAATGTCATTTCCTAAGAAGGGCTTCAGGTGCAGGTTGAGCATAAAAGACCTGATTGGACTAGGTGTCAGCCTCCCAGATGACTGCTTTGGAAGACAAGTCCCACTGCCCTATAAGTTCTGGCATGGCATTAATCTAGTAATATTATCTGCTTCCTCTGGAGGCAAAGATCGAGGCATGGAAAAAATGGACAAATCAGGTTCAAATCGCCTTCAAGGTATGACTGAGCACTTTATACCACCTGGTTCTTCACTTTTAGAAAGAGGATGATTGGTCTTACTCAGTTCAGGGGGATTAAATGAGATACAGGTAAGGCCTCCAGCACCCTGGCTACACATATAACATATAGTGATGTAGAAATAGAAACTTCTAGGTAGTGATAGCATTGACCTCTAGGATAACTGTGCCTGGGACAAATGGTTCTAAACAACTCTGTACATGGCCTGGCTGGAAAGCTGCCTCCCCAGTACAAGCTTAAGTGGTCCCTCTGCCTGCTCTGTAAATGGTTGTTCCTCTTACCACTAAGAATGTAGCCAGGGTAAGATTGGGATACAGGAATCTTTGCAAGACTGTCTGGAGATAGTGTATGTATGGGAGGCCTGGCCTAGAGCCCCACCATTCAAAAGCATAACCCCTGTACTAACATTGCCATCACCTGGGACCTGGGATGAAAAGTGGGCCCTGAGCTGCAGTCCATAGTTACTGAATCAGACTCGCACCTCACCAATCCCCAGGTGATCTGTGCACATATTTTTGTTGCTGGCCTAGGATAACAGGGATGTGGACTGCACGAGGGTGCCAAATCTATCTAGAAGAGGTGAATTCTGCATAGATGGGGTGGGACTGTGGTAGAGGAATGAGACCAGGGCACAGGCATCCTCTGAGATGTGGGTTAACTGTACAAGGCTTAGGGATTGCACATGTTGTTTTTCTTTCACAATTTCTTCGCTGTGGGTGCCTTGGGCATGAGTTTGTACCCCTGAGTCATTCAGTCAGTGTCAGAACATCAGGCAGGGAGTGATGGGTGAGCCAGACTCAGCTATAATCTACCTTCAGTCTGAGGAGACCCTTTAGCAGAGACCCCAGGACAAACAATCTACTTAGGCAGTTGATTATTTTCCTTGAGAGATGCGTAACTAGCTACTAATATATAACTCTGGATGTCCTAGAACTAGCTCTATATAGACCAGGCTGGCCTTGAACTCACAGAGATCCCTCTGCCTCTGCCTCCCCAGTGCTGGGATTAAAGGTGTGCCTGGCTCTCACCCCACCTCTAAAGTATTCTTAGAGTGCTTACCTAGCATGTCCAGGGCCCTGAGTCTGATTCCCAGCACCACAAACATAGGAGAGCAGAGAAGGAAGGGAAGGAGAGAGAAAAGAATGAACAGAAAGAAAGGAATAAGTCAATAAATCATCTTCATGACAAAAACCAGGGCTCAGTCTTGTTGCCCCAGCAGATAGGATGCCTTACCCATTGCTGTTGTTCAGGAAATATCACATTCTTAAACAGTCATTGAAATGAGGGATGGGGGGCTAGCGAGATGGCTCAGTGGTTAAGAATACTGACTGCTCTTCCGGAGGACCCGGGTTCAATTCCCAGCACCCACATGGCAGTTCACAACTGTCTATAATTCCAGTTCCAGGGGACCCAATACCATGGCAAAACACCAATGCACATAAAATAAAAATAAATAATTTTTGGAAAAAAAGAAATGAGGGACAGAGAAGAAATGATAATAGTAATAATAACAACAACAATAATAGAACATTTGGCCAGAGTTAAGCTTTAGAGCTGTAAGTGTCTTTATGAGTAAAAGATGGTATCTCTCTGCCAGGTGTAATGAGCATTAGAAAGTTAGAACAGGTATAAAGGGAAGCAAGGACCGGGCTAGGAGGCACCACAGAGAACCCATTGATCCCATCCTTTCAACTTTACTGTCCATTGTAGACAAGCGGCTCCTTATTCTTCCAATGCTGCAGGAGGGGGCAGGGGTGGCTGCTCTGGGCAGGCATCCCATGGATTCTGTCAGACTGTTTCTTTTAGTCCTTCGAAGTCAGAACAAGATTCATGAACCAGAGCAGGCCAGGATCACTTCTTAAGTAACTGAACCATAGGAAGCAAAATGGCACATGCCTGTAATCTCAGCACTCATGAAACTGAGGCAGGAGGTTTACTAGGAGTCCAAGGCCAAGTCTTACACAGCAAGACACTGTCAAGAAGGAGGAAGAGGAGAAGAGAGAGAAAGTCAACAACAACAAATCCCCTTTAGGGTTGGGGATTTAGCTCAGTGGTAGAGCGCTCACCTGGCAAACTTACAGCCCTGGGTTCGGTCCTCAGCTCTGGAAAATAAATAATCCCCTTTAATGAGATTTAGGGCCAAGCTCCAAGTGAGCATCCTCAAGTGATTCTGCGGAGACACATGCCGGTGTCTGCTGGCATTTCTCCGCTTTAGCTTCAGTCCCACCTGCCTATGACCGATCCCAAGCCCCACCCATGTGCCTGTTTCTGGGCAGTGTCTTCTGTGTGTGCCTCTTGCCTTACCTTGAAGAACCAGAATCCACATCCTGGAAGGAAATGGAAAGATAGTCTCATCTCCAAACCCCAAGTCCCCTCCAGCTCTCTTGGACTTAGAATCATTTCCCTTCTATGAAAAGCTTCATTCCCTAAAAGTCTGTGTTGGCTGAATCTGAATTTTAAAGATAGGGGTGTAGCAGGAATCTTAAAAGTTCTTATTAATAAAATCAAATCCGAGGCGAGTTATTGGGGTCCATGCTGGTAGATCAGAGAGACAGAACAAGCCACAGCTATCTCACCTTGCCGGATCCTCAGCTGGTCTTGTCTCCTCAGACTGGAGGCCTCTGAGTCCTCCCTCATCCGGAATGGGTCTCAGCTGAATTACTGCTCAAAAGCCTGAAGCTTAACCAGCCAAAATGCATCTAGTTTCTGGTCCTCACAACTTATATATCTTTCTGCTTTCTACCACCACTCCCTGGGATTAAAGGCTGGCTTTCTGGGATTAAAGGTGTGTGTCACCATGCTTGGCTATTTCCAATGTGGCCTTGAACTCACAGAGATCCAGAGGGATTTCTATCTCTGGAATGCTAGGATTAAAGGTGTGAGTGCCACCATTTTCTAGCCTTTGTATTTAGTGGCTGTCTGTTCTCTGACCCCAGATAAATTTATTAGAGTACACAATATTTTGGGGAACACAATACCACCACATAGGGGACTATTCATTCCCTTACTGCCCACCCTGACACCATTTTCTCCTGTCTAGGTCCTGCTGGTGACTTGTGTGTGCATGTGTTTAAGTATACATAGCATAACATTTGCCATTTCAACCCATTGTTGATCTTTTTTTTTTTTTAAGGAACCTCGTGTCTATACTTCTTTAATTAAATGATATCACCTTTCTCTAAAAAGATTGAAATGAGGTGGGTGGGGATAAATAGAATTCAAAGACCTTGTAGATCACAGGAGAGCATACGCTGGTCCAGGACAAGGAAGGCGCCTCCTTAACACGTGGGCAGGGATGAAGGTCAGGGCTAAGGCAAACTAGGCTTCCCAGAAGGAACCAAGAGCTCTGTGCTCCCGGACCTTACCTTCTGGCCTTTATACCCAAGCTTCCCCCAAACGAAAGCTGCTGAACTTAAGCATTTGTCCCATCTCTCAAACAAGGACTCTTTGGTCCCAGGTTTCTAGTGAGTGTTGCATGATTTTTTTCCTGGAGAGACACAAATGTCTATATACCCCACCTAGAGAAGGCACTGACACACCAATGTCCAACTTGGTGAACCGGGGCCTTAATTGGGGTTCTAAGAACTTGGGTGGGTCCCAGGCAGCTGCACCACTGAAGCATCCCATCCCAGTTGTTTCCTCATAGACTGGTGGTTAGAATCTTGGGAATGGTGTTGTGGGGTGGCGTTGGGAAGGGTTAGGGCCTGATGAGCATCATACCTCTCTTCTCCCTCCATGAGGGAGTGTTACTATACTCCCATATCTCCTGTGGGTCTTGGGAAGGTCATCACAGATGCTCTGAGATGGTGATGCTCGTGTTGCTGGAGGAAACGGCTTCACTCCAGTAGGAGAGAATGAGTATCTGGGAATCATCTGGAAGACATACAGCCTGACTATGAAGAATGGGTGCTAGATCTTCAGGAGACACTGGCTGGCTGAGGAGGCAGCCCAGCGGGCAAAGTGCTTGCTACACAGGCATAAGGTCCTGAGTGTGCGTCTCCAGCACCCACATGAATGACACGAAGGCCTGTGATGCCACAAACTGGGAGGTGGAAACAAGCAGCTCCCAGCAAAACTGGCTGCCTAAACTAGCTGAGTTGGTGAGCTATAGCTTTAGCTATAGACCCTTCCTCCATGTCAACTTATAGCCTCCACATGTATGTGCACACAAGTGTACCCACACCTGCACACGTATGTGTGGATACACACATACATTCATGCTCCATGGTCCCATACTTTGCATATCTTTCAAGTATCCACCCTAGAGCTGAAAACTAATAAGTAAAAGACCTGAGCATGGTCGTGCATGGCTGTAATTCAACTGCTTGGCAGGGAAAGGCGTGAGCACCAGGAGTTCAAGGCCATTCTTAACTGCACAGTGAGGTGGAGGCCAGCATGGGCTACATAGGACCCTGTCTCAAAAAAAAAGAGAGAAAGAAAGAGAAAGAGAGGGAGGGAGAGAGGGAGGGAGAGAGGGAGGGAGGGAGGGAGGGAGGGAGGGAGGGAGGGAGGGAGGGAGGAGGGAGGGGCTGGAGAAATGGCTCCGTGGTTAAGAGCAGTGGCTGTTCTTCTAGAGGTCCAAGGTCCAGTTCCAAGCACCCACACAGCTGCTCACAACCATCTGTTGTTCTAGTTCCAGGGAATCTGTTGCCCTCCTCTGGCCTCCCTGGGCACCAGGCACACATGTGGGATGCAGACACTCATGCAGGCAAAATATCCATACACATACTTAATTTAAAAAAAGAAGAAAGAAGAGGAAACGTGGCAGGTGAGATGACTCAGTGGGTAGTGGTGCTTGTGGCATGAGCCCCTTGACCTGAGTTCAACCCTCAGATCCCACATCGAGGTAAAAAGAGAGAACCAATTCCACAGAGTTGTCTTCTGACCTCCATGTGTGTGCACTCACACATCATACATGCACATACACTTTTTTTTTTTTTAAATTTTAATGTAGGAACTGCCACACAAGCTTCAGTAATGTCCAGGTCAGTCTGCTTAGTTCTCCTGGCCATAGTCTGAAAGCAAAGGAGACGCTTTATGAGGTTGGCCTCCTGGCTCTGCCATCTCCATGGTTCCCGTAGCTGGATGCTGACATGAGCAGGACCCACTGAGCATGGCAAGTGCTATGACCAGCTACCAGGCAGTACTGGTGAGGCGCTTAGGCCTCCCCAAACTTTGGTGTGACAAACCTGCCCTCCTTTTGTCTCCCATTGGTAGTCTCGAGGCAGGAATATTTTGTCAGGTGGGTGATTCCCCGGGGGAATTCTATTCTTTGAGAGAAGATTCCCCAGAGGGGAGCAGGAAGACGAGAGCGGGAGCTCTCAGAAGATGATGGATAGGTTTGGTGGCCTGGAATTCCCTGCCACACAGTGTGAAATAAAATATTAAAAACCAACCATATTCTCACTCATGACTAGGAGCATTGTAAATTGGAACAATCCTTTGGGGAAATGATTTGTAATACATATCTCAAGAATCTTAAAAACATGCATGCTTTTGACTTTTAATTTTATTTATGAAATGGTTCCAAATGAATTTTAGTGTGGCATCATTGGCAATAGTGAAAAATTGCAACATACCTCTCCCTGTGGATATTTGTACAGCCATTAAACTGATAGCAACAAAGGCAATTTTAGAGTATGGAGAACTAATTATGTTGCAGTACTAACGTGTGTGTTGTATGTGTATATGTACACATATATGTACATGTGTGCATGACCAAGCATGTGGATGCTGGAGGTTGATGTCAAGTGTCTTCTGTCACTTGTCACCATATTTTCTGAGACAAGGTCACTGCACTGGACCTGGAGCTCACTGTTTGACCAGAAAGCCCTCAGAACCCCCATCTCCCTCCCCAGGCTTAGCTACAGGCATATGCCTCCATGTCTTGCATTTCATGTGGGTATTGGAGATCCAACCTTGGGTCTTCACACTTGCACAACCAGCCTTTCACCCATGGGACCATCTCTCCAGCCCCCGACACTGACTGTTAAAAATACAGAGTAAGCCAGATATGGCAGCACATGCCAGTAATCCCAGCATGCTGTAGGCAGACATAAGTGGATCATGGGTTTGAGTCCAGCCTGGGCTACAGAGTAATGTTCAGGCTAGTCTAAGATACATGGTGAGAACCTGTCTCAATAAACCAATAACTAAAATAACATAAAATACAGAATAGGCCTGGCACAGTGCTGCTGCCAGAAACTGAAGTAGGAGCCTAGTCTGGTGCCACCCTGTCTCAATAAAACAATAGTAATACGGTGATCAGAGCAGAAGATACCACATGCTTCTCTTTTGGTTTTTTTTTTTTTAGTGTGTGTGTGTGTGTGTGTGTATGTGTGTGTGTGTGTGTGTGTGTATGTATGTACATGGGCATACACGTGCATCCATATGCCTGTGGAGGCTGGAAGAGGGTGTTGCATCCCCAGGAGCTGGAGTTACACACATTAGTGAGTCACCAATGAATGTGGGTGCCGGGAACCAAACTCTGGTCTTCTGCAAGAACAGCAAACATGCTTGACTACTGAGCAGTCCAGCCCATCCATGTTTTCCTTTAAATGTGCTATGCATGTATATTAGTTTGTGCTTTCTGGTTATAGAAACAAAATTCAACTCAAGTTATTTTACCTAAAAGAAGAGACTAGTCTAAAGGGCACTAGAATTCCTGTAGGGCTTTCCTTTTCCTCTTATTTGTGGTACTGAGGATTGAACCCAGGACTTTGTGCATGCTAAGTACTCTACCACAAAGCAACACCCCTGACCCCAACACTATGGTTTTCAGTGAAGTGCTCAAGGGTAGGGCAGCTCTGGAGCCAGAGCCTGACCTGGGCAGCGCTTTCCATCTCCTCTTCCCGCTGGCCACAGGCATTCTGTTAATCCCACTTGCCATTTCTCAAGGACATGGCTGGCTCTGTCTGGTTCAAGCATATATCCAGAGAGGTGGGACCACACAGAATCAGCCCATCCTGTGCCCTCTTCCAGCTTGAAAAAAGAGGAAACTCCAGAAAGCTACCAGCTGTAGTATGCACAAAAGACCAGTACACTAGACTAGTAACAGACACTGTCTCAAAGTGGTGAAATAAAGGTAATTTTTAAAAAACTGAGCATTGGGGCTGGAGAGATGGCTCAGTGATTAAAAGCACTGGCTACTCTTCCAGAGGACCCGGGTTTGATTCTCGGCACCCACACAGTGACTCAGGAACTATCTGTAACTCCAGTCCTAGGAAATCCGATGCCCTTTTCTGGCCTCTGCAGACATCAGGCACAAATGTGGTTCATAGAGTTAGATGCAAGCCAAACCCCATGCACATGGAAGGAAGGAAGGAGGAAGAGATGGATGGAGGGAGCGAGGGAGGAAAAGAAGAAAACAAAAACAAAACAAAAAACCCAACCTCTTACTTACATGAACAATCTGAGTTCCTAGACCTAAGATCTAACATGAGAATCCTTTGTGAGTGCATACGAGCATGAATACATGCGTGTGTACATGAATGCATGTGTGTGTTTACCCCCAAATGCTCTGCACAAGTGTAGTGTGTACTTCCTCCTGCATTCCCCTGCCGTTGTGTGGCCCACACTGGACAGAATGGACAATGTGTTGATTTTGTTTGAACTGAGTGTTTTATTAGAGGAAAAACTCAGAAGACTGGAGTTGAACTAGTAAGAGAAGGTTCCTTGAGCAGGGACTCTCTGCCCTCACCCCAGACTCAGGTTTTATAAGTCTCCAGCCTTTCTGTTCCCCTGATCTTTGTAAGAGCCCCAAACATCAGAGATTGTCTACCTTGTGTCTCCCTGATTTTCCCTCCAGCTCTTCTTTGGAGACCTTACCCACGAGAAGTCTGTCTTTCCCTATAAACGGGATCCCTAAAGACCTTCCTATGTCCCCGGAAGATAGAAGTCCCAGCCAGTTACTTGGCTCTGGACGGGAGATGGAGCAAAAATAGGAGATGAGGCTTCTCTCCAGTGCTGGACACTCAGTGAAGCTAATGTGTTTTTTGCTAGCTCGCCCTCTTAATCATATCTTAATATTTCTAGTTCTACACACTGCCAAGAGTCGTCTGGGTGGACAGATATAGATCTGAACAAGAGTACTAAAGTCACAGGTAGCCAGAGAGCTGCCCTCTGGACAAACTGTGACAAGGACAGAGCTGGCCCTCTCCCATCAATATACCTACCTGTCAGAGAGTGGCCTGAGCCAAGGCCTCCCCTGATTTTCTATTTCTTATCAGCATTATCTTTGCTGACTACAACGTCCTGATATTTTGTCTCTCTTCCTTTCTGATTTCACCCAGGGTTACATGACTCTATTCCAGAGGCAGCCATTTAGCATTCCCAGCTCAGAATCTCCTTCTCCAGCTCCCTCTGAAACTGGAGGGAAATTCACTATGTGCTCTGTGAAGAAAGGTCAGATGCTGCTGCTGTGTGCGTCTTACTTCATTCGAAGTCCATTTCAGTTACCTTCTTCCTGAGAATTGCTGCTTGGAAATGAAGACAGAGGTTACGTTCCCCAGTGGGGAAACCAAAATTGAGTACTTCCTGTACCTGAACCAACCACGCTCAGTACACAAAACATAAGCAGCATTGTTCAGCACCTCGGAGAGCGCCTTTCATCCCCGAGGCTGGATCACGATGCTGAAAGGTGAAGTATCATCAGCATGACCGGCCACTCCCACCATCCGCCAGCATCCTCACCGACACCTTGGTGCTCACCTCTTCCTTTTCCTGACAAAGCCTTTGGAATGAACTCCCTCAACTTTCTACTGACCTTTCTGACCCCGAATTGTCTGCATCTCCCCACATCAGCACCTCCCTGGCCTCTCTGTAAAGAGCCTCCCTCTTCTAGTTGAAGGTCTGGCTGTCTGCTCCAGACTCCTCCATGTGCCCCATGACAGTCTCCTTTTAGATACTTAACTCTTTCCTTTTAGTGTAGGACAGTGGCCGTGTGTCCCCAGCCCTAAAGGACTCCTACAGCTTTGAAGTTTCCTGTGGCTATCATCCATTCTTGTTTCTTCCTTCTCCCATGCACTCCTTGAAATATCTACCGGCTGCCTCAACTTCCCACTGTCCCTTTCCCTCCAAACCCCCTGTAACCTGCTCTCTGTTCCTGTTCTTCAACTGAAACTGTGTCCAGGGCTGCCTAGGATGTCTTTGTTTCTAAATTTCATCTTTATCTTGTGGACCAAGCTTCTCTTTGGGGCACTTGAAACTTTACAGCTTCCCACTTCTGTTCCTACTCACTCCTCCACGTGTTCCCTGAGATGTCTGCTCCTCGAGGCTTCACCCCAGATTCTTATCTTTTCCATTCTCTCTAGGAAGATTATCCTCCCCTAAGTTTCAGTCATGACCAGACTTTCTCCCAGTTCCCGATCCCCAAAGCCTACTGACTGGTAATGTCATCTGTTTCCCAAAAGATACCCCAGATACAGCACATCTCCAAATGAGCTAACCTGGTTTTCCTCGGCGGTGCGCTCCCTCCGCTGCTCTTCTGAGTAATTAGTATTTGTTCTGCATACTCCAGACAGGAAGCTAGAGGCATACAGACACTCCTCATACACGTTGGTCTTCAGAGTATACCTCTGTCTTCTGCTTCTTAGTTTAGGTCCCTGCTGGCTTTCCTTTGCACAAATTATCTCTACCTACAGTCTCATTCTCTCGACGTGTCTCCCCATAGCTGCTATAAAGGGTTCGTCACCCCAAATATGCTCATGTTACTCCTGTGCTTATGTTTTGTTTCCCCCATTATCTTCTAAGAAAAAAGTCAAAGTCAAGACCCACCTTCCACTGCGATCTGAGCTGACTTTACTTCTTTACTTCTGCCTTCCAGACTTCAGCTAGAGCAAACCTGACTGCTTCTGGAAAGTGCTCTGCCAGATGCAGGCTTCTGAACTTTTGCAGATGTTCCTAAACGTTCTTCCCAGGAACTGCCAATCCAAGCCGGTGTTTGGAGGCCGCTCCCCATTCCTCCCTTGGTCCTGTTCCTTCTGCCTTCTGAGGCAAGGTCTCATTATGTGCTCCTGGTTGACCTGGAATTCACTCTAGACAAGACTCATAGAGATCCGCCTGCTTCTGCTTCCCTGGTGTTGGGGTTAAAGGTGTGGCCACCACACCCAACTCCTTCTACTTTTTATGTCATTTTACCTTGATTGGCAGTTATTGGACACTCCTTGGAGACAGGCCTATTGTCTGTTTATCTCTGTGATACCTAGACTAGAGTTGTTATAAATAAGGAAAATGTAAGCATGGTGGAAGAAGACAGAGTGCTCCCTAGTCAATCCCTTCCCCAACCCTGTGGAGAGAGTCCTTCCCACAGATAGCTCCACATATAAGCCACATATCAACCTATGTGGTGCTAGAACTGCAGCTGTGGGCTACTGGACACTCCCAGAGCACATTGTACTTATACAGATAACATCTTTGTAGTTAATGCAGGTGTGGTGCTCAGCATTTACTATAGTGAGACATAAATCCTCACACACACACCTTCGATGTACATTTCGATTTATAGTGAAGAAACCAAAGGACAGTACTAGTAAAGGACTGAGCTGGGATCTTAGGCCAGGGGCAATGTCTCCAGAGTCTTGGTGTGTGTGTGTGTGTGTGTGTGTGTGTGTGTGTGTGTGTGTGTGTGAGAGAGAGAGAGAGAGAGAGAGAGAGAGAGAGAGAGACAGAGACAGAGACAGAGACAGACACGGAGAGACATAGAGACAGAGATGGAGAGACAGAGCGTAGATACATGCTATAGTATCCATGTGGAAGTCAGAGGACAACTTTTGGGACCTGGTTCTCTCCTTCCACTGTGGGTTCCAAGACTTGAACTCAGGTTGTCAGAATTTCTTGGCTGGCACTTTTGCCTGCTAAACCATCTCACTAACCCCATAGCCTATACCTTTTGCCACCACAATCTCCTTTCGGTCCGTGTGGCAAAGGGTGGGGTTGGGTGGGTTGTCTTCCTTTCATCAGATAGCCTCTTAGCACAGAGAGCGTGGTCACACCACCCAAGCCTTTCCCGTGGAAGAGAGGTATAGTGTGAACATTCGGGAGGCAGTCACACTGTCTACTGGGTACTGTGGGTTTCAGAGGCTCATGGATCTGCATAAGGAACTACAAAACAAGTCTCATGTACTTTGTTTTTGCCATCCAGAGTTCATCTGGAGCAGACTGTAGACGATCATCCAGGAAAGCACCCTCTCCTGTCACTTCCCAAGCCCTTCCCTCTTACCTGTGAGCCTTAAAGACAGAGTTTCTTCCTTCATGCCCACTTTTTGCTCATCCACATCTATTCAGCTCACCGTAGGTCTCCTGGGTCCCAGCTCACTTTATCTGCTATACTACCCCAGCTGTGACAAGACCAGGCAGCTGAGACCCTTGAAGAGTTAATTCAGCCCCAGGGAAGGTATACAAATGTGGAGGTTTGCATGCAGGCTGATGTATGGCCCCACAGGAGGCGCAGCCTCCCAGAGGGCCCTCTCTGTTCCAAGTCCTGGTCAGGCTCTCCTCAGCATCTTCCTTTCTAGCAAGGCCGTTGGTTCCATTCGTTCCTCCCAGGGCCCAGGTGTCCTTTATTTATTTGTTCATCTATTATGGGGCGGGGGAAGAAGAAGACATTGGGTCCCTTGGAGTTGGAGTTACAGGTGGTCTTGAGCTGGCTGATGTGGATGCTGGCAGCTGAACTCAGGTCCTCAGCACAGCATGTGCTGCTAACTACTAGCCATCTCCCAGTCCAAGTTTTCCTTTTATGTTTGCTTGGTTGGTTGGTTGGTTTGGTTTTTTGGTTTTTGGTTTTTTTCTTTTATTTCTTTGTTGTGTTGTTGTTGTTTTGAGACAAGGTTTCTGTGTAGCCCTGGCTGTCCTGGAACTTGCTCTGTAGACCAGGCTGCCTAGCCTTGAACTCAGAGATCTGCCCCCCTCTGCCTCCCAAGGGCTGGGATTAAAGAAGTATGCTATCCTGCCCAGTTCAGTTTTTCTTATTTTTAAAAACAAAAAATGGATAGAGGGTATGGAGATGGCTCATGGGCAAAACGGTCGCTGTGCAAGCCTATGTCCCTGAGTTCAGATCCCTAGTACCATGTAAAAGCTGAGCTGACAGTGTGTGCCTATAACCCCAGTGCTGGGGGAATAAAGTGGTGAAGAAGGCAGATCTCTGGGGCTCACCGGCCAGCCAGCCTAGCCTAACTGCAGAGCTCCAGAGTCAGTGAGAAGCAATAGGAACAACCACTCAACAGGACCCTTCAGCCTCTCTACACACACACAAGCATAGTGAGTGCACCCGCACCCGCACCCGCACATGCACAATGCACATGCACATGCACATGCACATGCACAGATCGGTACCTGGATCTCACTAGTGCTGTTTTCGGTACTTTCCATAAAGCATTTTAAAAGACTAGATTGGATTAAATCAGTGAATTTTGAACATTTCATTCCTATTATATTTATTTATTTGTGAGGGCTGGGGAGGCGCCACAGTGCACATGTGGAGGTCGAGAACAACTTGCAGGAGTTGGTTCTCGCCTTCCACTCTGTGGGTCCCCGGGATTGTCAGCCTCAGTGGCAAGTGCCTTCACCTACTGAGCCATCTCCCAGGGCTGTAGTTAGTGGGTTTTTCTTAAGCAACAAAACACTTTTGCGAACCTGAATTTTACAGAAAGGTTAATATAGACGTGAATTAACAATGGCTTTCTTTGATTGAAGGGAACCCAGGACCCTGTAACTACCATTCCTACATATATGCCCCACTTATATTTCCAGCCCCACCCAAAGCACAGGGTTCTGGGAATACAGGTTAATGAAAATTGCTGGACCACACTAACTCTAAGGATGCTTCTGGCTCTTTTGCTTCCTCTGGCTATGTTGATGTCGTGCTGGCCATTAGCCTATAGCCCGAGCTATTAATCTTCTCTGCAGCCTTTGGAGGATTTGTTTGAATGGTTGTAGAGACGTGGATTGCTGTTAGGGACGTATTTCAGGCCCTGTCTCTGCTGAGTGTTTATTAATAATCTTGTTAATCCCCACTCTGGTTCCCGGATCTAGCTAACGCCTGTCGGAAGTCCTTGGGGGGCATTTTAAATTCTCTCTGATTCTTGGAGCCAGACACTTCCTTCTGCCTGAGTCCTCTCTGCTACTTCTGTTCATGAATATTTTACATTTAATCTCTGTGCAATGGTCATGGTGCACTGCCTGCATTTCTCAGAGAAGACACTCAGAAAGTCGACAGCTTTTGATGGCACTGTGCCAAAGACCTTTGTAGTCGCCGCTTAAATGGCCTTCTACCATGGACAGTGATGAAGGGGCAGCTGGATAGGGGAGTTTGGTGTGGAGCTTCTCAGCCTGGGGCTTTGATCCTATGGTTTCACTCAGGATCAAATACTAGGAGGAACTGCCAGTGGGCCTTGAGAGCCCTAATGGGGTCTCCAGCCAGAGATGCTCATCAGCTCCCCAGACCTTGTCCTAGGTTCTGTCCTTCCTGAGTTTTCTGCCACACATGTTAACCACTGACACCTGCAGCCTCAGAGAAGAAATTGATGCACCTATCTGTGCTGGGTCAGTACACTTCAGCCCAGTTGCCTAGGGGTTTGTGTTCTCTAAAATCAACCTCAGGGAAAAACAGTGAGACCAAACATTCATGTAGCAGGTAGAGTAGAGAGGGTCAAGGAGCGGGTTCAAGATTAAAAGGCTGCAATTTAGAAGTCATCAGTATAAAATGTCAATCCAAACTGCAGGAAGCGTCAGGTTTCTTCAGGGAGAAAATGGAGTCAGAAGGGTGCGGCCCTGCTGAGGAGACAAAGAGATGTAGATAGACACAGAAATAATCAGATGGCCCGTGGGAGCATAGCATCCTGAGGAAGCCAGTTTCAAATGAATGCACTGTGTGTCCTACCTAACAAAGATTACAGAAAGGATAAAAGACTGTGGCCGAGGAGCCTAGAAATGGACCAGATCTTCCCTAGTATGGTGCCACCAGCATGTTTACAGGATTGCCCATCTGAAAATCCCTCCCTCTGGATGTCTTGGGGGTGAGCTCACCCTGTGGCCCAAGAGTAATGTCAGAGCCCAGCCATCAAGTCTCTGTCTCCCCCATGGGTAGCAACTGAGAGGCCATTGGGGCCTCAGTGTGGATAAGGGCCACTGCAGACCAGCTTCTCCAAGGTGCAGTTTGAAAGGAGTCTCCCAGGGAGCTCTGAGAGTTGGGGGAATAAGGATTGCCACATGGGAAGTTATCTGAGATTCGGGTACTTCTGAGATGCCGGTACTTCTGAGATGCAAGTACTTCTGAGATGCAGGCATTTCTGAGATGCAGGCATTTCCAAGATGCAGGTACTGCTATACCTCACCTGTCACAGAGCTCCTGTCTCCCTCTCACCTCTCCATGGCTAAGGGGTAGGGACTAAGGCAGAGAAAGGTCCAGGCTCTTCTCGAAGGAACTTGAAAGCCACTGTGGCAGCCAAGCCCACCCAGGAACAAACAGACGGTCAGGATTTCCCTCTCAGACATCTCGATTCTTCCTCTCACTGTAGTAACAAGTCATGCTCGTGCCCACTGTCTTGTTTTTATTTTATTTTCGTGTGTGCGATGTGTTTGTGTGCGCACAGTCATGTGTGAGAGAGCAGGTGTGCTCCTGTCATGCGCGCGCGTGTGAAGGTCAGGGTAACTGGGAATGGACCAGACATGGCATCTACTGCCCTTTATTTTTTTATATGCCAGGCTAGCTGGACTGTGAGCTTCTAGAGCTCCCGTTTCTGCCTCCATCTCACACGGCAGGAACACTGGGATGTGGAAACTCAGTGCTCCCGGCTTTCCCTGAGTTCTGGGTAACTGAACTCAGGTCCTCCTGCCTGCACAGCACACACGTCAGCCATGGAGCCGCTTCTCTAGACCTCACTTCATTTTAAATGGGTCTCCAGGAGCTACACAGATCCCGGACCTGATACTGGGGCCGCTCCTAGAGCATTCTATTTGCCTGTCCGTCTGCTTTCTGGATCTTCAAGGACAGAACAAGCAGCAGGATCCTCTGCAGTCCTTGTACCTTTGGTTGGCCACTCCAGTCCCTGGGTGAAGATGGCAGCACTCAGTGCATTGGTCATGCTGGTACTTAATTCAGAAACTCACAACCAGCCAGAGTGCAGAGAGAAGTGTCGGTGGGCTGCCCAGCCACAAATGGAGCCTTTTGTTACCTCCCCACAATGCACAGGGACAGTTGAGGAAGAGGGGGCAGAAAAATTATAAGAGCCAAAGGTCAGGGGGGACCAGACCAAAACGGTGTCTTCTGGACTCATAAACACACAGCAGCTGTGGCTACCTGCACAAGGCCTCATAGATCAGGGCAGTCCATGTTGTAGCGGGCGTGGAGAGGGGGTCTTGATCCTGCACCCCTAGTTGGGGAACTATAGGCTGTTTATGGCTTCTGGGAAGGGAAGAGAGAGTCAATTTTCTTTTTTTATAAATGTAATCTTTTTTTAAATTTATTTATTTATTATGTACAGTGTTCTGTCTGCATGTATCTCTGCAGGCCAGGAGAGGGCACCAGATCTCATTACAGATGGTTGTGAGCCACCATGTGGTTGCTGGGAATTGAACTCAGGACCTTTGGAAGAGCAAGCAGTGCTCTTAACCTCTGAGCCACCTCTCCAGCCCAAGAATCAATTTTCTTTAAAGACTGTGGCTGTTGGTGGGTCAACTATGCTCCAGTGGAAAGCCCACACCCAGAAGTATAAGATCAGCACAAATTGAACTCTTGGGTTATTTAAAAAAAAAAAAGGAACACAAAGTTGAGGGAGGAGCGAGGTAGGGATGGATCTGGGAGGAGTAGGGATGAATATAATCGAAATTTATTACATGAAATTCTCAAAGAATAAAACCGTTTTAAGATTCATTTTACTTGTATGGGGGTTTTACTTGCATGTACACCACATGTGTGCCTGGTGCCACAAAGATCAGAGAGGCCATCAGATCCCCGGATCAGAAGGTTGTGAACCTCTGTGTGGGTACCGGGAATCTAATCCAGGTCATCTGCAAGAACAATTCTCTTATCCACTGAGCCAAGTCTACAGGCCTGAGAATAAACCCATTTTAAAATAAGAGTTGGTCATCCTAAGAGAAGCTCGTCTTTAGCTCCTTCTAAAATGTGAATCTGACAATTATGAAAAAATGCTGAAAGCATCTTTGTGTGTTCCAGAAAAAGAATTATAACAAAACTCCTGTTGCCTGTAATAAATGATTATAAAACACTAACATCTCAAATCTAGATTCAAGTACTGCTTAACCTGGACAAAATCTCTAATTCCCCCACAAAAACAGCAGGTGGTCACCAGCTTTTCCGAATCTAGATGATGTGAGACAGGGTGAGCCAGGACCTTGGGTCTCATGCACAGGGCGAGGGCACTTTGGAGAGACGTTGAGTCCAGCCCAGGACTTGGGGCAGCACAGGATCTGGCCCAGAGTTGGAGGCTTGTGAGAGCTCATGCAAGGGAGATCGCAAAGGCCGCACACCCCAGAATGGGGTTCTTTGGGTTCTGCTTCCGGGGCAGCACAAAACTACATGGCCACCTGCTGGTTTGGTTCCCATCCAGCCTCCCAGGGCACGCTCCTTAGGGCTCATCTGGGAACTTCAGAAGTACTTATTCGGAGCTTTTTTTCACCATTTTTTTTGTCAGTGGCTGAACTCTTGAGGTCTTACCTGGATTGGCCAGTTGGTTGTCTGGATCCCACAAAGAGGAAACAGAAAAAGAAGGGCTCTCTCAGGGGAGACCTGCTCTGACCTTAATCTACCCTTAAACTCAGAGGGACATAGACAGACCTTCTTCCTAGGAAATACATAGAAAAGCCTGAGAGCCAGACAGCGCGTATGTGAATTTGTAGAGGAGGTCTTGTGAGTTTTGGCAAGTTTGGGCTTTCTAGAGCAGCCTGGGTTATACAAGACTCTTGTTGGATGTGGGTTGGACATACATCTTAGCTTTTCTATTGAGGTCATAGTAAATGGGTCTGCCTCTCTCTCCCTGAATACTGGCCTGCTGCTGAAGCAAATGCTTCTGGAAACTCAGAGGGCAGATGAGAAGGTTTGTTTCAAGGTTCTGGGCAACCCCTGGGATCAGATGCTAATAGTTCTCTGTCTCTCTGCTTTCTCTCCCATAGGACCCAGCCGCCGCCTCGATCTCAGACGGAGACTGTGATGCCCGGGAGGGTGAGTCAGTAGCCATGAATTACAAACCCTCCCCGCTCCAAGTGAAGCTGGGTGAGTGTGTCTGGGGGATGAGGGCGATGTGGGAAGTGAACAAGGTGCTCTCGGGCTGGGTTTACAGCAAGTGCTACAATTAAAGTAGCTCAGGCTAGCTCAGGCTAGCTGATTCCAAGACTACACCTCCAAGTAAGTCATTGGCACTCCTAGGCACCTTATGTCTTGCAAGACAAAGAAGGCAGTAATGGTCCTCTGCAGAGGCTTTAGGAGAGGTCTCTGAGGCTAGAGGCACCAGGCGTTCAAGGCGTGGCTGCAAGTGTGTAAAGCACAGAACCCCAGGGCAGGACTCAGAAGGACCAGCCAGGAGCCTGCCTCCCAAAGATGCAGCTGATGCTATGTTTGAGGGGCAAGTCTCAGGACCTGGATGGCGCCTGACTGGGGACATTGACCCCTTCTTAGTGAACCGGAGAAGCCCTCTCCTTTCCAGATGTCTCATCGCCTTTCTCTTAGGGTGGATTCCACATCCATTCTGACGTCCATTTCCTGTTTTGAAATCACCTGACTCCCACAGCTCCCCAAAGCTCCCTGGCTGCAGTTCTTACCCTCTTCTCTGCTGAAAACTGCCCCTCCCCCTTCATGAACCAAAATCTCATTGACCCAAGGCTACTAGAGACAGCAGACTTCCACTGGAAAAATGATTTCCTGAAGAAAAATTATAGCGTGTCACACAGGAGAGAGCTGACCGCTGAATACAGGTCATCACTGTCCTTAAAACTCCTCCATCAGTCCAGCCATCTTTCTCAGAACAGCTCTAGCTGCCCACCACAAATTGAGATCTTCCTCAGTTAAGACTGAGCCTCTTATCTCTTTAACAAGCTTCCCCTCCACATCTATCACGATTCCTTTCCACGGGACCTGTTCTTTCAGTCTATTCAAAAAAAATGCAAATGAAACAGACCTTGCCTCTTCCCTTCTAGACTACATCCAGGCTGATTTCTAAACAGAACAGCAGTTCTCTCAATGGAATTGTCTGTCTTCCTAGGACATTCTATTCAGAGTACAGCTAGTTTTGTTTATTATTGTTTAATGCAACAATAAAAAGTATTTTAAATGCATATAAGTTCTCTACTCTCTCCAGAGGCAACCATTCCAAGTTCTCGTGGTTTCATTTTGTACTTTAGCACAAATGTCATTGCATTGTACACATTTTGTGAGTCATGTTCACTCCCACTACATAATGTCTCAGAGCCCCTATAGAAAATGACTTCGTTCTTTTAAATGGTTGCATAGTAGTCCATAGTCTGAGCCTTGCCAGATTATTGTCTGCATTTTTTCATGATTTCAAACAAACTTAGCATGCTTTTAAAATATCATTTTTATTTCCTTCACCATTATATTACCACCAAAGCTCATGAAAATTCACAACTTGTCTCATTTGCGATAAAGAAAATCACCAAGAACTTTAAGGCAAATTGCACCCCCTAGAGGCTAGGTATAGTAATGGCAGTTGCTGCCTGCTGAAGAGAGGCTGGAAAAACCCCTTATAGAGTAAGAGGCAAAGAAAGCGGGAAGTAGGATGAGAGAGCCTCAGAGGCGTGGGAATCAGGGAACATTTCAAGTGAGTCACAGGAGCTGTAATGGCCCCCCCATCCTTATGCTCTTGCTTTTTTTTTTTTTTTTTTTTTTTTTTTTGCTTAGTTAGTTAGTTAGTTAGTTTTGTTGTGTTGTGTTTTTCATAACAGGGTTTCTCTGTGTACCCCTCGATGTCCAGGACTTGCTCTATAGACCAGGCTGGCCTCAAACTTAGAGATCCAGCTGTCTCTGCCTCCCAAGTGCTGGAATTAAAGGCGTGTGCCACCACTGCACGGCTGCTCTTTCTTTTCTGAGATAACTTTCACTGTGTTTCTGCCATAGAGCAAGCCCTTTTCCTAGATCTTGGCTTTACTTAACATGAGTAGGAAGAGTGGTTACCTCCTGCTCAGCCCCGGCAGCTCCTGGTGGTAACGGCTGTCATGTACCACTACGTGGGCCACCAGATGCCCAGCTCCATGGTGTAGTATAGGCCCTGGGCCCCCAGGAGAGCTTGCAGGCTGGTCAGAGGCCAAAAGGGCTCCTCCAGCCTCTTGCCATGAACCCCTTGGTAGCTCCTTCCCCTTCCACGTCAATCCCAAATGCCGGAGTCCCAGTCAAGGCTTTTGTGCTCTGAGGTTTGTTTCCTCTTGTCTTGTTTTCTGAGATTGTGTGTGTGTGTGTGTGTGTGTGTGTGTGTGTGTGTGTGCTCTGAGTTTATAACCATTGGACGCCTTCCATCCCTGTGATATAGTACTTGATGAGTAATTGGTGATTCTGGTGTGTGAGTGAATAATTAACTGAATAAATGACTCCTTTCCCAACTCCACTTCTTTATCTCCTCCTCCTCTCTATCCCATCCACAGCTGTGTTCACTTCTTGATTTGTTTTTGTACATACTTTTTCGGGGGTGGGCAGGCTTGAGACAGGGTTTCTCTGTGTAGTCTTCACTCTCCCTAGAACTCACTCTGTAGCCCAGGCTGGCCTCAAACTCAGAGAACCATCTGTGTCTGTCTCCCAAGTGCTGGGATTAAAGACATGTGCCACCACTGCCTGACTCATGATTTCCCTCTTAATGTCCTCTTTCCTCCAGAAATTCCTCCCTGGCTGCTCCAGCCCCCTGTGTTCATCTCTTCTTCTCTAGCCTTTCCTTGACCATCAAGCACACACTGGCTGCCCGACACAGGAACTGTGGTTCCCAAAAGCAGGACTCAGCCCCTCCTTTCATCCACCACAGTCCGCCTCAAGTTATGCAGGGCCAAATGCATGTCCATAAGCATCAGGTGCCTGCGGGCCATGGGCTCTCTGCCAGGTAGAGAAGTAAAGGTGCACAAGACAGACCCAGGGCAGGCTGCCCCAAGCAGCAAGGCCCGGCGGCCCTGGGGCAGGACACAGCTTCTCTCCCATGTTCCCCTGCAGAGAAGCAGCGGGAGCTGGCCCGGAAGGGTTCCCTGAAGAACGGCAGCATGGGCAGCCCTGTGAACCAGCAACCCAAGAAGAACAACGTCATGGCCCGGACGAGGTAGGCATCCTCCCTGCCCCACTGAGACCCCACCGGCCAGCACCTGGCCTCCGGCCTCTCCCTCCTCAGGGGGAACCAGGGAGGAGGGGGAAGAAAGTGAGGGAACAGGACCCCATCAAATCCTCTGCCGTGTTTGTGTGCTCCAGCTGGCACTCCAACTCCCCAATTCTTTACCCAGGCTGGTCGTCCCTAATAAAGGCTACTCCTCGCTTGACCAGAGCCCTGATGAGAAGCCGCTGGTAGCGCTTGACACAGACAGGTGTGTATGGGGCCCGGGGGCAGCTGGGCAAGCCCATGATCCTGTGTGAGTGAGCACAGACGGGGTTGGGCAGGCCACATCTGCCGTATTACTGGAAGTGGGGTGTTCTTCAGCCAGGAGCTCTCCATGGTGAAACTTCCCAAGGGGGTGTTTTTGTTTTGTTTTGTTTTGTTTTGAAGGAATGGGCATGGAGAGGACATAGTGAGAAGAGCCCTATTATGGGAGAGCATCAGGCTAGCCAGAGACTTTGAGAAAATCCAGACAGCCAGGATGATTTGAACCTAAAGAGAAAAAAGTTAACAAAACAGAAACCCGAGGAGCAGGCAGAAAGAAAGAGATGGTAGCAGTTCTATCCGAAGGAATTTAAGAAGCCACTTTATTTGAAGGTTGAGCTGGGAAACATGTCATTGCAAACACATATTTGCATAATAAGCACGGATTATTAAAATCATACTGTTGGGGGACGGCGGGTATGGCAAAGATAGTGGGAATTTTCTGTTTACTTTTCCTGAATCACTCCCTCTCTCCTTTTCTCCGCCAGCGATGACGACTTTGACATGTCCAGATACTCTTCCTCTGGCTACTCCTCTGCCGAGGTGAGGCTCCACCCCTGCCCCCACAGCCTATGGGAGCCGGAACTGCCTCCACCAGGCTGCAAGACTGGGCCTCTAAAGGGGCAGAAGGCAGGCATTTGGGGCGGAGCCCTATGAGGACAGGGCTCCGAGGGAGGGAGTCGGGAGAGCCTGGGAAGAAATCACCACCCTGAACTGCAGTGAGCCTGGGGTTATTAAAGCGGGGCTCTAAAACAGAACAGGTGTGACATGCAGGCAACATGTTACAGGAGTGGACCTGAAATGGGAGCACACCCCGAACAGAAGCAAGGGTAAAGATGGGAAGTTGATCTTTGGACTGGGCAGGGGTCTGTAGGGGGCCTTAGGAAGATTTGCCTGGGGGAAATGAGGCCGGAGCCAGGCCAGAGTTGGAAATAAACCTGATATGAGAAGGGGCTGTCACTGTGGCCTCAGGTGGTGGCAGTGGCGGCCTCAGCCCGGGGTGATGCCTTCCAGCTGACTCGAACCTTTTCTACAGCAGATCAACCAAGATTTGAACATCCAGCTGCTGAAGGACGGCTACCGGTTAGACGAGATCCCCGACGATGAGGACCTAGATCTCATCCCCCCCAAGTCCGTGAACCCCACCTGCATGTGCTGCCAGGCCACTTCCTCCACCGCCTGCCACATTCAGTAGCGGGCGGGCGGGGTCGCCGCGGCGCACGGGGCGGGGCCGAGTCGGGCCAGGTGGGGCGGGCAGGGGCAGACCCTACCCAGCTGGCCCACCGGCCCCCCTTACAGCCCCGAGCCCTTACAGCCGCCAACCTCGTAACAGTCATTGCTTCCTCCTATGGTAGGACGTGTACCTCTGTGTGTTCATGGAGCCGGAGAAACCAAAACCGGGTCTGTCTCCAGCCCCGGGGCTGGGGGGGTGGGGGCACTGTATGTTCAGTTACTTGGGGGAACTCCACCCAAGCACCCTGCCACCTCTCCCCAGAGCTGCAATCAGGGGCAGCACTGAAGGCCAGGAGGCCAACTGTAAGCAGTCGGGGGAAGGGATCACAAGGCCGGGTTTGGCCCCAGTGCCAGTGAAGCCATGAATTCCCCAACTCCAGCCTGGAAAGGAAGGAAAGGGGGTTGGGAAAGAAAAGGCCCCAAGCAACGGGGACGATTCTCAACACCTCGGAGCCCTCCCCACCCTGTGCCAGCCCGGATACCTATTTGTGTTTCCGCCTCATCTCCAGATGGGAAGCCCGCGGCAAAGCTGTCCAAAGGGCACCGCCTCTCCACGAGATCACTGCCTTCTCCCTCTGCTCTGTCCCGCTCCCCGCTTCCTTACTTGCTGGGGATTGGGGGCGGGAATCTCGGAGAGGGGCCAGGTTTGGGGGTGGTAAGGCCTGTTCTCAGAGCCTCTAACCAATCATCTGTCTCTCTACCCTGTCTCTACCCCTCTCCCCGTCTCCTGACTACTGGTTCCAGGCTAGAAGCGAGAGATAAGGCTGGCCCCCAGTTCCCATTTCCCCCAGCCTGAGGTCCAGGAGACTGGCTTCCAGAAAGGCCCTTCAAGGGCAAGCTTAAGAAAATAGTGCACCAAGTGACTGTGTGGATGTGGTAGGGTGTGTGTGTGTGTATGAATGTGTGTCTGTGTGTGTGTGTGTGTGTGTATGAATGTGTGTCTGTGTGTGTATGAATGTGTGTGTATGAATGTGTGTCAGTGTGTATGAATGTGTGTCTGTGTGTGTGTATGAATGTGTCAGTGTGTGTATGAATGTGTGTGTGTATGAATGTGTGTGTGTATGAATGTGTGTGTGTATGAATGTGTGTCTGTGTGTGTCAGTGTGTGTATGAATGTGTGTCTGTGTGTGTGAATGTGTGTCTGTGTGTGTATGAATGTGTGTCTGTGTATGAATGTGTGTGTGTCAGTGTGTGTATGAATGTGTGTGTGTGTCAGTGTGTGTATGAATTTGTGTCTGTGTGTGTCTGTGTGTGTATGAATGTGTGTCTGTGTGTGTGAATTTGTGTGTGTGTTGTGTGTATGAATGTGTGTCTGTGTATGAATGTGTTGTGTGTGTCAGTGTGTGTGAATTTGTGTCTGTGTGTGTCTGTGTGTATGAATGTGTATCTGTGTGTGTCAGTGTGTATATGAATGTGTGTGTGTGTGTATGAATGTGTGTCTGTGTGTGTGTCTGTGTGTGCTGTGTGTATGATGTGTGTCTGTGTGTATGAATGTGTGTCTTGTGTTGTGTTGTCTGTGTGTGTGTGTGTGTGTGTATGAATGTGTGTCTGTGTGTGTGTGTGTGTGTGTATGAATGTGTGTCTGTGTGTGTGTGTGTGTGTATGAATGTGTGTCTGTGTGTGTGTGTGTGTTGAATGTTGTCTGAGTGTGTGTGTGTGGTGTCTGTGTGTGTGTGTCTGTGTGTGTGTCTGTGTGTATGAATGTGTGTCTGTGTCTGTGTATGTATGAATGTGTGTCTGTGTGTGTTGAACCTGTCTGTCCAGGTCAGCCTGGTGGGTGTCTGTGTGTGTCTGTGTGTATGAATGTGTGTGTGTGTGTGTGTGTGTGTGTGTGTGTGTGTATGTATGTGTGTGTGTGTGTGTGTGTGTGTGTGTGTGTGTGTGTTGAACCTGTCTGTCCAGGTCAGCCTGGTGGGTGTCTGTGTGTGTCTGTGTGTATGAATGTGTGTCTGTGTGTGTGTGAGTGTGTGTGTATGAATGTGTGTCTGAGTGTGTGTGTGTGTTGAACCTGTCTGTCCAGGTCAGCCTGGTGGGTGTCTGTGTGTGTCTGTGTGTATGAATGTGTGTCTGTGTGTATGAATGTGTGTGTGTGTCTGTGTATGTATGAATGTGTGTCTGTGTGTGTTGAACCTGTCTGTCCAGGTCAGCCTGGTGGGTGTCTGTGTGTGTCTGTGTGTATGAATGTGTGTGTGTGTGTGTGTGTGTGTGTGTGTGTTGAACCTGTCTGTCCAGGTCAGCCTGGTGGGTGTCTGTGTGTGTCTGTGTGTATGAATGTGTGTCTGTGTGTGTGTGTGTGTGTGTATGAATGTGTGTCTGAGTGTGTGTGTGTGTTGAACCTGTCTGTCCAGGTCAGCCTGGTGGGTGTCTGTGGTGGGGAAATGACTGCTCTGTTGACAGGATGAAAGGCTGCTTGGGAATGCAGTCGACTGAGGGCCTAGCCTGGCAGTCAGAAGCCTGGGTTCTGGCCTCAGCTCTGACATTCTCCCTGAGCTCCTAAGCAGTTCCCAGGCTTTTCAGGGCTTCAGTTCTCTCAACTGGAAAATAGAGACGAGCTGACATTACTGACAGTCTTTTCATATCTGAAGGAATTTCCTCACAGGAGTTTCTGCAGAGGGCTCGAGAGCTGTCTCTGAGCACAGCCAGAAGGTGCCCTGAGGTGTGTGCCTGCGTAGGCGGGGGAAGCACATGCAGAGTTGTTTGGGAAAGTGTGTGTGTGTGTGTGTGTCTGTACAGGGTGTCATGCATACTGTTGCTTCTGCTGCTTCTGCTGATCTGGGGGAGGAAGCT
Organism: Peromyscus leucopus; assembly: GCF_004664715.2. Taxonomy (NCBI): domain Eukaryota; kingdom Metazoa; phylum Chordata; class Mammalia; order Rodentia; family Cricetidae; genus Peromyscus; species Peromyscus leucopus. Next base: position 53,283,555 of record NC_051064.1, on the reverse strand, counting down.
GAGGATACAACTCAATGCCGAGGAGATCAGCTCCCCTGGCTCGGCAGTAGACCTGCCCTCGTGTAAAGACAACTGGAAGCCTCAGGCGGCTTGGCCTATTCCCAGCAGCCTCCTCTCACCAAGCTGAAGTGGCCAAAGTGTGGCTGCTCCAGCCCTCCTGCCGACACCCACACAGGCTGGTGTTTCCACTGTCATGGCGACCACTCACATACCACCCTCTGGGTGCCAGTCCTGGGAGGTGGGGGCTGGAGCGGGCGTGGCGAGAGGAAGTGTGGGGCTGTGGGCTTAGGAAGGGAAGCACCCCCTCTTACCACCCGGGTCCCACTCCAAAGTATCAGAGTGTAGCCGTCGATCCACACCTCCAGCCCACCTTCCCTCCCCCAGTGAAGAGATCCTAATTAGATAATGAGAAAATGCCAAGGGAGGCAAGTCAGGAAGTATCTGCAGGGGCCACGAGGCCCATAGTGACCCCCCATCTGAGCCCCTCTACCACCCTGGTTAGCACCCCATCACCCGCCATCTGGGCCCCAGAACTAGAACTCCTAACCACCCCCACCCCACTGGGCTCTGACTCACCCTTCTAGAACGTGGGTACCTCCTCTTTATAGACTGCTGCCTCTGCCGCTGACTTACTGTGGGATTCTGGCCCATCAATGTCAGTGGCCCTGAGAGCCAGGGGAAATTGCCCTCCCCACAGGACACACTCGTTCACTAGCAGGCCAGGGCTTTAGACTGAGGTGGTATATACACCGTGGGTAGGGGCAGGAAGCTGGCAGCCAGCAGCTTCTGTGTCCAAGGAGAGTCCAAGGTTCCCTCCTCCCTCCCTGTCTGGAAGTTGAAGGGGAAGAGCCAGGGCCTTAGCGTGGCCCAGCTCCCCCGCCCCTTGTAGATACTGCCTTAACACCCCCCCACCCGGCTGTGGCTGCCACCCAGCCAGGTTTCTCCGCGCTCACTAATTTATTTCCAAGAAGGTGTGTGGAAGACATGAGCCGTGTATAATATTTTTTTTAACATTTCCATCGCAGTATTGACCATCATCCTTGGTTGTGTGTCGTGTAACACAAATAATGATATTAAAAGCATCAAACAAGCAGGACGCATCTCCTTACCTGGGCTGTGGGCTGAGGAGGGGAGAAAACTCACCCCCTGGGTGCGCATGTCCTCTACCTCTGCTTCTTAGTGATGTGTGAGCCTAGTGAATCACAACCTCCTAACCGATGCCTCTCTCCAGCAGTGAAAAGTCTGGCCTCGGGTTTTCTAGGGGCCTTCTGAACTCTTGGGACATGGATATTTTGAAGGGTCCGAGGCAGGAAGGGGCTGGCATGGGGAGGAAATGAATCCTCTTGTGCGGGATGGGGCCAAGGCAAGTGATATCATAATGGGCACGCCCATCCTGGAAAGGAAGCCGGGTGGAGTGGAAGCAGGAAGGCTGAGGGGGGAGGGACACTGAGAGGTCCCCCAAAGGAGGGGGTCACAGCAGCTAGGGGCACCTTCCAGGCTGGAGGTGTGGGCTGTCTATGGGAAGGGGTGGTCACTCATGTCCAGCAGGAGTCCTTGATAGGCAGAGCCCACTACCGCATCCCTGAGACTCCACCATGTTCCTCTTCTCCCGGAAGACCAAGACCCCCATCAGCACCTACAGTGACTCCTACAGGGCTCCGACCTCCATCAAGGAGGTCTATAAGGACCCACCGCTGTGGGCATGGGAAGCCAACAAGTTTGTGACCCCAGTAAGTACAGGGGTTCCAGTGGGATGGACAGACGACAGTCGTGTGTCTGGATGCCTGGCGTGCGGCTGTCTCTGTTTGTAGTTATTTTCATTTTTTTTTAAATTTCATTCATGTGTTTGTTTGTTTACTTATTTGTTGAGACAAGGCCTCACTGTGTCTCCTAGGCTGGCCTTGAACTTGTGACAGTCCCTTCTACATCAGCCTCCCGAGCTGGCTGGGATTTCAGGCAAGGCTGTGCCTAGCCATACTGTGATTGCTTTGCATTTACTAAGGCAGATTCTAACAACACAGTCTGGCTTTAAACTTGTAACGTAGCCTAGGCTGGCCTTCCATTCCTCATCCTCCTGTCTCAGCCTCAAGTGCCGGGATTACAGTGTGTGCATCACCACACCTGCCTTTATTTATTTATTTGTCATTGTTTATTTTGTGGTGCTGAAAATCAAATCCAGGGTGTCAAGAATGATAAACAGGTGTTCTGCTCCTTGAACTATAGCTCTAGCTATTAAATTTTTTAATTTAATTTTTCAGTAGTATTTGTTTGCATCGTTTTGTTTACATGGATGCTGGGGATTCAAACTCAGGCCCTCCTGCCCACACACAGGGCCATTGCCCCAGCTTCTGAAAGTTTGATATAAGGTCTCAGTAAATTACTTGCTCAGGCTGCCCCTGAACTCACTCTGTATCCCAAGCAATCCTCCTGCCTCAGCCCTCCAACAGTGGGGACTACAGGCCTGCTCCCAGCTTCCTTTTCTGTATTTTATTCATTTTCCTAGGTACATCCAGCAGTGTGTAAAATAGTATAGGGTCCTGTTCTCGTGGAATAACACCTGTGGGGGGCTAATAACAAACAAGAAAAGAGACCACAAAATTTCTAAATTGTCCAAAATGCTGTTTAGCAAATAAGCATCGTAATGGAAACAGAGGAAGCCCACTCCCACAGGTCACAGAAGCCCCCTCTCTCAAGGTGACCTTGATCTGGACTGGAGAGAGAAGGGAAAACAGGTGAAGAATTAATTCACAGAAGAGCTGAAAGTGCCATGCCCTGGAGCTACTTGAAGACCAGGCCGGAAATGTTCAGGAGCACATCTTTATGCATGGGCATCACATTCCCTCCTGTGTGTCTGCGGGATAGAAGAGGAGCAATGAATGTGGGGAATTAGAGATTGTGGTAACAAAGGAATTTATGAATAGAATTTTGTGCAGTATTTCCATCTAAATATGCTCTGTAGAAAATGAGCAAGAGTGGGAACTTGGAGGATGGCAAATTGGACCAAACTGGGCTGCATCTGGGTACTTGTCCAAAGCTCTGAGTCTCACATAAAGTTGATTTTTAATTTTTGTTCTATTTTGAAGAATCATAAGTGATAAATACACTTCAAAACACAGGATTGCCTGATAGCATGCCAATACCAGCTCTCCAAGAGACACTTATGTTAAAGTAGCTGAAAGTAGAGGAACTAAATCTATCAGTTCCAGACTGAAATCAAGGTTCAATGTCTCTGGCTCTTTACATACACACACACACACACACACACACACACACACACACACCTGCAGGCACACACACTCACACCTTCATACATACACAATGCACACACACACACACACTTGCAGGCACACATGCACACCTGCATACATACACAGTGCACATGCACACACACTTGCAGGCACACACACACACACACACACTGCATACATACATAACTGACACCTGCATGCACACACACACCTACCACTGTACAACTTCGATGGAAGAAAACTTCCTTACCACAGATCTTCAGGTACCCAAAGTGCCGCCAAATCAACATTCGCTCACAATAAGATGGGAAACAACAAGTCAAGGCCGGTGGTGGTGCCTGTGGTAAAGCACTTGCCTAGCGTGCTTGAGGCCCTAGCTTGCACCCCAACACTGCCAAAAAGAAAAAGAAAGCTGGGGGGGGGTGCAGGCTCCCAGCACTCAGAAGACAGAGGCAGGTAAGACTCAGACAATCTCTAGAGAGGTTAATCAAGAAAGATAAGATACAGACAAAAACACTTCTAACGGAGGACCTAGAAGAAAACAGAAAAGAAACGGTCTGAGCAGCTTTAGTAAAATTGGAGACAAGTGAACGCTGGCGAAGTGCCCCTCTGCAGTTTCAGCCACTTGGGAGGCTGAAGGCGACGTAGTGAAGCCGTCGTTTTAGTGGCTGGAGGTGAAGGTTAGAACCTCCTTCTTCAGCTTTAGTGAACTATGAAATATGAAGTCTAGCTGTACAATGAACTTCTATTTGTATTCTGTATACTTAAAAAAAGCCTGCCAGGTGGCTCAAGGGGCAAAGGCCCCTGACTGACCTGACTAATCCCTGGGCCTACAAGGTGGCTAGAGAGGACAGACTCCTGTAAGTCGTTCTCCTGCTACACAACACACACACACACACACACACACACACACCACACATACACATACACATACACACCACACACACACACACACACACACCCCACACATACACATACACATACACACCACACACACAAACACATACACACCACACACACACATACACACACATACATACACACATACACACACACATACATACACACACACACACATACACAACACACACAAACACATACACACACATACACACACATACACAACACACACATACACACAAACACACACAATACACAAACACACATAAACAAAACAAACAAAACACAACACACAAAACACACAAACAATACAAACACACATACACAACACACATACAAACACATACACACACACACACACACACACACACATACACACACACAAACAAACAATACACACAAAACATATATACCCACACACACACACACACCACACCACACTCACACCACAAAATAAAACAACATGTTTTTTAGGCTGGGCATGATAGTGCACATCTTTAATCCCAGCACTTCAGGAGGCAGAGGCAGGTGGATCTCTCTGAGTTCGAGGCCAGCCTGAGCTACACATCAAGTTCCAAGACAGTCAGG